>NC_142782.1:17675294-18020710 GCF_988280905.1 Pimephales promelas | reverse complement strand
AGAGGGCAATGAGACTTAGACCTGAGTGCAAAAATGGAGACTCTAGCCCCTTCCAGAGCTGAGATATGGAAACTCAAAAATTCGGCCCGAAAAAAAAACGACAGTGGTACCCCTTACGTTTTTTTTTTTGGGCGAAAAATTAAGTTTCTCCAATCTTCCCAAAACTCTGGAATCTGATAGAGGGCCATGAGACTTAGACCTGAGTGCAAAAATGGAGGCTCTAGCCCCTTCCAGAGCTGTGATATGGAAACTCAAAATTCGGCCCGAAAAAAAAAAACGACAGTGGTACCCCTTACGTTTTTTTTTGGGGGGCAAAAAATTAAGTTTCTCCAATCTTCCCAAAACTCTGGATTCTGATAGAGGGCAATGAGACTTAGACCTGAGTGCAAAAATGGAGGCTCTAGCCCCTTCCTGAGCTGAGATATGTAAAAAAAAAATTCGACCCGAAAAAAAAAAAACGACAGTGGTACCCCTTACGTTTTTTTTTTTTGGGCGAAAATTACGTTTCTCCAATCTTCCCAAAACTCTGGATTCTGATAGAGGGCAATGAGACTTAGACCTGAGTGCAAAAATGGAGGCTCTAGCCCCTTCCAGAGCTGAGATATGGAAACTCAAAAATTCGGCCCGAAAAAAAAACGACAGTGGTACCCCTTAGGTTTTTTTTTTTTGGGCGAAAAATTAAGTTTCTCCAATCTTCCCAAAACTCTGGATTCTGATAGAGGGCCATGAGACTTAGACCTGAGTGCAAAAATGGAGGCTCTAGCCCCTTCCAGAGCTGAGATATGGAAACTCAAAAATTCGGCCCGAAAAAAAAACGACAGTGGTACCCCTTACGTTTTTTTTTTTTTGGGCGAAAAATTAAGTTTCTCCAATCTTCCCAAAACTCTGGATTCTGATAGAGGGCCATGAGACTTAGACCTGAGTGCAAAAATGGAGGCTCTAGCCCCTTCCAGAGCTGAGATATGGAAACTCAAAAATTCGTCCCGAAAAAAAAAAACGACAGTGGTACCCCTTACGTTTTTTTTTTTTTGGGCGAAAAATTAAGTTTCTCCAATCTTCCCAAAACTCTGGATTCTGATAGAGGGCCATGAGACTTAGACCTGAGTGCAAAAATGGAGACTCTAGCCCCTTCCAGAGCTGAGATATGGAAACTCAAAAATTCGGCCCGAAAAAAAAACGACAGTGGTACCCCTTACGTTTTTTTTTTTGGGGCGAAAAATTAAGTTTCTCCAATCTTCCCAAAACTCTGGATTCTGATAGAGGGCCATGAGACTTAGACCTGAGTGCAAAATGGAGGCTCTAGCCCCTTCCAGAGCTGAGATATCGAAACTCAAAAATTCGGCCCGAAAAAAAAAACGACAGTGGTACCCCTTACGTTTTTTTTTTTGGGGCGAAAAATTAAGTTTCTCCAATCTTCCCAAAACTCTGGATTCTGATAGAGGGCCATGAGACTTAGACCTGAGTGCAAAAATGGAGGCTCTAGCCCCTTCCTGAGCTGAGATATGTAAAAAAAAAAATTCGTCCCGAAAAAAAAAAAACGACAGTGGTACCCCTTACGTTTTTTTTTTTGGGCGAAAAATTCAGTTTCTCCAATCTTCCCAAAACTCTGGATTCTGATAGAGGGCCATGAGACTTAGACCTGAGTGCAAAAATGGAGGCTCTAGCCCCTTCCAGAGCTGAGATATCGAAACTCAAAAATTCGGCCCGAAAAAAAACCGACAGTGGTACCCCTTACGTTTTTTTTTTTTGGGCGAAAAATTAAGTTTCTCCAATCTTCCCAAAACTCTGGATTCTGATAGAGGGCCATGAGACTTAGACCTGATTGCAAAAATGGAGGCTCTAGCCCCTTCCAGAGCTGAGATATCGAAACTCAAAAATTCGTCCCGAAAAAAAAACGACAGTGGTACCCCTTACGGTTTTTTTGGGGGGCGAAAAATTAAGTTTCTCCAATCTTCCCAAAACTCTGGATTCTGATAGAGGGCAATGAGACTTAGACCTGAGTGCAAAAACTGAGGCTCTAGCCCCTTCCAGAGCTGAGATATCGAAACTCAAAAATTCGTCCCGAAAAAAAAAAACGACAGTGGTACCCCTTACGTTTTTTTTTTTGGGGCGAAAAATTAAGATTCTCCAATCTTCCCAAAACTCTGGATTCTGATAGAGGGCAATGAGACTTAGACCTGAGTGCAAAAATGGAGGCTCTAGCCCCTTCCTGAGCTGAGATATGTAAAAAAAAAATGCGGCCCGAAAAAAAAAACGACAGTGGTACCCCTTACGTTTTTTTTTTGGGCGAAAAATTAAGTTTCTCCAATCTTCCCAAAACTCTGGATTCTGACAGAGGGCAATGAGACTTAGACCTGAGTGCAAAAATGGAGGCTCTAGCCCCTTCCAGAGCTGAGATATGGAAACTCAAAAATTCGGCCCGAAAAAAAAACGACAGTGGTACCCCTTACGTTTTTTTTTTTTGGGCGAAAAATTAAGTTTCTCCAATCTTCCCAAAACTCTGGAATCTGATAGAGGGCCATGAGACTTAGACCTGAGTGCAAAAATGGAGGCTCTAGCCCCTTCCAGAGCTGTGATATGGAAACTCAAAATTCGGCCCGAAAAAAAAACGACAGTGGTACCCCTTACGTTTTTTTTGGGGGGGCAAAAAATTAAGTTTCTCCAATCTTCCCAAAACTCTGGATTCTGATAGAGGGCAATGAGACTTAGACCTGAGTGCAAAAATGGAGGCTCTAGCCCCTTCCTGAGCTGAGATATGTAAAAAAAAAATCGACCCGAAAAAAAAAAACGACAGTGGTACCCCTTACGTTTTTTTTTTTTGGGCGAAAATTACGTTTCTCCAATCTTCCCAAAACTCTGGATTCTGATAGAGGGCAATGAGACTTAGACCTGAGTGCAAAAATGGAGGCTCTAGCCCCTTCCAGAGCTGAGATATGGAAACTCAAAAATTCGGCCCGAAAAAAAAACGACAGTGGTACCCCTTAGGTTTTTTTTTTTTGGGCGAAAAATTAAGTTTCTCCAATCTTCCCAAAACTCTGGATTCTGATAGAGGGCCATGAGACTTAGACCTGAGTGCAAAAATGGAGGCTCTAGCCCCTTCCAGAGCTTAGATATCGAAACTCAAAAATTCGGCCCGAAAAAAAAACGACAGTGGTACCCCTTACGTTTTTTTTTGGGGGCGAAAAATTAAGTTTCTCCAATCTTCCCAAAACTCTGGATTCTGATAGAGGGCCACAAGACTTAGACCTGAGTGCAAAAATGGAGGCTCTAGCCCCTTCCAGAGCTGAGATATGGAAACTCAAAAATTCGGCCCGAAAAAAAAAACGACAGTGGTACCCCTTACGTTTTTTTTTTGGGGTGAAAAATTAAGTTTCTCCAATCTTCCCAAAACTCCGGATTCTGATAGAGGGCAATGAGACTTAGACCTGAGTGCAAAAATGGAGGCTCTAGCCCCTTCCAGAGCTGAGATATGGAAACTCAAAAATTCGGCCCGAAAAAAAAAACGACAGTGGTACCCCTTACGTTTTTTTTTTTGGGCGAAAAATTAAGTTTCTCCAATCTTCCCAAAACTCTGGATTCTGATAGAGGGCCATGAGACTTAGACCTGAGTGCAAAAATGGAGGCTCTAGCCCCTTCCAGAGCTGAGATATCGAAACTCAAAAATTCGGCCCGAAAAAAAAACGACAGTGGTACCCCTTACGTTTTTTTTTTTTTGGGCGAAAAATTAAGTTTCTCCAATCTTCCCAAAACTCTGGATTCTGATAGAGGGCCATGAGACTTAGACCTGAGTGCAAAAATGGAGGCTCTAGCCCCTTCCAGAGCTGAGATATGGAAACTCAAAAATTCGTCCCGAAAAAAAAAAACGACAGTGGTACCCCTTACGTTTTTTTTTTTTGGGCGAAAAATTAAGTTTCTCCAATCTTCCCAAAACTCTGGATTCTGATAGAGGGCCATGAGACTTAGACCTGAGTGCAAAAATGGAGACTCTAGCCCCTTCCAGAGCTGAGATATGGAAACTCAAAAATTCGGCCCGAAAAAAAAACGACAGTGGTACCCCTTACGTTTTTTTTTTTTGGGGCGAAAAATTAAGTTTCTCCAATCTTCCCAAAACTCTGGATTCTGATAGAGGGCCATGAGACTTAGACCTGAGTGCAAAATGGAGGCTCTAGCCCCTTCCAGAGCTGAGATATCGAAACTCAAAAATTCGGCCCGAAAAAAAAAACGACAGTGGTACCCCTTACGTTTTTTTTTTTGGGGCGAAAAATTAAGTTTCTCCAATCTTCCCAAAACTCTGGATTCTGATAGAGGGCCATGAGACTTAGACCTGAGTGCAAAAATGGAGGCTCTAGCCCCTTCCTGAGCTGAGATATGTAAAAAAAAAATTCGGCCCGAAAAAAAAAAACGACAGTGGTACCCCTTACGTTTTTTTTTTTGGGCGAAAAATTCAGTTTCTCCAATCTTCCCAAAACTCTGGATTCTGATAGAGGGCCATGAGACTTAGACCTGAGTGCAAAAATGGAGGCTCTAGCCCCTTCCAGAGCTGAGATATGGAAACTCAAAAATTCGGCCCGAAAAAAAAACGACAGTGGTACCCCTTACGTTTTTTTTTTTGGGCGAAAAATTAAGTTTCTCCAATCTTCCCAAAACTCTGGATTCTGATAGAGGGCCATGAGACTTAGACCTGAGTGCAAAAATGGAGGCTCTAGCCCCTTCCAGAGCTGAGATATCGAAACTCAAAAATTCGTCCCGAAAAAAAAACGAAAGTGGTACCCCTTACGGTTTTTTTGGGGGGCGAAAAATTAAGTTTCTCCAATCTTCCCAAAACTCTGGATTCTGATAGAGGGCAATGAGACTTAGACCTGAGTGCAAAAACTGAGGCTCTAGCCCCTTCCAGAGCTGAGATATCGAAACTCAAAAATTCGTCCCGAAAAAAAAAAACGACAGTGGTACCCCTTACGTTTTTTTTTTGGGGCGAAAAATTAAGTTTCTCCAATCTTCCCAAAACTCTGGATTCTGATAGAGGGCAATGAGACTTAGACCTGAGTGCAAAAATGGAGGCTCTAGCCCCTTCCTGAGCTGAGATATGTAAAAAAAAAATGCGGCCCGAAAAAAAAAACGACAGTGGTACCCCTTACGTTTTTTTTTTGGGCGAAAAATTAAGTTTCTCCAATCTTCCCAAAACTCTGGATTCTGACAGAGGGCAATGAGACTTAGACCTGAGTGCAAAAATGGAGGCTCTAGCCCCTTCCAGAGCTGAGATATGGAAACTCAAAAATTCGGCCCGAAAAAAAAACGACAGTGGTACCCCTTACGTTTTTTTTTTTTGGGCGAAAAATTAAGTTTCTCCAATCTTCCCAAAACTCTGGAATCTGATAGAGGGCCATGAGACTTAGACCTGAGTGCAAAAATGGAGGCTCTAGCCCCTTCCAGAGCTGTGATATGGAAACTCAAAATTCGGCCCGAAAAAAAAACGACAGTGGTACCCCTTACGTTTTTTTTGGGGGGGCAAAAAATTAAGTTTCTCCAATCTTCCCAAAACTCTGGATTCTGATAGAGGGCAATGAGACTTAGACCTGAGTGCAAAAATGGAGGCTCTAGCCCCTTCCTGAGCTGAGATATGTAAAAAAAAAAATCGACCCGAAAAAAAAAAATGACAGTGGTACCCCTTACGTTTTTTTTTTTTGGGCGAAAATTACGTTTCTCCAATCTTCCCAAAACTCTGGATTCTGATAGAGGGCAATGAGACTTAGACCTGAGTGCAAAAATGGAGGCTCTAGCCCCTTCCAGAGCTGAGATATGGAAACTCAAAAATTCGGCCCGAAAAAAAAACGACAGTGGTACCCCTTAGGTTTTTTTTTTTTGGGCGAAAAATTAAGTTTCTCCAATCTTCCCAAAACTCTGGATTCTGATAGAGGGCCATGAGACTTAGACCTGAGTGCAAAAATGGAGGCTCTAGCCCCTTCCAGAGCTGAGATATGGAAACTCAAAAATTCGGCCCGAAAAAAAAACGACAGTGGTACCCCTTAGGTTTTTTTTTTTTGGGCGAAAAATTAAGTTTCTCCAATCTTCCCAAAACTCTGGATTCTGATAGAGGGCCATGAGACTTAGACCTGAGTGCAAAAATGGAGGCTCTAGCCCCTTCCAGAGCTGAGATATGGAAACTCAAAAATTCGGCCCGAAAAAAAAACGACAGTGGTACCCCTTACGTTTTTTTTTTTTTGGGCGAAAAATTAAGTTTCTCCAATCTTCCCAAAACTCTGGATTCGGATAGAGGGCAATGAGACTTAGACCTGAGTGCAAAAATGGAGGCTCTAGCCCCTTCCAGAGCTGAGATATCGAAACTCAAAAATTCGTTCCGAAAAAAAAACGACAGTGGTACCCCTTACGTTTTTTTTTTTGGGCGAAAAATTAAGTTTCTCCAATCTTCCCAAAACTCTGGATTCTGATAGAGGGCAATGAGACTTAGACCTGAGTGCAAAAATGGAGGCTCTAGCCCCTTCCAGAGCTGAGATATCGAAACTCAAAAATTCGGCCCGAAAAAAAAACGACAGTGGTACCCCTTACGTTTTTTTTGGGGGGGCGAAAAATTAAGTTTCTCCAATCTTCCCAAAACTCTGGATTCTGATAGAGGGCAATGAAACTTAGACCTGAGTGCAAAAATGGAGGCTCTAGCCCCTTCCAGAGCTGAGATATCGAAACTCAAAAATTCGGCCCGAAAAAAAAACGACAGTGGTACCCCTTACGTTTTTTTTTTTGGGCGAAAAATTAAGTTTCTCCAATCTTCCCAAAACTCTGGATTCTGATAGAGGGCCATGAGACTTAGACCTGAGTGCAAAAATGGAGGCTCTAGCCCCTTCCAGAGCTGAGATATCGAAACTCAAAAATTCGGCCCGAAAAAAAAAAACGACAGTGGTACCCCTTACGTTTTTTTTTTTGGGCGAAAAATTAAGTTTCTCCAATCTTCCCAAAACTCTGGATTCTGATAGAGGGCCATGATACTTAGACCTGAGTGCAAAAATTGAGGCTCTAGCCCCTTCCAGAGCTGAGATATCGAAACTCAAAAATTCGGCCAGAAAAAAAAACGACAGTGGTACCCCTTACGTTTTTTTTTTTGGCGAAAAATTAAGTTTCTCCAATCTTCCCAAAACTCTGGATTCTGATAGAGGGCCACAAGACTTAGACCTGAGTGCAAAAATGGAGGCTCTAGCCCCTTCCAGAGCTGAGATATGGAAACTCAAAAATTCGGCCCGAAAAAAAAAACGACAGTGGTACCCCTTACGTTTTTTTTTTGGGGTGAAAAATTAAGTTTCTCCAATCTTCCCAAAACTCCGGATTCTGATAGAGGGCAATGAGACTTAGACCTGAGTGCAAAAATGGAGGCTCTAGCCCCTTCCAGAGCTGAGATATGGAAACTCAAAAATTCGGCCCGAAAAAAAAAACGACAGTGGTACCCCTTACGTTTTTTTTTTTGGGCGAAAAATTAAGTTTCTCCAATCTTCCCAAAACTCTGGATTCTGATAGAGGGCCATGAGACTTAGACCTGAGTGCAAAAATGGAGGCTCTAGCCCCTTCCAGAGCTGAGATATCGAAACTCAAAAATTCGGCCCGAAAAAAAAACGACAGTGGTACCCCTTAC
Source organism: Pimephales promelas (assembly GCF_988280905.1). NCBI lineage: Eukaryota > Metazoa > Chordata > Actinopteri > Cypriniformes > Leuciscidae > Pimephales > Pimephales promelas. Next base: position 18,013,074 of record NC_142782.1, on the reverse strand, counting down.
GTTTTTTTTTTTTGGCGAAAAATTAAGTTTCTCCAATCTTCCCAAAACTCTGGATTCTGATAGAGGGCCACAAGACTTAGACCTGAGTGCAAAAATGGAGGCTCTAGCCCCTTCCAGAGCTGAGATATGGAAACTCAAAAATTCGGCCCGAAAAAAAAAAACGACAGTGGTACCCCTTACGTTTTTTTTTTTGGGCGAAAAATTAAGTTTCTCCAATCTTCCCAAAACTCTGGATTCTGATAGAGGGCCATGAGACTTAGACCTCAGTGCAAAAATGGAGGCTCTAGCCCCTTCCAGAGCTTAGATATCGAAACTCAAAAATTCGGCCCGAAAAAAAAACGACAGTGGTACCCCTTACGTTTTTTTTTTTGGGCGAAAAATTACGTTTCTCCAATCTTCCCAAAACTCTGGATTATGATAGAGGGCCACAAGACTTAGACCTGAGTGCAAAAATGGAGGCTCTAGCCCCTTCCAGAGCTGAGATATGGAAACTCAAAAATTCGGCCCGAAAAAAAAAACGACAGTGGTACCCCTTACGTTTTTTTTGGGGGGTGAAAAATTAAGTTTCTCCAATCTTCCCAAAACTCCGGATTCTGATAGAGGGCAATGAGACTTAGACCTGAGTGCAAAAATGGAGGCTCTAGCCCCTTCCAGAGCTGAGATATGGAAACTCAAAAATTCGGCCCGAAAAAAAAAACGACAGTGGTACCCCTTACGTTTTTTTTTTTGGGCGAAAAATTAAGTTTCTCCAATCTTCCCAAAACTCTGGATTCTGATAGAGGGCCATGAGACTTAGACCTGAGTGCAAAAATGGAGGCTCTAGCCCCTTCCAGAGCTGAGATATCGAAACTCAAAAATTCGGCCCGAAAAAAAAACGACAGTGGTACCCCTTACGTTTTTTTTTGGGGGGGCGAAAAATTACGTTTCTCCAATCTTCCCAAAACTCTGGATTCGGATAGAGGGCAATGAGACTTAGACCTGAGTGCAAAAATGGAGGCTCTAGCCCCTTCCAGAGCTGAGATATCGAAACTCAAAAATTCGTTCCGAAAAAAAAACGACAGTGGTACCCCTTACGTTTTTTTTTTTTGGGCGAAAAATTAAGTTTCTCCAATCTTCCCAAAACTCTGGATTCTGATAGAGGGCAATGAGACTTAGACCTGAGTGCAAAAATGGAGGCTCTAGCCCCTTCCAGAGCTGAGATATCGAAACTCAAAAATTCGGCCCGAAAAAAAAACGACAGTGGTACCCCTTACGTTTTTTTGGGGGGGGCGAAAAATTAAGTTTCTCCAATCTTCCCAAAACTCTGGATTCTGATAGAGGGCAATGAGACTTAGACCTGAGTGCAAAAATGGAGGCTCTAGCCCCTTCCAGAGCTGAGATATCGAAACTCAAAAATTCGGCCCGAAAAAAAAACGACAGTGGTACCCCTTACGTTTTTTTTTTTGGGCGAAAAATTAAGTTTCTCCAATCTTCCCAAAACTCTGGATTCTGATAGAGGGCCATGAGACTTAGACCTGAGTGCAAAAATGGAGGCTCTAGCCCCTTCCAGAGCTGAGATATCGAAACTCAAAAATTCGGCCCGAAAAAAAAAAAACGACAGTGGTACCCCTTACGTTTTTTTTTTTGGGCGAAAAATTAAGTTTCTCCAATCTTCCCAAAACTCTGGATTCTGATAGAGGGCCATGAGACTTAGACCTGAGTGCAAAAATGGAGGCTCTAGCCCCTTCCAGAGCTGAGATATCGAAACTCAAAAATTCGGCCCGAAAAAAAAACGACAGTGGTACCCCTTACGTTTTTTTTGGGGGGGCGAAAAATTACGTTTCTCCAATCTTCCCAAAACTCTGGATTCGGATAGAGGGCAATGAGACTTAGACCTGAGTGCAAAAATGGAGGCTCTAGCCCCTTCCAGAGCTGAGATATCGAAACTCAAAAATTCGTTCCGAAAAAAAAACGACAGTGGTACCCCTTACGTTTTTTTTTTTTGGGCGAAAAATTAAGTTTCTCCAATCTTCCCAAAACTCTGGATTCTGATAGAGGGCAATGAGACTTAGACCTGAGTGCAAAAATGGAGGCTCTAGCCCCTTCCAGAGCTGAGATATCGAAACTCAAAAATTCGGCCCGAAAAAAAAACGACAGTGGTACCCCTTACGTTTTTTTGGGGGGGGCGAAAAATTAAGTTTCTCCAATCTTCCCAAAACTCTGGATTCTGATAGAGGGCAATGAGACTTAGACCTGAGTGCAAAAATGGAGGCTCTAGCCCCTTCCAGAGCTGAGATATCGAAACTCAAAAATTCGGCCCGAAAAAAAAACGACAGTGGTACCCCTTACGTTTTTTTTTTTGGGCGAAAAATTAAGTTTCTCCAATCTTCCCAAAACTCTGGATTCTGATAGAGGGCCATGAGACTTAGACCTGAGTGCAAAAATGGAGGCTCTAGCCCCTTCCAGAGCTGAGATATCGAAACTCAAAAATTCGGCCCGAAAAAAAAAAAACGACAGTGGTACCCCTTACGTTTTTTTTTTTGGGCGAAAAATTAAGTTTCTCCAATCTTCCCAAAACTCTGGATTCTGATAGAGGGCCATGATACTTAGACCTGAGTGCAAAAATGGAGGCTCTAGCCCCTTCCTGAGCTGAGATATGTAAAAAAAAAAATTCGACCCGAAAAAAAAAAAACGACAGTGGTACCCCTTACGTTTTTTTTTTTTGGGCGAAAATTACGTTTCTCCAATCTTCCCAAAACTCTGGATTCTGATAGAGGGCAATGAGACTTAGACCTGAGTGCAAAAATGGAGGCTCTAGCCCCTTCCAGAGCTGAGATATGGAAACTCAAAAATTCGGCCCGAAAAAAAAAACGACAGTGGTACCCCTTAGGTTTTTTTTTTTTGGGCGAAAAATTAAGTTTCTCCAATCTTCCCAAAACTCTGGATTCTGATAGAGGGCCATGAGACTTAGACCTGAGTGCAAAAATGGAGGCTCTAGCCCCTTCCAGAGCTGAGATATGGAAACTCAAAAATTCGGCCCGAAAAAAAAAACGACAGTGGTACCCCTTACGTTTTTTTTTTTTGGGCGAAAAATTAAGTTTCTCCAATCTTCCCAAAACTCTGGATTCTGATAGAGGGCCATGAGACTTAGACCTGAGTGCAAAAATGGAGGCTCTAGCCCCTTCCAGAGCTGAGATATGGAAACTCAAAAATTCGTCCCGAAAAAAAAAACGACAGTGGTACCCCTTACGTTTTTTTTTTTTGGGCGAAAAATTAAGTTTCTCCAATCTTCCCAAAACTCTGGATTCTGATAGAGGGCCATGAGACTTAGACCTGAGTGCAAAAATGGAGACTCTAGCCCCTTCCAGAGCTGAGATATGGAAACTCAAAAATTCGGCCCGAAAAAAAAACGACAGTGGTACCCCTTACGTTTTTTTTTTTTGGGGCGAAAAATTAAGTTTCTCCAATCTTCCCAAAACTCTGGATTCTGATAGAGGGCCATGAGACTTAGACCTGAGTGCAAAATGGAGGCTCTAGCCCCTTCCAGAGCTGAGATATCGAAACTCAAAAATTCGGCGCGAAAAAAAAAACGACAGTGGTACCCCTTACGTTTTTTTTTTTGGGGCGAAAAATTAAGTTTCTCCAATCTTCCCAAAACTCTGGATTCTGATAGAGGGCCATGAGACTTAGACCTGAGTGCAAAAATGGAGGCTCTAGCCCCTTCCTGAGCTGAGATATGTAAAAAAAAAAATTCGGCCCGAAAAAAAAAAACGACAGTGGTACCCCTTACGTTTTTTTTTTTGGGCGAAAAATTCAGTTTCTCCAATCTTCCCAAAACTCTGGATTCTGATAGAGGGCCATGAGACTTAGACCTGAGTGCAAAAATGGAGGCTCTAGCCCCTTCCAGAGCTGAGATATGGAAACTCAAAAATTCGGCCCGAAAAAAAAACGACAGTGGTACCCCTTACGTTTTTTTTTTTGGGCGAAAAATTAAGTTTCTCCAATCTTCCCAAAACTCTGGATTCTGATAGAGGGCCATGAGACTTAGACCTGAGTGCAAAAATGGAGGCTCTAGCCCCTTCCATAGCTGAGATATCGAAACTCAAAAATTCGGCCCGAAAAAAAACCGACAGTGGTACCCCTTACGTTTTTTTTTTTGGGCGAAAAATTAAGTTTCTCCAATCTTCCCAAAACTCTGGATTCTGATAGAGGGCCATGAGACTTAGACCTGAGTGCAAAAATGGAGGCTCTAGCCCCTTCCAGAGCTGAGATATCGAAACTCAAAAATTCGTCCCGAAAAAAAAACGACAGTGGTACCCCTTACGGTTTTTTTGGGGGGCGAAAAATTAAGTTTCTCCAATCTTCCCAAAACTCTGGATTCTGATAGAGGGCAATGAGACTTAGACCTGAGTGCAAAAACTGAGGCTCTAGCCCCTTCCAGAGCTGAGATATCGAAACTCAAAAATTCGTCCCGAAAAAAAAAAACGACAGTGGTACCCCTTACGTTTTTTTTTTGGGGCGAAAAATTAAGTTTCTCCAATCTTCCCAAAACTCTGGATTCTGATAGAGGGCAATGAGACTTAGACCTGAGTGCAAAAATGGAGGCTCTAGCCCCTTCCTGAGCTGAGATATGTAAAAAAAAAAATGCGGCCCGAAAAAAAAAACGACAGTGGTACCCCTTACGTTTTTTTTTTGGGCGAAAAATTAAGTTTCTCCAATCTTCCCAAAACTCTGGATTCTGACAGAGGGCAATGAGACTTAGACCTGAGTGCAAAAATGGAGGCTCTAGCCCCTTCCAGAGCTGAGATATGGAAACTCAAAAATTCGGCCCGAAAAAAAAACGACAGTGGTACCCCTTACGTTTTTTTTTTTTGGGCGAAAAATTAAGTTTCTCCAATCTTCCCAAAACTCTGGAATCTGATAGAGGGCCATGAGACTTAGACCTGAGTGCAAAAATGGAGGCTCTAGCCCCTTCCAGAGCTGTGATATGGAAACTCAAAATTCGGCCCGAAAAAAAAACGACAGTGGTACCCCTTACGTTTTTTTTTGGGGGGCAAAAAATTAAGTTTCTCCAATCTTCCCAAAACTCTGGATTCTGATAGAGGGCAATGAGACTTAGACCTGAGTGCAAAAATGGAGGCTCTAGCCCCTTCCTGAGCTAAGATATGTAAAAAAAAAAATCGACCCGAAAAAAAAAAACGACAGTGGTACCCCTTACGTTTTTTTTTTTTGGGCGAAAATTACGTTTCTCCAATCTTCCCAAAACTCTGGATTCTGATAGAGGGCAATGAGACTTAGACCTGAGTGCAAAAATGGAGGCTCTAGCCCCTTCCAGAGCTGAGATATGGAAACTCAAAAATTCGGCCCGAAAAAAAAACGACAGTGGTACCCCTTAGGTTTTTTTTTTTTGGGCGAAAAATTAAGTTTCTCCAATCTTCCCAAAACTCTGGATTCTGATAGAGGGCCATGAGACTTAGACCTGAGTGCAAAAATGGAGGCTCTAGCCCCTTCCAGAGCTGAGATATGGAAACTCAAAAATTCGGCCCGAAAAAAAAACGACAGTGGTACCCCTTACGTTTTTTTTTTTTGGGCGAAAAATTAAGTTTCTCCAATCTTCCCAAAACTCTGGATTCTGATAGAGGGCCATGAGAATTAGACCTGAGTGCAAAAATGGAGGCTCTAGCCCCTTCCAGAGCTGAGATATGGAAACTCAAAAATTCGTCCCGAAAAAAAAAACGACAGTGGTACCCCTTACGTTTTTTTTTTTTGGGCGAAAAATTAAGTTTCTCCAATCTTCCCAAAACTCTGGATTCTGATAGAGGGCCATGAGACTTAGACCTGAGTGCAAAAATGGAGACTCTAGCCCCTTCCAGAGCTGAGATATGGAAACTCAAAAATTCGGCCCGAAAAAAAAACGACAGTGGTACCCCTTACGTTTTTTTTTTTGGGCGAAAAATTAAGTTTCTCCAATCTTCCCAAAACTCTGGAATCTGATAGAGGGCCATGAGACTTAGACCTGAGTGCAAAAATGGAGGCTCTAGCCCCTTCCAGAGCTGTGATATGGAAACTCAAAATTCGGCCCGAAAAAAAAAACGACAGTGGTACCCCTTACGTTTTTTTTGGGGGGGCAAAAAATTAAGTTTCTCCAATCTTCCCAAAACTCTGGATTCTGATAGAGGGCAATGAGACTTAGACCTGAGTGCAAAAATGGAGGCTCTAGCCCCTTCCTGAGCTGAGATATGTAAAAAAAAAATTCGGCCCGAAAAAAAAAAACGACAGTGGTACCCCTTACGTTTTTTTTTTTGGGCGAAAATTACGTTTCTCCAATCTTCCCAAAACTCTGGATTCTGATAGAGGGCAATGAGACTTAGACCTGAGTGCAAAAATGGAGGCTCTAGCCCCTTCCAGACCTGAGATATGGAAACTCAAAAATTCGGCCCGAAAAAAAAACGACAGTGGTACCCCTTACGTTTTTTTTTTTTTGGGCGAAAAATTAAGTTTCTCCAATCTTCCCAAAACTCTGGATTCGGATAGAGGGCAATGAGACTTAGACCTGAGTGCAAAAATGGAGGCTCTAGCCCCTTCCAGAGCTGAGATATCGAAACTCAAAAATTCGTTCCGAAAAAAAAACGACAGTGGTACCCCTTACGTTTTTTTTTTTGGGCGAAAAATTAAGTTTCTCCAATCTTCCCAAAACTCTGGATTCTGATAGAGGGCAATGAGACTTAGACCTGAGTGCAAAAATGGAGGCTCTAGCCCCTTCCAGAGCTGAGATATCGAAACTCAAAAATTCGGCCCGAAAAAAAAACGACAGTGGTACCCCTTACGTTTTTTTTGGGGGGGCGAAAAATTAAGTTTCTCCAATCTTCCCAAAACTCTGGATTCTGATAGAGGGCAATGAGACTTAGACCTGAGTGCAAAAATGGAGGCTCTAGCCCCTTCCAGAGCTGAGATATCGAAACTCAAAAATTCGGCCCGAAAAAAAAACGACAGTGGTACCCCTTACGTTTTTTTTTTTGGGCGAAAAATTAAGTTTCTCCAATCTTCCCAAAACTCTGGATTCTGATAGAGGGCCATGAGACTTAGACCTGAGTGCAAAAATGGAGGCTCTAGCCCCTTCCAGAGCTGAGATATCGAAACTTGAAAATTCGGCCCGAAAAAAAAAAACGACAGTGGTACCCCTTACGTTTTTTTTTTTGGGCGAAAAATTAAGTTTCTCCAATCTTCCCAAAACTCTGGATTCTGATAGAGGGCCATGATACTTAGACCTGAGTGCAAAAATTGAGGCTCTAGCCCCTTCCAGAGCTGAGATATCGAAACTCAAAAATTCGGCCAGAAAAAAAAACGACAGTGGTACCCCTTACGTTTTTTTTTTTGGCGAAAAATTAAGTTTCTCCAATCTTCCCAAAACTCTGGATTCTGATAGAGGGCCACAAGACTTAGACCTGAGTGCAAAAATGGAGGCTCTAGCCCCTTCCAGAGCTGAGATATGGAAACTCAAAAATTCGGCCCGAAAAAAAAAACGACAGTGGTACCCCTTACGTTTTTTTTTTTTGGGCGAAAAATTAAGTTTCTCCAATCTTCCCAAAACTCTGGATTCTGATAGAGGGCCATGAGACTTAGACCTGAGTGCAAAAATGGAGGCTCTAGCCCCTTCCAGAGCTTAGATATCGAAACTCAAAAATTCGGCCCGAAAAAAAAACGACAGTGGTACCCCTTACGTTTTTTTTTTGGGGCGAAAAATTAAGTTTCTCCAATCTTCCCAAAACTCTGGATTCTGATAGAGGGCCACAAGACTTAGACCTGAGTGCAAAAATGGAGGCTCTAGCCCCTTCCAGAGCTGAGATATGGAAACTCAAAAATTCGGCCCGAAAAAAAAAACGACAGTGGTACCCCTTACGTTTTTTTTTTGGGGTGAAAAATTAAGTTTCTCCAATCTTCCCAAAACTCCGGATTCTGATAGAGGGCAATGAGACTTAGACCTGAGTGCAAAAATGGAGGCTCTAGCCCCTTCCAGAGCTGAGATATGGAAACTCAAAAATTCGGCCCGAAAAAAAAAAACGACAGTGGTACCCCTTACGTTTTTTTTTTTGGGCGAAAAATTAAGTTTCTCCAATCTTCCCAAAACTCTGGATTCTGATAGAGGGCCATGAGACTTAGACCTGAGTGCAAAAATGGAGGCTCTAGCCCCTTCCAGAGCTGAGATATCGAAACTCAAAAATTCGGCCCGAAAAAAAAAAACGACAGTGGTACCCCTTACGGTTTTTTTTTGGGCGAAAAATTAAGTTTCTTCAATCTTCCCAAAACTCTGGATTCTGATAGAGGGCCATGAGACTTAGACCTGAGTGCAAAAATGGAGGCTCTAGCCCCTTCCAGAGCTGAGATATCGAAACTCAAAAATTCGGCCCGAAAAAAAAACGACAGTGGTACCCCTTACGTTTTTTTTTTTGGCGAAAAATTAAGTTTCTCCAATCTTCCCAAAACTCTGGATTCTGATAGAGGGCCACAAGACTTAGACCTGAGTGCAAAAATGGAGGCTCTAGCCCCTTCCAGAGCTGAGATATGGAAACTCAAAAATTCGGCCCGAAAAAAAAAAACGACAGTGGTACCCCTTACGTTTTTTTTTTTGGGCGAAAAATTAAGTTTCTCCAATCTTCCCAAAACTCTGGATTCTGATAGAGGGCCATGAGACTTAGACCTGAGTGCAAAAATGGAGGCTCTAGCCCCTTCCAGAGCTTAGATATCGAAACTCAAAAATTCGGCCCGAAAAAAAAACGACAGTGGTACCCCTTACGTTTTTTTTTTTGGGCGAAAAATTACGTTTCTCCAATCTTCCCAAAACTCTGGATTATGATAGAGGGCCACAAGACTTAGACCTGAGTGCAAAAATGGAGGCTCTAGCCCCTTCCAGAGCTGAGATATGGAAACTCAAAAATTCGGCCCGAAAAAAAAAACGACAGTGGTACCCCTTACGTTTTTTTTGGGGGGTGAAAAATTAAGTTTCTCCAATCTTCCCAAAACTCCGGATTCTGATAGAGGGCAATGAGACTTAGACCTGAGTGCAAAAATGGAGGCTCTAGCCCCTTCCAGAGCTGAGATATGGAAACTCAAAAATTCGGCCCGAAAAAAAAAAACGACAGTGGTACCCCTTACGTTTTTTTTTTTGGGCGAAAGATTAAGTTTCTCCAATCTTCCCAAAACTCTGGATTCTGATAGAGGGCCATGATACTTAGACCTGAGTGCAAAAATGGAGGCTCTAGCCCCTTCCAGAGCTGAGATATCGAAACTCAAAAATTCGGCCCGAAAAAAAAACGACAGTGGTACCCCTTACGTTTTTTTTTGGGGGGGCGAAAAATTACGTTTCTCCAATCTTCCCAAAACTCTGGATTCGGATAGAGGGCAATGAGACTTAGACCTGAGTGCAAAAATGGAGGCTCTAGCCCCTTCCAGAGCTGAGATATCGAAACTCAAAAATTCGTTCCGAAAAAAAAACGACAGTGGTACCCCTTACGTTTTTTTTTTTTGGGCGAAAAATTAAGTTTCTCCAATCTTCCCAAAACTCTGGATTCTGATAGAGGGCAATGAGACTTAGACCTGAGTGCAAAAATGGAGGCTCTAGCCCCTTCCAGAGCTGAGATATCGAAACTCAAAAATTCGGCCCGAAAAAAAAACGACAGTGGTACCCCTTACGTTTTTTTTTGGGGGGCGAAAAATTAAGTTTCTCCAATCTTCCCAAAACTCTGGATTCTGATAGAGGGCCATGAGACTTAGACCTGAGTGCAAAAATGGAGGCTCTAGCCCCTTCCAGAGCTGAGATATCGAAACTCAAAAATTCGGCCCGAAAAAAAAAAACGACAGTGGTACCCCTTACGTTTTTTTTTTTGGGCGAAAAATTAAGTTTCTCCAATCTTCCCAAAACTCTGGATTCTGATAGAGGGCCATGATACTTAGACCTGAGTGCAAAAATTGAGGCTCTAGCCCCTTCCAGAGCTGAGATATCAAAACTCAAAAATTCGGCCAGAAAAAAAAACGACAGTGGTACCCCTTACGTTTTTTTTTTTTGGCGAAAAATTAAGTTTCTCCAATCTTCCCAAAACTCTGGATTCTGATAGAGGGCCACAAGACTTAGACCTGAGTGCAAAAATGGAGGCTCTAGCCCCTTCCAGAGCTGAGATATGGAAACTCAAAAATTCGGCCCGAAAAAAAAAAACGACAGTGGTACCCCTTACGTTTTTTTTTTTGGGCGAAAAATTACGTTTCTCCAATCTTCCCAAAACTCTGGATTCTGATAGAGGGCCATGAGACTTAGACCTGAGTGCAAAAATGGAGGCTCTAGCCCCTTCCAGAGCTTAGATATCGAAACTCAAAAATTCGGCCCGAAAAAAAAACGACAGTGGTACCCCTTACGTTTTTTTTTTTGGGCGAAAAATTAAGTTTCTCCAATCTTCCCAAAACTCTGGATTCTGATAGAGGGCCACAAGACTTAGACCTGAGTGCAAAAATGGAGGCTCTAGCCCCTTCCAGAGCTGAGATATGGAAACTCAAAAATTCGGCCCGAAAAAAAAAACGACAGTGGTACCCCTTACGTTTTTTTTTGGGGTGAAAAATTAAGTTTCTCCAATCTTCCCAAAACTCCGGATTCTGATAGAGGGCAATGAGACTTAGACCTGAGTGCAAAAATGGAGGCTCTAGCCCCTTCCAGAGCTGAGATATGGAAACTCAAAAATTCGGCCCGAAAAAAAAAACGACAGTGGTACCCCTTACGTTTTTTTTTTTGGGCGAAAAATTAAGTTTCTCCAATCTTCCCAAAACTCTGGATTCTGATAGAGGGCCATGAGACTTAGACCTGAGTGCAAAAATGGAGGCTCTAGCCCCTTCCAGAGCTGAGATATCGAAACTCAAAAATTCGGCCCGAAAAAAAAACGACAGTGGTACCCCTTACGTTTTTTTTGGGGGGGGGCGAAAAATTACGTTTCTCCAATCTTCCCAAAACTCTGGATTCGGATAGAGGGCAATGAGACTTAGACCTGAGTGCAAAAATGGAGGCTCTAGCCCCTTCCAGAGCTGAGATATCGAAACTCAAAAATTCGTTCCGAAAAAAAAACGACAGTGGTACCCCTTACGTTTTTTTTTTTTGGGCGAAAAATTAAGTTTCTCCAATCTTCCCAAAACTCTGGATTCTGATAGAGGGCAATGAGACTTAGACCTGAGTGCAAAAATGGAGGCTCTAGCCCCTTCCAGAGCTGAGATATCGAAACTCAAAAATTCGGCCCGAAAAAAAAACGACAGTGGTACCCCTTACGTTTTTTTTGGGGGGGGGAAAAATTAAGTTTCTCCAATCTTCCCAAAACTCTGGATTCTGATAGAGGGCAATGAGACTTAGACCTGAGTGCAAAAATGGAGGCTCTAGCCCCTTCCAGAGCTGAGATATCGAAACTCAAAAATTCGGCCCGAAAAAAAAACGACAGTGGTACCCCTTACGTTTTTTTTTTTGGGCGAAAAATTAAGTTTCTCCAATCTTCCCAAAACTCTGGATTCTGATAGAGGGCCATGAGACTTAGACCTGAGTGCAAAAATGGAGGCTCTAGCCCCTTCCAGAGCTGAGATATCGAAACTCAAAAATTCGGCCCGAAAAAAAAAAACGACAGTGGTACCCCTTACGTTTTTTTTTTGGGCGAAAAATTAAGTTTCTCCAATCTTCCCAAAACTCTGGATTCTGATAGAGGGCCATGATACTTAGACCTGAGTGCAAAAATTGAGGCTCTAGCCCCTTCCAGAGCTGAGATATCGAAACTCAAAAATTCGGCCAGAAAAAAAAACGACAGTGGTACCCCTTACGTTTTTTTTTTTTTGGGCGAAAAATTAAATTTCTCCAATCTTCCCAAAACTCTGGATTCTGATAGAGGGCCATGAGACTTAGACCTGAGTGCAAAAATGGAGGCTCTAGCCCCTTCCAGAGCTGAGATATCGAAACTCAAAAATTCGGCCCGAAAAAAAAACGACAGTGGTACCCCTTACGTTTTTTTTTTTGGGCGAAAAATTAAGTTTCTCCAATCTTCCCAAAACTCCGGATTCTGATAGAGGGCAATGAGACTTAGACCTGAGTGCAAAAATGGAGGCTCTAGCCCCTTCCAGAGCTGAGATATGGAAACTCAAAAATTCGGCCCGAAAAAAAAAACGACAGTGGTACCCCTTACGTTTTTTTTTTTGGGCGAAAAATTAAGTTTCTCCAATCTTCCCAAAACTCTGGATTCTGATAGAGGGCCATGAGACTTAGACCTGAGTGCAAAAATGGAGGCTCTAGCCCCTTCCAGAGCTGAGATATCGAAACTCAAAAATTCGGCCCGAAAAAAAAAACGACAGTGGTACCCCTTACGGTTTTTTTTTGGGCGAAAAATTAAGTTTCTTCAATCTTCCCAAAACTCTGGATTCTGATAGAGGGCCATGAGACTTAGACCTGAGTGCAAAAATGGAGGCTCTAGCCCCTTCCAGAGCTGAGATATCGAAACTCAAAAATTCGGCCCGAAAAAAAAACGACAGTGGTACCCCTTACGTTTTTTTTTTTTGGCGAAAAATTAAGTTTCTCCAATCTTCCCAAAACTCTGGATTCTGATAGAGGGCCACAAGACTTAGACCTGAGTGCAAAAATGGAGGCTCTAGCCCCTTCCAGAGCTGAGATATGGAAACTCAAAAATTCGGCCCGAAAAAAAAAACGACAGTGGTACCCCTTACGTTTTTTTTTTTGGGCGAAAAATTAAGTTTCTCCAATCTTCCCAAAACTCTGGATTCTGATAGAGGGCCATGAGACTTAGACCTGAGTGCAAAAATGGAGGCTCTAGCCCCTTCCAGAGCTTAGATATCGAAACTCAAAAATTCGGCCCGAAAAAAAAACGACAGTGGTACCCCTTACGTTTTTTTTTTTTGGGCGAAAAATTACGTTTCTCCAATCTTCCCAAAACTCTGGATTATGATAGAGGGCCACAAGACTTAGACCTGAGTGCAAAAATGGAGGCTCTAGCCCCTTCCAGAGCTGAGATATGGAAACTCAAAAATTCGGCCCGAAAAAAAAAACGACAGTGGTACCCCTTACGTTTTTTTTGGGGGGTGAAAAATTAAGTTTCTCCAATCTTCCCAAAACTCCGGATTCTGATAGAGGGCAATGAGACTTAGACCTGAGTGCAAAAATGGAGGCTCTAGCCCCTTCCAGAGCTGAGATATGGAAACTCAAAAATTCGGCCCGAAAAAAAAACGACAGTGGTACCCCTTACGTTTTTTTTTTTTTGGGGCGAAAAATTAAGTTTCTCCAATCTTCCCAAAAACTCTGGAATCTGATAGAGGGCCATGAGACTTAGACCTGAGTGCAAAAATGGAGGCTCTAGCCCCTTCCAGAGCTGTGATATGGAAACTCAAAAGTTCGGCCCGAAAAAAAAAAACGACAGTGGTACCCCTTACGTTTTTTTTTGGGGGCGAAAAATTAAGTTTCTCCAATCTTCCCAAAACTCTGGATTCTGATAGAGGGCAATGAGACTTAGACCTGAGTGCAAAATGGAGGCTCTAGCCCCTTCGTGAGCTGAGATATGTAAAAAAAAAAATTCGGCCCGAAAAAAAAAACGACAGTGGTACCCCTTACGTTTTTTTTTTTTTGGCGAAAAATTAAGTTTCTCCAATCTTCCCAAAACTCTGGAATCTGATAGAGGGCAATGAGACTTAGACCTGAGTGCAAAAATGGAGGCTCTAGCCCCTTCCAGAGCTGAGATACGGAAACTCAAAAATTCGGCCAGAAAAAAAAACGACAGTGGTACCCCTTACGTTTTTTTTTTTGGGCGAAAAATTAAGTTTCTCCAATCTTCCCAAAACTCTGGATTCTGATAGAGGGCAATGAGACTTAGACCTGAGTGCAAAAATGGAGGCTCTAGCCCCTTCCTGAGCTGAGATATGTAAAAAAAAAAATCGGCCCGAAAAAAAAAAACGACAGTGGTACCCCTTACGTTTTTTTTGGGGGGCGAAAAATTAAGTTTCTCCAATCTTCCCAAAACTCTGGATTCTGATAGAGGGCAATGAGACTTAGACCTGAGTGCAAAAATGGAGGCTCTAGCCCCTTCCTGAGCTGAGATATGTGAAAAAAAAAACGACAGTGGTACCCTTTAAGTTTTTTTTTTTTTGGGCGAAAAATTAAGTTCTCCAATCTTCCCAAAACTCTGGATTCTGACAGAGGGCAATGAGACTTAGACCTGAGTGCAAAAATGGAGGCTCTAGCTCCTTCCAGAGCTGAGATATGGAAACTCAAAAATTCGGCCCGAAAAAAAAACGACAGTGGTACCCCTTACGTTTTTTTTTTTTTGGGCGAAAAATTAAGTTTCTCCAATCTTCCCAAAACTCTGGAATCTGATAGAGGGCCATGAGACTTAGACCTGAGTGCAAAAATGGAGGCTCTAGCCCCTTCCAGAGCTGTGATATGGAAACTCAAAAATTCGTCCCGAAAAAAAAAACGACAGTGGTACCCCTTACGTTTTTTTTTTTGGGGTGAAAAATTAAGTTTCTCCAATCTTCCCAAAACTCTGGATTCTGATAGAGGGCAATGAGACTTAGACCTGAGTTCAAAAATGGAGGCTCTAGCCCCTTCCTGAGCTGAGATATGTAAAAAAAAAAATCGGCCCGAAAAAAAAAAACGACAGTGGTACCCCTTACGTTTTTTTTTTTTGGGCGAAAAATTAAGTTTCTCCAATCTTCCCAAAACTCTGGATTCTGATAGAGGGCCATGAGACTTAGACCTGAGTGCAAAAATGGAGGCTCTAGCCCCTTCCAGAGCTGAGATATGGAAACTCAAAAATTCGGCCCGAAAAAAAAACGACAGTGGTACCCCTTACGTTTTTTTTTGGGGCGAAAAATTAAGTTTCTCCAATCTTCCCAAAACTCTGGATTCTGATAGAGGGCAATGAGACTTAGACCTGAGTGCAAAAATGGAGGCTCTAGCCCCTTCCAGAGCTGAGATATGTAAAAAAAAAAAAATCGGCCCGAAAAAAAAAACGAAAGTGGTACCCCTTACGTTTTTTTTTTTTTTTGGGCGAAAAATTAAGTTTCTCCAATCTTCCCAAAACTCTGGATTCTGATAGAGGGCCATGAGACTTAGACCTGAGTGCAAAAATGGAGGCTCTAGCCCCTTCCAGAGCTGAGATATGGAAACTCAAAAATTCGGCCCGAAAAAAAAACGACAGTGGTACCCCTTACGTTTTTTTTTTGGGGCGAAAAATTAAGTTTCTCCAATCTTCCCAAAACTCTGGATTCTGATAGAGGGCAATGAGACTTAGACCTGAGTGCAAAAATGGAGGCTCTAGCCCCTTCCAGAGCTGAGATATCGAAACTCAAAAATTCGGCCCGAAAAAAAAACGACAGTGGTACCCCTTACGTTTTTTTTTTTTGGGGCGAAAAATTAAGTTTCTCCAATCTTCCCAAAACTCTGGATTCTGATAGAGGGCCATGAGACTTAGACCTGAGTGCAAAAATGGAGGCTCTAGCCCCTTCCAGAGCTGTGATATGGAAACTCAAAAATTCGGCCCGAAAAAAAAAACGACAGTGGTACCCCTTACGTTTTTTTTTTGGGGCGAAAAATTAAGTTTCTCCAATCTTCCCAAAACTCTGGATTCTGATAGAGGGCCATGATACTTAGACCTGAGTGCAAAAATGGAGGCTCTAGCCCCTTCCAGAGCTGTGATATGGAAACTCAAAAATTCGGCCCGAAAAAAAAAACGACAGTGGTACCCCTTACGTTTTTTTTTTGGGGCGAAAAATTAAGTTTCTCCAATCTTCCAAAAACTCTGGATTCTGATAGAGGGCAATGAGACTTAGACCTGAGTGCAAAAATGGAGGCTCTAGCCCCTTCCAGCTGAGATATGGAAACTCAAAAATTCGGCCCGAAAAAAAAACGACAGTGGTACGTACCCCTTACGTTTTTTTTTTTGGGGTGAAAAATTAAGTTTCTCCAATCTTCCCAAAACTCTGGATTCTGATAGAGGGCAATGAGACTTAGACCTGAGTGCAAAAATGGAGGCTCTAGCCCTTTCCAGAGGTGAGATATGGAAACTCAAAAATTCGGCCCGAAAAAAAAACGACAGTGGTACCCCTTACATTTTTTTTTTTTTGGGGCGAAAAATTAAGTTTCTCCAATCTTCCCAAAACTCTGGATTCTGATAGAGGGCCATGAGACTTAGACCTGAGTGCAAAAATGGAGGCTCTAGCCCCTTCCAGAGCTGTGATATGGAAACTCAAAAATTCGGCCCGAAAAAAAAAAAACGACAGTGGTACCCCTTACGTTTTTTTTTGGGGCGAAAAATTAAGTTTCTCCAATCTTCCCAAAACTCTGGATTCTGATAGAGGGCCATGAGACTTAGACCTGAGTGCAAAAATGGAGGCTCTAGCCCCTTCCAGAGCTGTGATATGGAAACTCAAAAATTCGGCCCGAAAAAAAAAACGACAGTGGTACCCCTTACGTTTTTTTTTTGGGGCGAAAAATTAAGTTTCTCCAATCTTCCAAAAACTCTGGATTCTGATAGAGGGCAATGAGACTTAGACCTGAGTGCAAAAATGGAGGCTCTAGCCCCTTCCAGCTGAGATATGGAAACTCAAAAATTCGGCCCGAAAAAAAAACGACAGTGGTACGTACCCCTTACGTTTTTTTTTTTGGGGTGAAAAATTAAGTTTCTCCAATCTTCCCAAAACTCTGGATTCTGATAGAGGGCAATGAGACTTAGACCTGAGTGCAAAAATGGAGGCTCTAGCCCCTTCCTGAGCTGAGATATGGAAACTCAAAAATTCGGCCCGAAAAAAAAAACGACAGTGGTACCCCTTACGTTTTTTTTTTGGGGTGAAAAATTAAGTTTCTCCAATCTTCCCAAAACTCCGGATTCTGATAGAGGGCAATGAGACTTAGACCTGAGTGCAAAAATGGAGGCTCTAGCCCCTTCCAGAGCTGAGATATGGAAACTCAAAAATTCGGCCCGAAAAAAAAAAACGACAGTGGTACCCCTTACGTTTTTTTTTTTGGGCGAAAAATTAAGTTTCTCCAATCTTCCCAAAACTCTGGATTCTGATAGAGGGCCATGAGACTTAGACCTGAGTGCAAAAATGGAGGCTCTAGCCCCTTCCAGAGCTGAGATATCGAAACTCAAAAATTCGGCCCGAAAAAAAAAAACGACAGTGGTACCCCTTACGGTTTTTTTTTGGGCGAAAAATTAAGTTTCTTCAATCTTCCCAAAACTCTGGATTCTGATAGAGGGCCATGAGACTTAGACCTGAGTGCAAAAATGGAGGCTCTAGCCCCTTCCAGAGCTGAGATATCGAAACTCAAAAATTCGGCCCGAAAAAAAAACGACAGTGGTACCCCTTACGTTTTTTTTTTTTGGCGAAAAATTAAGTTTCTCCAATCTTCCCAAAACTCTGGATTCTGATAGAGGGCCACAAGACTTAGACCTGAGTGCAAAAATGGAGGCTCTAGCCCCTTCCAGAGCTGAGATATGGAAACTCAAAAATTCGGCCCGAAAAAAAAAAACGACAGTGGTACCCCTTACGTTTTTTTTTTTGGGCGAAAAATTAAGTTTCTCCAATCTTCCCAAAACTCTGGATTCTGATAGAGGGCCATGAGACTTAGACCTGAGTGCAAAAATGGAGGCTCTAGCCCCTTCCAGAGCTTAGATATCGAAACTCAAAAATTCGGCCCGAAAAAAAAACGACAGTGGTACCCCTTACGTTTTTTTTTTTGGGCGAAAAATTACGTTTCTCCAATCTTCCCAAAACTCTGGATTATGATAGAGGGCCACAAGACTTAGACCTGAGTGCAAAAATGGAGGCTCTAGCCCCTTCCAGAGCTGAGATATGGAAACTCAAAAATTCGGCCCGAAAAAAAAAACGACAGTGGTACCCCTTACGTTTTTTTTGGGGGGTGAAAAATTAAGTTTCTCCAATCTTCCCAAAACTCCGGATTCTGATAGAGGGCAATGAGACTTAGACCTGAGTGCAAAAATGGAGGCTCTTGCCCCTTCCAGAGCTGAGATATGGAAACTCAAAAATTCGGCCCGAAAAAAAAAACGACAGTGGTACCCCTTACGTTTTTTTTTTTGGGCGAAAAATTAAGTTTCTCCAATCTTCCCAAAACTCTGGATTCTGATAGAGGGCCATGAGACTTAGACCTGAGTGCAAAAATGGAGGCTCTAGCCCCTTCCAGAGCTGAGATATCGAAACTCAAAAATTCGGCCCGAAAAAAAAACGACAGTGGTACCCCTTACGTTTTTTTTTGGGGGGGCGAAAAATTACGTTTCTCCAATCTTCCCAAAACTCTGGATTCGGATAGAGGGCAATGAGACTTAGACCTGAGTGCAAAAATGGAGGCTCTAGCCCCTTCCAGAGCTGAGATATCGAAACTCAAAAATTCGTTCCGAAAAAAAAACGACAGTGGTACCCCTTACGTTTTTTTTTTTTGGGCGAAAAATTAAGTTTCTCCAATCTTCCCAAAACTCTGGATTCTGATAGAGGGCAATGAGACTTAGACCTGAGTGCAAAAATGGAGGCTCTAGCCCCTTCCAGAGCTGAGATATCGAAACTCAAAAATTCGGCCCGAAAAAAAAACGACAGTGGTACCCCTTACGTTTTTTTTTTTGGGGCGAAAAATTAAGTTTCTCCAATCTTCCCAAAACTCTGGATTCTGATAGAGGGCCATGAGACTTAGACCTGAGTGCAAAAATGGAGGCTCTAGCCCCTTCCAGAGCTGAGATATCGAAACTCAAAAATTCGGCCCGAAAAAAAAAAAACGACAGTGGTACCCCTTACGTTTTTTTTTTTGGGCGAAAAATTAAGTTTCTCCAATCTTCCCAAAACTCCGGATTCTGATAGAGGGCCATGATACTTAGACCTGAGTGCAAAAATTGAGGCTCTAGCCCCTTCCAGAGCTGAGATATCAAAACTCAAAAATTCGGCCAGAAAAAAAAACGACAGTGGTACCCCTTACGTTTTTTTTTTTTGGCGAAAAATTAAGTTTCTCCAATCTTCCCAAAACTCTGGATTCTGATAGAGGGCCACAAGACTTAGACCTGAGTGCAAAAATGGAGGCTCTAGCCCCTTCCAGAGCTGAGATATGGAAACTCAAAAATTCGGCCCGAAAAAAAAAAACGACAGTGGTACCCCTTACGTTTTTTTTTTTGGGCGAAAAATTACGTTTCTCCAATCTTCCCAAAACTCTGGATTCTGATAGAGGGCCATGAGACTTAGACCTGAGTGCAAAAATGGAGGCTCTAGCCCCTTCCAGAGCTTAGATATCGAAACTCAAAAATTCGGCCCGAAAAAAAAACGACAGTGGTACCCCTTACGTTTTTTTTTTTGGGCGAAAAATTAAGTTTCTCCAATCTTCCCAAAACTCTGGATTCTGATAGAGGGCCACAAGACTTAGACCTGAGTGCAAAAATGGAGGCTCTAGCCCCTTCCAGAGCTGAGATATGGAAACTCAAAAATTCGGCCCGAAAAAAAAAACGACAGTGGTACCCCTTACGTTTTTTTTTGGGGTGAAAAATTAAGTTTCTCCAATCTTCCCAAAACTCCGGATTCTGATAGAGGGCAATGAGACTTAGACCTGAGTGCAAAAATGGAGGCTCTAGCCCCTTCCAGAGCTGAGATATGGAAACTCAAAAATTCGGCCCGAAAAAAAAAACGACAGTGGTACCCCTTACGTTTTTTTTTTTGGGCGAAAAATTAAGTTTCTCCAATCTTCCCAAAACTCTGGATTCTGATAGAGGGCCATGAGACTTAGACCTGAGTGCAAAAATGGAGGCTCTAGCCCCTTCCAGAGCTGAGATATCGAAACTCAAAAATTCGGCCCGAAAAAAAAACGACAGTGGTACCCCTTACGTTTTTTTTGGGGGGGGCGAAAAATTACGTTTCTCCAATCTTCCCAAAACTCTGGATTCGGATAGAGGGCAATGAGACTTAGACCTGAGTGCAAAAATGGAGGCTCTAGCCCCTTCCAGAGCTGAGATATCGAAACTCAAAAATTCGTTCCGAAAAAAAAACGACAGTGGTACCCCTTACGTTTTTTTTTTTTGGGCGAAAAATTAAGTTTCTCCAATCTTCCCAAAACTCTGGATTCTGATAGAGGGCAATGAGACTTAGACCTGAGTGCAAAAATGGAGGCTCTAGCCCCTTCCAGAGCTGAGATATCGAAACTCAAAAATTCGGCCCGAAAAAAAAACGACAGTGGTACCCCTTACGTTTTTTTTGGGGGGGCGAAAAATTAAGTTTCTCCAATCTTCCCAAAACTCTGGATTCTGATAGAGGGCAATGAGACTTAGACCTGAGTGCAAAAATGGAGGCTCTAGCCCCTTCCAGAGCTGAGATATCGAAACTCAAAAATTCGGCCCGAAAAAAAAACGACAGTGGTACCCCTTACGTTTTTTTTTTTGGGCGAAAAATTAAGTTTCTCCAATCTTCCCAAAACTCTGGATTCTGATAGAGGGCCATGAGACTTAGACCTGAGTGCAAAAATGGAGGCTTTAGCCCCTTCCAGAGCTGAGATATCGAAACTCAAAAATTCGGCCCGAAAAAAAAAAACGACAGTGGTACCCCTTACGTTTTTTTTTTGGGCGAAAAATTAAGTTTCTCCAATCTTCCCAAAATTCTGGATTCTGATAGAGGGCCATGATACTTAGACCTGAGTGCAAAAATTGAGGCTCTAGCCCCTTCCAGAGCTGAGATATCGAAACTCAAAAATTCGGCCAGAAAAAAAAACGACAGTGGTACCCCTTACGTTTTTTTTTTTTTGGGCGAAAAATTAAATTTCTCCAATCTTCCCAAAACTCTGGATTCTGATAGAGGGCCATGAGACTTAGACCTGAGTGCAAAAATGGAGGCTCTAGCCCCTTCCAGAGCTGAGATATCGAAACTCAAAAATTCGGCCCGAAAAAAAAACGACAGTGGTACCCCTTACGTTTTTTTTTTTGGGCGAAAAATTAAGTTTCTCCAATCTTCCCAAAACTCCGGATTCTGATAGAGGGCAATGAGACTTAGACCTGAGTGCAAAAATGGAGGCTCTAGCCCCTTCCAGAGCTGAGATATGGAAACTCAAAAATTCGGCCCGAAAAAAAAAACGACAGTGGTACCCCTTACGTTTTTTTTTTTGGGCGAAAAATTAAGTTTCTCCAATCTTCCCAAAACTCTGGATTCTGATAGAGGGCCATGAGACTTAGACCTGAGTGCAAAAATGGAGGCTCTAGCCCCTTCCAGAGCTGAGATATCGAAACTCAAAAATTCGGCCCGAAAAAAAAAAACGACAGTGGTACCCCTTACGGTTTTTTTTTGGGCGAAAAATTAAGTTTCTTCAATCTTCCCAAAACTCTGGATTCTGATAGAGGGCCATGAGACTTAGACCTGAGTGCAAAAATGGAGGCTCTAGCCCCTTCCAGAGCTGAGATATCGAAACTCAAAAATTCGGCCCGAAAAAAAAACGACAGTGGTACCCCTTACGTTTTTTTTTTTTGGCGAAAAATTAAGTTTCTCCAATCTTCCCAAAACTCTGGATTCTGATAGAGGGCCACAAGACTTAGACCTGAGTGCAAAAATGGAGGCTCTAGCCCCTTCCAGAGCTGAGATATGGAAACTCAAAAATTCGGCCCGAAAAAAAAAACGACAGTGGTACCCCTTACGTTTTTTTTTTTGGGCGAAAAATTAAGTTTCTCCAATCTTCCCAAAACTCTGGATTCTGATAGAGGGCCATGAGACTTAGACCTGAGTGCAAAAATGGAGGCTCTAGCCCCTTCCAGAGCTTAGATATCGAAACTCAAAAATTCGGCCCGAAAAAAAAACGACAGTGGTACCCCTTACGTTTTTTTTTTTTGGGCGAAAAATTACGTTTCTCCAATCTTCCCAAAACTCTGGATTATGATAGAGGGCCACAAGACTTAGACCTGAGTGCAAAAATGGAGGCTCTAGCCCCTTCCAGAGCTGAGATATGTAAAAAAAAAAATCGGCCCGAAAAAAAAAACGAAAGTGGTACCCCTTACGTTTTTTTTTTTTTTGGGCGAAAAATTAAGTTTCTCCAATCTTCCCAAAACTCTGGATTCTGATAGAGGGCCATGAGACTTAGACCTGAGTGCAAAAATGGAGGCTCTAGCCCCTTCCAGAGCTGAGATATGGAAACTCAAAAATTCGGCCCGAAAAAAAAACGACAGTGGTACCCCTTACGTTTTTTTTTTGGGGCGAAAAATTAAGTTTCTCCAATCTTCCCAAAACTCTGGATTCTGATAGAGGGCAATGAGACTTAGACCTGAGTGCAAAAATGGAGGCTCTAGCCCCTTCCAGAGCTGAGATATCGAAACTCAAAAATTCGGCCCGAAAAAAAAACGACAGTGGTACCCCTTACGTTTTTTTTTTTGGGCGAAAAATTACGTTTCTCCAATCTTCCCAAAACTCTGGATTATGATAGAGGGCCACAAGACTTAGACCTGAGTGCAAAAATGGAGGCTCTAGCCCCTTCCAGAGCTGAGATATGGAAACTCAAAAATTCGGCCCGAAAAAAAAAACGACAGTGGTACCCCTTACGTTTTTTTTGGGGGGTGAAAAATTAAGTTTCTCCAATCTTCCCAAAACTCCGGATTCTGATAGAGGGCAATGAGACTTAGACCTGAGTGCAAAAATGGAGGCTCTTGCCCCTTCCAGAGCTGAGATATGGAAACTCAAAAATTCGGCCCGAAAAAAAAAACGACAGTGGTACCCCTTACGTTTTTTTTTTTGGGCGAAAAATTAAGTTTCTCCAATCTTCCCAAAACTCTGGATTCTGATAGAGGGCCATGAGACTTAGACCTGAGTGCAAAAATGGAGGCTCTAGCCCCTTCCAGAGCTGAGATATCGAAACTCAAAAATTCGGCCCGAAAAAAAAACGACAGTGGTACCCCTTACGTTTTTTTTTGGGGGGGCGAAAAATTACGTTTCTCCAATCTTCCCAAAACTCTGGATTCGGATAGAGGGCAATGAGACTTAGACCTGAGTGCAAAAATGGAGGCTCTAGCCCCTTCCAGAGCTGAGATATCGAAACTCAAAAATTCGTTCCGAAAAAAAAACGACAGTGGTACCCCTTACGTTTTTTTTTTTTGGGCGAAAAATTAAGTTTCTCCAATCTTCCCAAAACTCTGGATTCTGATAGAGGGCAATGAGACTTAGACCTGAGTGCAAAAATGGAGGCTCTAGCCCCTTCCAGAGCTGAGATATCGAAACTCAAAAATTCGGCCCGAAAAAAAAACGACAGTGGTACCCCTTACGTTTTTTTTTTTGGGGCGAAAAATTAAGTTTCTCCAATCTTCCCAAAACTCTGGATTCTGATAGAGGGCCATGAGACTTAGACCTGAGTGCAAAAATGGAGGCTCTAGCCCCTTCCAGAGCTGAGATATCGAAACTCAAAAATTCGGCCCGAAAAAAAAAAAACGACAGTGGTACCCCTTACGTTTTTTTTTTTGGGCGAAAAATTAAGTTTCTCCAATCTTCCCAAAACTCCGGATTCTGATAGAGGGCCATGATACTTAGACCTGAGTGCAAAAATTGAGGCTCTAGCCCCTTCCAGAGCTGAGATATCAAAACTCAAAAATTCGGCCAGAAAAAAAAACGACAGTGGTACCCCTTACGTTTTTTTTTTTTTGGCGAAAAATTAAGTTTCTCCAATCTTCCCAAAACTCTGGATTCTGATAGAGGGCCACAAGACTTAGACCTGAGTGCAAAATGGAGGCTCTAGCCCCTTCCAGAGCTGAGATATGGAAACTCAAAAATTCGGCCCGAAAAAAAAAAACGACAGTGGTACCCCTTACGTTTTTTTTTTTGGGCGAAAAATTACGTTTCTCCAATCTTCCCAAAACTCTGGATTCTGATAGAGGGCCATGAGACTTAGACCTGAGTGCAAAAATGGAGGCTCTAGCCCCTTCCAGAGCTTAGATATCGAAACTCAAAAATTCGGCCCGAAAAAAAAACGACAGTGGTACCCCTTACGTTTTTTTTTTTGGGCGAAAAATTAAGTTTCTCCAATCTTCCCAAAACTCTGGATTCTGATAGAGGGCCACAAGACTTAGACCTGAGTGCAAAAATGGAGGCTCTAGCCCCTTCCAGAGCTGAGATATGGAAACTCAAAAATTCGGCCCGAAAAAAAAAACGACAGTGGTACCCCTTACGTTTTTTTTTGGGGTGAAAAATTAAGTTTCTCCAATCTTCCCAAAACTCCGGATTCTGATAGAGGGCAATGAGACTTAGACCTGAGTGCAAAAATGGAGGCTCTAGCCCCTTCCAGAGCTGAGATATGGAAACTCAAAAATTCGGCCCGAAAAAAAAAACGACAGTGGTACCCCTTACGTTTTTTTTTTTGGGCGAAAAATTAAGTTTCTCCAATCTTCCCAAAACTCTGGATTCTGATAGAGGGCCATGAGACTTAGACCTGAGTGCAAAAATGGAGGCTCTAGCCCCTTCCAGAGCTGAGATATCGAAACTCAAAAATTCGGCCCGAAAAAAAAACGACAGTGGTACCCCTTACGTTTTTTTTGGGGGGGGCGAAAAATTACGTTTCTCCAATCTTCCCAAAACTCTGGATTCGGATAGAGGGCAATGAGACTTAGACCTGAGTGCAAAAATGGAGGCTCTAGCCCCTTCCAGAGCTGAGATATCGAAACTCAAAAATTCGTTCCGAAAAAAAAACGACAGTGGTACCCCTTACGTTTTTTTTTTTTGGGCGAAAAATTAAGTTTCTCCAATCTTCCCAAAACTCTGGATTCTGATAGAGGGCAATGAGACTTAGACCTGAGTGCAAAAATGGAGGCTCTAGCCCCTTCCAGAGCTGAGATATCGAAACTCAAAAATTCGGCCCGAAAAAAAAACGACAGTGGTACCCCTTACGTTTTTTTTGGGGGGGCGAAAAATTAAGTTTCTCCAATCTTCCCAAAACTCTGGATTCTGATAGAGGGCAATGAGACTTAGACCTGAGTGCAAAAATGGAGGCTCTAGCCCCTTCCAGAGCTGAGATATCGAAACTCAAAAATTCGGCCCGAAAAAAAAACGACAGTGGTACCCCTTACGTTTTTTTTTTTGGGCGAAAAATTAAGTTTCTCCAATCTTCCCAAAACTCTGGATTCTGATAGAGGGCCATGAGACTTAGACCTGAGTGCAAAAATGGAGGCTCTAGCCCCTTCCAGAGCTGAGATATCGAAACTCAAAAATTCGGCCCGAAAAAAAAAAACGACAGTGGTACCCCTTACGTTTTTTTTTTGGGCGAAAAATTAAGTTTCTCCAATCTTCCCAAAATTCTGGATTCTGATAGAGGGCCATGATACTTAGACCTGAGTGCAAAAATTGAGGCTCTAGCCCCTTCCAGAGCTGAGATATCGAAACTCAAAAATTCGGCCAGAAAAAAAAACGACAGTGGTACCCCTTACGTTTTTTTTTTTTTGGGCGAAAAATTAAATTTCTCCAATCTTCCCAAAACTCTGGATTCTGATAGAGGGCCATGAGACTTAGACCTGAGTGCAAAAATGGAGGCTCTAGCCCCTTCCAGAGCTGAGATATCGAAACTCAAAAATTCGGCCCGAAAAAAAAACGACAGTGGTACCCCTTACGTTTTTTTTTTTGGGCGAAAAATTAAGTTTCTCCAATCTTCCCAAAACTCCGGATTCTGATAGAGGGCAATGAGACTTAGACCTGAGTGCAAAAATGGAGGCTCTAGCCCCTTCCAGAGCTGAGATATGGAAACTCAAAAATTCGGCCCGAAAAAAAAAACGACAGTGGTACCCCTTACGTTTTTTTTTTTGGGCGAAAAATTAAGTTTCTCCAATCTTCCCAAAACTCTGGATTCTGATAGAGGGCCATGAGACTTAGACCTGAGTGCAAAAATGGAGGCTCTAGCCCCTTCCAGAGCTGAGATATCGAAACTCAAAAATTCGGCCCGAAAAAAAAAAACGACAGTGGTACCCCTTACGGTTTTTTTTTGGGCGAAAAATTAAGTTTCTTCAATCTTCCCAAAACTCTGGATTCTGATAGAGGGCCATGAGACTTAGACCTGAGTGCAAAAATGGAGGCTCTAGCCCCTTCCAGAGCTGAGATATCGAAACTCAAAAATTCGGCCCGAAAAAAAAACGACAGTGGTACCCCTTACGTTTTTTTTTTTTGGCGAAAAATTAAGTTTCTCCAATCTTCCCAAAACTCTGGATTCTGATAGAGGGCCACAAGACTTAGACCTGAGTGCAAAAATGGAGGCTCTAGCCCCTTCCAGAGCTGAGATATGGAAACTCAAAAATTCGGCCCGAAAAAAAAAAACGACAGTGGTACCCCTTACGTTTTTTTTTTTGGGCGAAAAATTAAGTTTCTCCAATCTTCCCAAAACTCTGGATTCTGATAGAGGGCCATGAGACTTAGACCTGAGTGCAAAAATGGAGGCTCTAGCCCCTTCCAGAGCTTAGATATCGAAACTCAAAAATTCGGCCCGAAAAAAAAACGACAGTGGTACCCCTTACGTTTTTTTTTTTTGGGCGAAAAATTACGTTTCTCCAATCTTCCCAAAACTCTGGATTATGATAGAGGGCCACACGACTTAGACCTGAGTGCAAAAATGGAGGCTCTAGCCCCTTCCAGAGCTGAGATATGTAAAAAAAAAAAATCGGCCCGAAAAAAAAAACGAAAGTGGTACCCCTTACGTTTTTTTTTTTTTTTGGGCGAAAAATTAAGTTTCTCCAATCTTCCCAAAACTCTGGATTCTGATAGAGGGCCATGAGACTTAGACCTGAGTGCAAAAATGGAGGCTCTAGCCCCTTCCAGAGCTGAGATATGGAAACTCAAAAATTCGGCCCGAAAAAAAAACGACAGTGGTACCCCTTACGTTTTTTTTTTGGGGCGAAAAATTAAGTTTCTCCAATCTTCCCAAAACTCTGGATTCTGATAGAGGGCAATGAGACTTAGACCTGAGTGCAAAAATGGAGGCTCTAGCCCCTTCCAGAGCTGAGATATCGAAACTCAAAAATTCGGCCCGAAAAAAAAACGACAGTGGTACCCCTTACGTTTTTTTTTTTTGGGGCGAAAAATTAAGTTTCTCCAATCTTCCCAAAACTCTGGATTCTGATAGAGGGCCATGAGACTTAGACCTGAGTGCAAAAATGGAGGCTCTAGCCCCTTCCAGAGCTGTGATATGGAAACTCAAAAATTCGGCCCGAAAAAAAAAACGACAGTGGTACCCCTTACGTTTTTTTTTTGGGGCGAAAAATTAAGTTTCTCCAATCTTCCCAAAACTCTGGATTCTGATAGAGGGCCATGATACTTAGACCTGAGTGCAAAAATGGAGGCTCTAGCCCCTTCCAGAGCTGTGATATGGAAACTCAAAAATTCGGCCCGAAAAAAAAACGACAGTGGTACCCCTTACGTTTTTTTTTTGGGGCGAAAAATTAAGTTTCTCCAATCTTCCAAAAACTCTGGATTCTGATAGAGGGCAATGAGACTTAGACCTGAGTGCAAAAATGGAGGCTCTAGCCCCTTCCAGCTGAGATATGGAAACTCAAAAATTCGGCCCGAAAAAAAAACGACAGTGGTACCCCTTACGTTTTTTTTTTTTTTGGGGCGAAAAATTAAGTTTCTCCAATCTTCCCAAAAACTCTGGAATCTGATAGAGGGCCATGAGACTTAGACCTGAGTGCAAAAATGGAGGCTCTAGCCCCTTCCAGAGCTGTGATATGGAAACTCAAAAGTTCGGCCCGAAAAAAAAAAACGACAGTGGTACCCCTTACGTTTTTTTTTGGGGGCGAAAAATTAAGTTTCTCCAATCTTCCCAAAACTCTGGATTCTGATAGAGGGCAATGAGACTTAGACCTGAGTGCAAAATGGAGGCTCTAGCCCCTTCGTGAGCTGAGATATGTAAAAAAAAAAATTCGGCCCGAAAAAAAAAACGACAGTGGTACCCCTTACGTTTTTTTTTTTTTGGCGAAAAATTAAGTTTCTCCAATCTTCCCAAAACTCTGGAATCTGATAGAGGGCAATGAGACTTAGACCTGAGTGCAAAAATGGAGGCTCTAGCCCCTTCCAGAGCTGAGATACGGAAACTCAAAAATTCGGCCCGAAAAAAAAACGACAGTGGTACCCCTTACGTTTTTTTTTTTTTGGGCGAAAAATTAAGTTTCTCCAATCTTCCCAAAACTCTGGATTCTGATAGAGGGCAATGAGACTTAGACCTGAGTGCAAAAATGGAGGCTCTAGCCCCTTCCAGAGCTGAGATACGGAAACTCAAAAATTCGGCCAGAAAAAAAAACGACAGTGGTACCCCTTACGTTTTTTTTTTTGGGCGAAAAATTAAGTTTCTCCAATCTTCCCAAAACTCTGGATTCTGATAGAGGGCAATGAGACTTAGACCTGAGTGCAAAAATGGAGGCTCTAGCCCCTTCCTGAGCTGAGATATGTAAAAAAAAAAATCGGCCCGAAAAAAAAAAACGACAGTGGTACCCCTTACGTTTTTTTTGGGGGGCGAAAAATTAAGTTTCTCCAATCTTCCCAAAACTCTGGATTCTGATAGAGGGCAATGAGACTTAGACCTGAGTGCAAAAATGGAGGCTCTAGCCCCTTCCTGAGCTGAGATATGTGGAAAAAAAAACGACAGTGGTACCCTTTAAGTTTTTTTTTTTTTGGGCGAAAAATTAAGTTCTCCAATCTTCCCAAAACTCTGGATTCTGACAGAGGGCAATGAGACTTAGACCTGAGTGCAAAAATGGAGGCTCTAGCTCCTTCCAGAGCTGAGATATGGAAACTCAAAAATTCGGCCCGAAAAAAAAACGACAGTGGTACCCCTTACGTTTTTTTTTTTTTGGGCGAAAAATTAAGTTTCTCCAATCTTCCCAAAACTCTGGAATCTGATAGAGGGCCATGAGACTTAGACCTGAGTGCAAAAATGGAGGCTCTAGCCCCTTCCAGAGCTGTGATATGGAAACTCAAAAATTCGGCCCGAAAAAAAAAACGACAGTGGTACCCCTTACGTTTTTTTTTTTGGGGTGAAAAATTAAGTTTCTCCAATCTTCCCAAAACTCTGGATTCTGATAGAGGGCAATGAGACTTAGACCTGAGTACAAAAATGGAGGCTCTAGCCCCTTCCTGAGCTGAGATATGTAAAAAAAAAATCGGCCCGAAAAAAAAAAACGACAGTGGTACCCCTTACGTTTTTTTTTTTTGGGCGAAAAATTAAGTTTCTCCAATCTTCCCAAAACTCTGGATTCTGATAGAGGGCCATGAGACTTAGACCTGAGTGCAAAAATGGAGGCTCTAGCCCCTTCCAGAGCTGAGATATGGAAACTCAAAAATTCGGCCCGAAAAAAAAACGACAGTGGTACCCCTTACGTTTTTTTGGGGGGCGAAAAATTAAGTTTCTCCAATCTTCCCAAAACTCTGGATTCTGATAGAGGGCAATGAGACTTAGACCTGAGTGCAAAAATGGAGGCTCTAGCCCCTTCCAGAGCTGAGATATGTAAAAAAAAAAAATCGGCCCGAAAAAAAAAACGAAAGTGGTACCCCTTACGTTTTTTTTTTTTTTTTGGGCGAAAAATTAAGTTTCTCCAATCTTCCCAAAACTCTGGATTCTGATAGAGGGCCATGAGACTTAGACCTGAGTGCAAAAATGGAGGCTCTAGCCCCTTCCAGAGCTGTGATATGGAAACTCAAAAATTCGGCCCGAAAAAAAAAACGACAGTGGTACCCCTTACGTTTTTTTTTTGGGGCGAAAAATTAAGTTTCTCCAATCTTCCCAAAACTCTGGATTCTGATAGAGGGCCATGATACTTAGACCTGAGTGCAAAAATGGAGGCTCTAGCCCCTTCCAGAGCTGTGATATGGAAACTCAAAAATTCGGCCCGAAAAAAAAACGACAGTGGTACCCCTTACGTTTTTTTTTTGGGGCGAAAAATTAAGTTTCTCCAATCTTCCAAAAACTCTGGATTCTGATAGAGGGCAATGAGACTTAGACCTGAGTGCAAAAATGGAGGCTCTAGCCCCTTCCAGCTGAGATATGGAAACTCAAAAATTCGGCCCGAAAAAAAAACGACAGTGGTACGTACCCCTTACGTTTTTTTTTTTGGGGTGAAAAATTAAGTTTCTCCAATCTTCCCAAAACTCTGGATTCTGATAGAGGGCAATGAGACTTAGACCTGAGTGCAAAAATGGAGGCTCTAGCCCTTTCCAGAGGTGAGATATGGAAACTCAAAAATTCGGCCCGAAAAAAAAACGACAGTGGTACCCCTTACGTTTTTTTTTTTTTGGGGCGAAAAATTAAGTTTCTCCAATCTTCCCAAAACTCTGGATTCTGATAGAGGGCCATGAGACTTAGACCTGAGTGCAAAAATGGAGGCTCTAGCCCCTTCCAGAGCTGTGATATGGAAACTCAAAAATTCGGCCCGAAAAAAAAAAAACGACAGTGGTACCCCTTACGTTTTTTTTTTGGGGCGAAAAATTAAGTTTCTCCAATCTTCCCAAAACTCTGGATTCTGATAGAGGGCCATGAGACTTAGACCTGAGTGCAAAAATGGAGGCTCTAGCCCCTTCCAGAGCTGTGATATGGAAACTCAAAAATTCGGCCCGAAAAAAAAAAACGACAGTGGTACCCCTTACGTTTTTTTTTTGGGGCGAAAAATTAAGTTTCTCCAATCTTCCAAAAACTCTGGATTCTGATAGAGGGCAATGAGACTTAGACCTGAGTGCAAAAATGGAGGCTCTAGCCCCTTCCAGCTGAGATATGGAAACTCAAAAATTCGGCCCGAAAAAAAAAACGACAGTGGTACGTACCCCTTACGTTTTTTTTTTTGGGGTGAAAAATTAAGTTTCTCCAATCTTCCCAAAACTCTGGATTCTGATAGAGGGCAATGAGACTTAGACCTGAGTGCAAAAATGGAGGCTCTAGCCCTTTCCAGAGGTGAGATATGGAAACTCAAAAATTCGGCCCGAAAAAAAAACGACAGTGGTACCCCTTACGTTTTTTTTTTTTGGGGCGAAAAATTAAGTTTCTCCAATCTTCCCAAAACTCTGGATTCTGATAGAGGGCCATGAGACTTAGACCTGAGTGCAAAAATGGAGGCTCTAGCCCCTTCCAGAGCTGTGATATGGAAACTCAAAAATTCGGCCCGAAAAAAAAAAACGACAGTGGTACCCCTTACGTTTTTTTTTTTGGGGCGAAAAATTAAGTTTCTCCAATCTTCCCAAAACTCTGGATTCTGATAGAGGGCCATGAGACTTAGACCTGAGTGCAAAAATGGAGGCTCTAGCCCCTTCCAGAGCTGTGATATGGAAACTCAAAAATTCGGCCCGAAAAAAAAAAACGACAGTGGTACCCCTTACGTTTTTTTTTTGGGGCGAAAAATTAAGTTTCTCCAATCTTCCAAAAACTCTGGATTCTGATAGAGGGCAATGAGACTTAGACCTGAGTGCAAAAATGGAGGCTCTAGCCCCTTCCTGAGCTGAGATATGTAAAAAAAAAAATCGGCCCGAAAAAAAAAAACGACAGTGGTACCCCTTACGTTTTTTTTGGGGGGCGAAAAATTAAGTTTCTCCAATCTTCCCAAAACTCTGGATTCTGATAGAGGGCAATGAGACTTAGACCTGAGTGCAAAAATGGAGGCTCTAGCCCCTTCCTGAGCTGAGATATGTGAAAAATAAAATCGGCCCGAAAAAAAAAACGACAGTGGTACCCTTTAAGTTTTTTTTTTTTTTTGGGCGAAAAATTAAGTTCTCCAATCTTCCCAAAACTCTGGATTCTGACAGAGGGCAATGAGACTTAGACCTGAGTGCAAAAATGGAGGCTCTAGCTCCTTCCAGAGCTGAGATATGGAAACTCAAAAATTCGGCCCGAAAAAAAAACGACAGTGGTACCCCTTACGTTTTTTTTTTTTTGGGCGAAAAATTAAGTTTCTCCAATCTTCCCAAAACTCTGGATTCTGATAGAGGGCCATGAGACTTAGACCTGAGTGCAAAAATGGAGGCTCTAGCCCCTTCCAGAGCTGAGATATGGAAACTCAAAAATTCGGCCCGAAAAAAAAAACGACAGTGGTACCCCTTACGTTTTTTTTTTTGGGCGAAAAATTAAGTTTCTCCAATCTTCCCAAAACTCTGGATTCTGATAGAGGGCCATGAGACTTAGACCTGAGTGCAAAAATGGAGGCTCTAGCCCCTTCCAGAGCTGAGATATCGAAACTCAAAAATTCGGCCCGAAAAAAAAAAACGACAGTGGTACCCCTTACGGTTTTTTTTTGGGCGAAAAATTAAGTTTCTTCAATCTTCCCAAAACTCTGGATTCTGATAGAGGGCCATGAGACTTAGACCTGAGTGCAAAAATGGAGGCTCTAGCCCCTTCCAGAGCTGAGATATGGAAACTCAAAAATTCGGCCCGAAAAAAAAAAACGACAGTGGTACCCCTTACGTTTTTTTTTTTGGGCGAAAAATTAAGTTTCTCCAATCTTCCCAAAACTCTGGATTCTGATAGAGGGCCATGAGACTTAGACCTGAGTGCAAAAATGGAGGCTCTAGCCCCTTCCAGAGCTTAGATATCGAAACTCAAAAATTCGGCCCGAAAAAAAAACGACAGTGGTACCCCTTACGTTTTTTTTTTTTGGGCGAAAAATTACGTTTCTCCAATCTTCCCAAAACTCTGGATTATGATAGAGGGCCACACGACTTAGACCTGAGTGCAAAAATGGAGGCTCTAGCCCCTTCCAGAGCTGAGATATGTAAAAAAAAAAAATCGGCCCGAAAAAAAAAACGAAAGTGGTACCCCTTACGTTTTTTTTTTTTTTGGGCGAAAAATTAAGTTTCTCCAATCTTCCCAAAACTCTGGATTCTGATAGAGGGCCATGAGACTTAGACCTGAGTGCAAAAATGGAGGCTCTAGCCCCTTCCAGAGCTGAGATATGGAAACTCAAAAATTCGGCCCGAAAAAAAAACGACAGTGGTACCCCTTACGTTTTTTTTTTGGGGCGAAAAATTAAGTTTCTCCAATCTTCCCAAAACTCTGGATTCTGATAGAGGGCAATGAGACTTAGACCTGAGTGCAAAAATGGAGGCTCTAGCCCCTTCCAGAGCTGAGATATCGAAACTCAAAAATTCGGCCCGAAAAAAAAACGACAGTGGTACCCCTTACGTTTTTTTTTTTTGGGGCGAAAAATTAAGTTTCTCCAATCTTCCCAAAACTCTGGATTCTGATAGAGGGCCATGAGACTTAGACCTGAGTGCAAAAATGGAGGCTCTAGCCCCTTCCAGAGCTGTGATATGGAAACTCAAAAATTCGGCCCGAAAAAAAAAACGACAGTGGTACCCCTTACGTTTTTTTTTTGGGGCGAAAAATTAAGTTTCTCCAATCTTCCCAAAACTCTGGATTCTGATAGAGGGCCATGATACTTAGACCTGAGTGCAAAAATGGAGGCTCTAGCCCCTTCCAGAGCTGTGATATGGAAACTCAAAAATTCGGCCCGAAAAAAAAAACGACAGTGGTACCCCTTACGTTTTTTTTTTGGGGCGAAAAATTAAGTTTCTCCAATCTTCCAAAAACTCTGGATTCTGATAGAGGGCAATGAGACTTAGACCTGAGTGCAAAAATGGAGGCTCTAGCCCCTTCCAGCTGAGATATGGAAACTCAAAAATTCGGCCCGAAAAAAAAACGACAGTGGTACCCCTTACGTTTTTTTTTTTTTGGGGCGAAAAATTAAGTTTCTCCAATCTTCCCAAAAACTCTGGAATCTGATAGAGGGCCATGAGACTTAGACCTGAGTGCAAAAATGGAGGCTCTAGCCCCTTCCAGAGCTGTGATATGGAAACTCAAAAGTTCGGCCCGAAAAAAAAAAACGACAGTGGTACCCCTTACGTTTTTTTTTGGGGGCGAAAAGTTAAGTTTCTCCAATCTTCCCAAAACTCTGGATTCTGATAGAGGGCAATGAGACTTAGACCTGAGTGCAAAATGGAGGCTCTAGCCCCTTCGTGAGCTGAGATATGTAAAAAAAAAAATTCGGCCCGAAAAAAAAAACGACAGTGGTACCCCTTACGTTTTTTTTTTTTTGGCGAAAAATTAAGTTTCTCCAATCTTCCCAAAACTCTGGAATCTGATAGAGGGCAATGAGACTTAGACCTGAGTGCAAAAATGGAGGCTCTAGCCCCTTCCAGAGCTGAGATACGGAAACTCAAAAATTCGGCCCGAAAAAAAAACGACAGTGGTACCCCTTACGTTTTTTTTTTTTGGGCGAAAAATTAAGTTTCTCCAATCTTCCCAAAACTCTGGATTCTGATAGAGGGCAATGAGACTTAGACCTGAGTGCAAAAATGGAGGCTCTAGCCCCTTCCAGAGCTGAGATACGGAAACTCAAAAATTCGGCCAGAAAAAAAAACGACAGTGGTACCCCTTACGTTTTTTTTTTTGGGCGAAAAATTAAGTTTCTCCAATCTTCCCAAAACTCTGGATTCTGATAGAGGGCAATGAGACTTAGACCTGAGTGCAAAAATGGAGGCTCTAGCCCCTTCCTGAGCTGAGATATGTAAAAAAAAAAATCGGCCCGAAAAAAAAAAACGACAGTGGTACCCCTTACGTTTTTTTTGGGGGGCGAAAAATTAAGTTTCTCCAATCTTCCCAAAACTCTGGATTCTGATAGAGGGCAATGAGACTTAGACCTGAGTGCAAAAATGGAGGCTCTAGCCCCTTCCTGAGCTGAGATATGTGGAAAAAAAAACGACAGTGGTACCCTTTAAGTTTTTTTTTTTTTGGGCGAAAAATTAAGTTCTCCAATCTTCCCAAAACTCTGGATTCTGACAGAGGGCAATGAGACTTAGACCTGAGTGCAAAAATGGAGGCTCTAGCTCCTTCCAGAGCTGAGATATGGAAACTCAAAAATTCGGCCCGAAAAAAAAACGACAGTGGTACCCCTTACGTTTTTTTTTTTTGGGCGAAAAATTAAGTTTCTCCAATCTTCCCAAAACTCTGGAATCTGATAGAGGGCCATGAGACTTAGACCTGAGTGCAAAAATGGAGGCTCTAGCCCCTTCCAGAGCTGTGATATGGAAACTCAAAAATTCGGCCCGAAAAAAAAACGACAGTGGTACCCCTTACGTTTTTTTTTTTGGGGTGAAAAATTAAGTTTCTCCAATCTTCCCAAAACTCTGGATTCTGATAGAGGGCAATGAGACTTAGACCTGAGTACAAAAATGGAGGCTCTAGCCCCTTCCTGAGCTGAGATATGTAAAAAAAAAATCGGCCCGAAAAAAAAAAACGACAGTGGTACCCCTTACGTTTTTTTTTTTTGGGCGAAAAATTAAGTTTCTCCAATCTTCCCAAAACTCTGGATTCTGATAGAGGGCCATGAGACTTAGACCTGAGTGCAAAAATGGAGGCTCTAGCCCCTTCCAGAGCTGAGATATGGAAACTCAAAAATTCGGCCCGAAAAAAAAACGACAGTGGTACCCCTTACGTTTTTTTGGGGGGCGAAAAATTAAGTTTCTCCAATCTTCCCAAAACTCTGGATTCTGATAGAGGGCAATGAGACTTAGACCTGAGTGCAAAAATGGAGGCTCTAGCCCCTTCCAGAGCTGAGATATGTAAAAAAAAAAAATCGGCCCGAAAAAAAAAACGAAAGTGGTACCCCTTACGTTTTTTTTTTTTTTTGGGCGAAAAATTAAGTTTCTCCAATCTTCCCAAAACTCTGGATTCTGATAGAGGGCCATGAGACTTAGACCTGAGTGCAAAAATGGAGGCTCTAGCCCCTTCCAGAGCTGTGATATGGAAACTCAAAAATTCGGCCCGAAAAAAAAAACGACAGTGGTACCCCTTACGTTTTTTTTTTGGGGCGAAAAATTAAGTTTCTCCAATCTTCCCAAAACTCTGGATTCTGATAGAGGGCCATGATACTTAGACCTGAGTGCAAAAATGGAGGCTCTAGCCCCTTCCAGAGCTGTGATATGGAAACTCAAAAATTCGGCCCGAAAAAAAAACGACAGTGGTACCCCTTACGTTTTTTTTTTGGGGCGAAAAATTAAGTTTCTCCAATCTTCCAAAAACTCTGGATTCTGATAGAGGGCAATGAGACTTAGACCTGAGTGCAAAAATGGAGGCTCTAGCCCCTTCCAGCTGAGATATGGAAACTCAAAAATTCGGCCCGAAAAAAAAACGACAGTGGTACGTACCCCTTACGTTTTTTTTTTTGGGGTGAAAAATTAAGTTTCTCCAATCTTCCCAAAACTCTGGATTCTGATAGAGGGCAATGAGACTTAGACCTGAGTGCAAAAATGGAGGCTCTAGCCCTTTCCAGAGGTGAGATATGGAAACTCAAAAATTCGGCCCGAAAAAAAAACGACAGTGGTACCCCTTACGTTTTTTTTTTTTTGGGGCGAAAAATTAAGTTTCTCCAATCTTCCCAAAACTCTGGATTCTGATAGAGGGCCATGAGACTTAGACCTGAGTGCAAAAATGGAGGCTCTAGCCCCTTCCAGAGCTGTGATATGGAAACTCAAAAATTCGGCCCGAAAAAAAAAAACGACAGTGGTACCCCTTACGTTTTTTTTTGGGGGCGAAAAATTAAGTTTCTCCAATCTTCCCAAAACTCTGGATTCTGATAGAGGGCCATGAGACTTAGACCTGAGTGCAAAAATGGAGGCTCTAGCCCCTTCCAGAGCTGTGATATGGAAACTCAAAAATTCGGCCCGAAAAAAAAAAACGACAGTGGTACCCCTTACGTTTTTTTTTTGGGGCGAAAAATTAAGTTTCTCCAATCTTCCAAAAACTCTGGATTCTGATAGAGGGCAATGAGACTTAGACCTGAGTGCAAAAATGGAGGCTCTAGCCCCTTCCAGCTGAGATATGGAAACTCAAAAATTCGGCCCGAAAAAAAAAACGACAGTGGTACGTACCCCTTACGTTTTTTTTTTTGGGGTGAAAAATTAAGTTTCTCCAATCTTCCCAAAACTCTGGATTCTGATAGAGGGCAATGAGACTTAGACCTGAGTGCAAAAATGGAGGCTCTAGCCCTTTCCAGAGGTGAGATATGGAAACTCAAAAATTCGGCCCGAAAAAAAAACGACAGTGGTACCCCTTACGTTTTTTTTTTTTGGGGCGAAAAATTAAGTTTCTCCAATCTTCCCAAAACTCTGGATTCTGATAGAGGGCCATGAGACTTAGACCTGAGTGCAAAAATGGAGGCTCTAGCCCCTTCCAGAGCTGTGATATGGAAACTCAAAAATTCGGCCCGAAAAAAAAAAACGACAGTGGTACCCCTTACGTTTTTTTTTTTGGGGCGAAAAATTAAGTTTCTCCAATCTTCCCAAAACTCTGGATTCTGATAGAGGGCCATGAGACTTAGACCTGAGTGCAAAAATGGAGGCTCTAGCCCCTTCCAGAGCTGTGATATGGAAACTCAAAAATTCGGCCCGAAAAAAAAAAACGACAGTGGTACCCCTTACGTTTTTTTTTTGGGGCGAAAAATTAAGTTTCTCCAATCTTCCAAAAACTCTGGATTCTGATAGAGGGCAATGAGACTTAGACCTGAGTGCAAAAATGGAGGCTCTAGCCCCTTCCTGAGCTGAGATATGTAAAAAAAAAAATCGGCCCGAAAAAAAAAAACGACAGTGGTACCCCTTACGTTTTTTTTGGGGGGCGAAAAATTAAGTTTCTCCAATCTTCCCAAAACTCTGGATTCTGATAGAGGGCAATGAGACTTAGACCTGAGTGCAAAAATGGAGGCTCTAGCCCCTTCCTGAGCTGAGATATGTGAAAAATAAAATCGGCCCGAAAAAAAAAACGACAGTGGTACCCTTTAAGTTTTTTTTTTTTTTGGGCGAAAAATTAAGTTCTCCAATCTTCCCAAAACTCTGGATTCTGACAGAGGGCAATGAGACTTAGACCTGAGTGCAAAAATGGAGGCTCTAGCTCCTTCCAGAGCTGAGATATGGAAACTCAAAAATTCGGCCCGAAAAAAAAACGACAGTGGTACCCCTTACGTTTTTTTTTTTTTGGGCGAAAAATTAAGTTTCTCCAATCTTCCCAAAACTCTGGATTCTGATAGAGGGCCACAAGACTTAGACCTGAGTGCAAAAATGGAGGCTCTAGCCCCTTCCAGAGCTGAGATATGGAAACTCAAAAATTCGGCCCGAAAAAAAAAACGACAGTAGTACCCCTTACGTTTTTTTTTTTTTTTGGGCGAAAAATTAAGTTTCTCCAATCTTCCCAAAACTCTGGATTCTGATAGAGGACCATGAGACTTAGACCTGAGTGCAAAAGTGGAGGCTCTAGCCCCTCCCCGAGCTGAGATATGGAAACTCAAAAATTCGGCCCGAAAAAAAAAACGACAGTGGTACCCCTTACGTTTTATTTTTTTTGGGCGAAAAATTAAGTTTCTCCAATCTTCCCAAAACTCTGGATTCTGATAGAGGGCCATGAGACTTAGACCTGAGTGCAAAAATGGAGGCTCTGGCCCCTTCCAGAGCTGAGATATCGAAACTCAAAAATTCGGCCCGAAAAAAAAAAACGAAAGTGGTACCCCTTACGGTTTTTTTTGGGGGCGAAAAATTAAGTTTCTCCAATCTTCCCAAAACTCTGGATTCTGATAGAGGGCCATGAGACTTAGACCTGAGTGCAAAAATGGAGGCTCTAGCCCCTTCCAGAGCTGAGATATGGAAACTCAAAAATTCGGCCCGAAAAAAAAAACGACAGTGGTACCCCTTACGTTTTTTTTTTGGGCGAAAAATTAAGTTTCTCCAATCTTCCCAAAACTCTGGATTCTGATAGAGGGCAATGAGACTTAGACCTGAGTGCAAAAATGGAGGCTCTAGCCCCTTCCAGAGCTGAGATATGGAAACTCAAAAATTCGGCCCTAAAAAAAAACGACAGTGGTACCCCTTACGTTTTTTTGGGGGGCGAAAAATTAAGTTTATCCAATCTTCCCAAAACTCCGGATTCTGATAGAGGGCCATGAGACTTAGACCTGAGTGCAAAAATGGAGGCTCTAGACCCTTCCAGAGCTGAGATATGGAAACTCAAAAATTCGGCCCGAAAAAAAAAACGACAGTGGTACCCCTTACGTTTTTTTTTTGGGCGAAAAATTAAGTTTCTCCAATCTTCCCAAAACTCTGGATTCTGATAGAGGGCAATGAGACTTAGACCTGAGTGCAACAATGGAGGCTCTAGACCCTTCCAGAGCTGAGATATCGAAACTCAAAAATTCGACCCAAAAAAAAAAAACGACAGTGGTACCCCTTTCGTTTTTTTTCTTTCGGGTGAAAAATTAAGTTTCTCCAATCTTTTCAAAACTCTGGATTCTGATAGAGGGCCATGAGACTTAAACCTGAGTGCAAAAATGGAGGCTCTAAACTCTTCCAGAGCTGAGATATCGAAACTCAAAAATTCGACCCAAAAAAAAAAACGAAAGTTGTACCCCTTTCGGGTTTTTTTTTTTTCGGGCGAAAAATTAAGTTTCTCCAATCCTCTCAAAACTCTGGATTCTGATAGAGGGCCATGAGACTTAAACCTGAGTGCAAAAATTGAGGCTCTAGACCCTTCAAGAGCTGAGATATTGAGATATTTATAATTGCATAAATGCTATGTGGGATCTCAATATCTTAGCTCTAGAAGGGTCTAGAGCCTCCATTTTGGCACTCAGGTCTAAGTCAAATGGCCCTCTATCAGTATCCAGAGTTTCAAGAAGATTGGAGAAAAATATTTTTTTCGCACCAAAAGAATAAACGAAAGGGGTAACACTGTCGTTTTTTTTTTTTTTTTTTTTGGGTAGAAATTTTGAGTTTCTCCGATCTTCTTGAAACTCTGAATTCTAATAGAGGGCCATGGGACTTAGACCTGAGTGCAAAAAAGGAGGCTTTAGACCCTTCCAGAGCTGAGATATTGAGATATTTATAATGGCTATAAATGCTATTATATGTGGGATCAGAGCCGGCCCGAGGCATAAGCGAACTATGCGGCGGCTTGGTTTTCCTGACCACCAGGGGGCCCCCTAATCGGGGTTATTTTTTATTTTTATTTTTTGTAGATTACTTAAACAAGTAACATAAATCAATGAATGAATGAAAATGACTGAATGAATCATTCAAGACAACAAAACTCTGATTTAATTATCAATATACCTGCCTACAAGTTACAACTGTTGCTGTGTCTGCCTGCGTTTAAGTCATGTGTCTAGATCATAGACTGTAAAAAAACGGGTTGAAGAAATATTGTTTAGGCCGCTTTGTTTGATATAATCACGACAATTTAACGCAAGTATGGGAATTGAGCTCAGATCTTCTTGATTAAAGCCCAACGCTTTATCAACTGAGCCACTGCATCTATTGCGGGTTTGGTTTTATTTGTTGGAAAAATAAATATGGAAATATAATTTGACACAAGAGGGCAGTATAGCCCTATTTATGGTTCTGAGTTTAAACTAAACCGTGACATCTACACGTTTTCCAAATTGGACCAACGTGATTATTTCACGTCTTGTTGTCGGGATATGGGTTGGGCACTGAAGTTACAGGAGTTTCTTCCCGTTGCTAAGCAATGGAACTAGGTTGAGTATTTAAAAAGTTTGGTTAACACGGTTAACGTGGTTTAACGTCGATGTAATACGTTGTTTTAGCGTACCTTTTGCTTAAACGAGGAGCTGGGGGACGCCGGAAAAATAGAATTTTACTCATTAGGCTGCTTCATTAAAAACGTGACATTTAGACGTTTTCTTCGGGGTGGATCCAGGCAAATGAATCCTTTTCACCTTAAAAATAATATATAGCCTATATATATATATATATATATATATATATATATATATATATATATATATATATATATATATATATATATTGCATCTAAATAATAGAACATTTCGCAGTGATCGTAGCCTAAATAAAACAAAATTCCATTTTTCTCGGTTTAATGAAAACCTGACATCTACACATTTTCCAAAGTGGACTATTTAGGCTGCTTCATTAAAAATGTGACATTTAGACGTTTTCTTCGGCGTGGATCCAGGCAAATGAATCCTTTTCACCTTGAAAATAATAAATGTTTTTTTTTTTTTTTTTTTTTTTTTTTTGCTTTTTAAATAATAGACCATTTCTCAGTGATTGTCAATAAAAGAAAATTCCATTTTTCTCGGTTTAATGAAAAACAATAGGTCGTGATGGTAAGTTTTAAGTGTAAGTTTCATGTTTGAGGGGGTTTAAACCGTGACATCTGCACGTTTTCAAAAGTGGACCAACGTGATTATTTCACGTCTTGTCACGATACTGGGTTGAAGAAATATTGTTTAGGCCACTTTGTTTGATATAATCACAACAATTTAACACAAATATGGGAATTGAACTCAGGTCTTCTTGATTAAAGCCCAACGCTTTATCAACTGATCTGCATCTGTTGAGTTCAAGTGTGTATTGGACGGGG
This sequence comes from Pimephales promelas, assembly GCF_988280905.1. Lineage (NCBI taxonomy): Eukaryota > Metazoa > Chordata > Actinopteri > Cypriniformes > Leuciscidae > Pimephales > Pimephales promelas. Next base: position 17,971,685 of record NC_142782.1, on the reverse strand, counting down.
TTTTATTGCAGTTTTGGCTTTATTTGTTGGAAAAATAAATATAGAAATATAATTTGACCCAAGAGGGCAGTATAGCTCTATTTATGGTTTTGAGTTTAAACTAAACCGTGACATATGGCTACACGTTTTCCAAAGTGGACCAAGGTGATTATTTCACGTCTTGTCGTGATACGGGTTGGGCACTGAAGTTACAGGTTGCTAAGCAATGGAACTAGGTCGAGTATTTAAAAGGTTATGGTTAACACGGTTAACGTGGTTTAACGGTCGATGTAACGTTGTTTTTAGCGAACCTTTTGCAAACGAGGAGCTGGGGGGACGCCGGAAAAATAGACATTTTACTCATTAGGCTGCTTCATTAAAAACGTGACATTTAGACGTTTTCTTCGGCGTGGATCCATGCAATTGAATAATTTTCACCTTAAAAATAATGTTTTTTTTTTTTTTTTTTTTTTTGCATTTTAAATAATAGAACATTTCTCAGTGATCTAAATAAAACAAAATTCCATTTTCTCGGTTTAATGAAAACCAATAGGTCGTTATGGCAGAGGCGAATAGACATCCGGATATCTCTCCAATGGAGCGTGTTAACGCAAACGTGTAAGTTTCACGTTTGAGGGGGTTAAACCGTGACATCTACACATTTTCCAAAGTGGACTATTGAGGCTATAGCTGCTTCATTAAAAATGTGACATTTAGACGTTTTTTTCAGCGTGGATCCAGGCAAATGAATCCTGTTCACCTTGAAAATAATAAATGTTTTTTGCATTTTAAATATCAGACCATTTCTCAGTGATCGTCAATAAAACAAAATTCCATTTTTCTCAGTTTAATGAAAACCAATAGGTAAGTTTCAGTTTAAGTGTAAGTTTCACGTTTGAGGGTTTAAACGGTGCATCTACGCGTTTTCAAAAGTGCACCAAAGTGATTATTTCACGTCTTGCCACGATACCGGGTTGAAGAAGGAATATTGTTTAGGCCACTTTGTTTGATATGATCACAACAATTTAACGCAAACTTGGGAATTGAACTCAGATCTTCTTGATTAAAGCCCAACGCTTTATATCAACTGAGCCACTGCATCTGTTGAGTTCAAGAATGTATTGGACGGGGTTTTATTGTTTTATTAAACCGTGACATCCAATAACAATAAATGTTTTTTTTTTTTTTTTTTTTTGCAATTTAAATAATAGAACATTTCCCAGTGATCGTAAATAAAACAAAATTCCATTTTCTCGGTTTAATGAAAACCAATAGGTCGTTATGGCAGAGGCGAATAAACATCCGGATATCTCTCCAATGGAGTGTGTTAACGCAAACGTGTAAGTTTCACGATTGAGGGGGTTAAACCGAGACATCTACACATTTTCCAAAGTGGACTATCCCAGCTAGATTTTTTTTTGTTCTAAAAATGTTCTGTGAACATTACCATGCAGTGTTCTAATAATGTTTTCAGCGGGTAGTTTTCTTTTTGTTCCAAAAATGTTCTCTTAAAAGTTCTAATAACATTCTCTAAAAACATTCTAAATATGAAGAGTTCAGATGCAAAAGCCTCTAAATGCCATTTGAAATTTTCTTCTTTAATGATGATTTTTATCAAACTTGTATATTTAAGTTCTGTAATTTCACTTAAATAACAATTAATAGGTAATTATCATTGCCATTTAAGTGAAATCACTGAACTTAAATATACAAGCTTAATAAAATGATCATTAATAAAATGATCATTAAAATGAAAATTTCAAATGGCACTTAGAGGCTTTTGCATCTGAACTCTTCATATGTTTAGTGCTAACATTGTTAGAACATTATTCCCTGACGTTCTTACAACATTTTCAGCGAGTAGTTTTCTTTTTGTTCCCAGAATGTTCTCTTAAAAGTTCTAATAACATTCTCTAAAAACATTTTAAATATGTTTGTGCTAACATTGTTAGAACATTATTCCCTGACATTCTAATAACATTTTCAGCAGGCAGTTTTCTTTTTGTTCCTAGAATGTTCTCTTAAAAGTTCTAATAACATTCTCTAAAAACATTCTAAATATGTTTAATGCTAACATTGTTAGAACATTATTCCCTGACGTTCTTATAACATTTTCAGCGGGTAGTTTTCTTTTTGTTCCCAGAATGTTCTCTTAAAAGATGGCATAACATTCTCTAAGATCACTCTGAAAATGTTTTGTGATGACCTTCTATAAAGGTTTAATCATAACATTTTTAAAACATTATCCCCTAACTTTCAGTTTTTAGCGGAAGTTTATTTTTGTTCCCAAAATGTTCTCTTAAAACCCCCAAAAAATGCTTAGCTATAACATTGTTAAAGCATACAATTTTATTAATCTCAAAACTAAAACATCAAAATCTAACAGGTTTATGAATGGCATCCACATCATATTAGAAGTTCTGCGTACAGTAAATGCCCAACATTACATGTAGAACTCCGTGAAGTCACTCATGCGTCTTGACTGCGGTGTTTGCTCAGAGCACTCATCATCAGTCTTTGCTTGTCTTGGTTCTTGCAGAAGAATAATCCAGGAATCTGTATTAATAGTGTTCTACTATTCTCTCTTCTAGTTGTCCAGCTGCTCCGGCAGTTGCGTTAGCAGCATTGAGCTCTGTTCTCTGTGTGCACGGTAGAGTTTTTCCTCATAGCCTAAAAAAGAAGATCATGCAAAAGTGTAAACATAAAGAATACACGTACATTAAGATCACAAGCAATATTTACATTGAAAACTTTAAAAATTAGCCAGCCTAATTAGCAATCAGAAATTATATAAAGACTAATTTATTAAAAGTAGCCTATAAATATGTCAAATTATTAGTATCTTTTTTGTTTCTGTAATTTAAAACATATACTTAATCCATATATCCAGTATCTTAATCCAATAAAGTTTTAAAAATAGATATTTTTCTTACACAAATGCTTCGCTTCAAAACGCCTTTATAAGTCATGTGGTGGATTACTTTTATCATGGATGGATGCGCCTTGATAGACGGCCATTCACTGCCATTCTAAAAGTCAGAAGAGCCAGGACATTTTTTTAAATATAACTCCGATTGTATTCGTCTGTAAGAAGAATGTCATATACACCTAGGATGCCTTGAGTGTGTGTAAATCATGGGCTAATTCTCATTTTTGAATGTCTTTTGGATGAGATCCTTTATGGTCTGTGCTTTTAGCACTAAAGCTCTAGGAGTTAAGGAGTTGAGCATTTATGTCTCAGATATAATAATAATAATAATAATAATAATAATAATAATAGGGTAAATAGGTTAACAATATGTTGGCTTTCTTAAACCAACAAAATTATTTCCTAACATTTGAACAAGATTACTATAATCTGTAGCCTATACTATAATGTAAAGGTAATTCTATCAAGATTTACAACAAAAGTTACAAAACCACTTACAAGGCTCTTTAGCTCCCATGTCCGTTCACCTCTGCAGGTTTATGTTTGCTTCAATAGTTGCCAGATTGTGTCCTTTACACGGAGCATCAGCACCAGAGTAATTACCTGAAATATTTGGTGTAAAAACATGGTCTGTCAACATAAAACGATATTACAAGCACAAACATTGCAAGAAACACAAATGACAGAAAATAGTTTTAGACTAAACGCTCCTTCCAATTCTTCCATTAACGTTACCTCTAAATGAATTACTGAAATATTATTAACTTTTACTTTCAAAAGACATTAAGATCACTTTTAAGTATCAAAAATACAGTATTCGAATGCATAAAACACAATACCGGTATTATAGGCTAAAGTTAGCTGGTTGTAAATGGAGACTTTGTGTCATCGGTAACTTAATCATCTTGGATGTAATAAGCTAGTAATAAAAATCTTACTAAAAATCAAAGCTAGTAATAATTGCATTAAAGAGCTCTATTAATGTAATTTTTATAGTAAAAACTGATTTAGAGAGCTCTCTAATGTAATTCTTACTAGTAATGCAATTGCAGAGCTCTGCAATTCAATTAAAGAGCTTTGCAATTATATTCTTACTAGTAAAAATCAAATTAAAGAGCTCTCTAATCGTAGGCTAATTGTTATTAGTACGAATTTAATAAGAGAGCTCTATAATTGTAATTGCTACTATAGGAATTAAATTGTAAAGCTCAATTGAATTCTTACTGGCAAAAATGCAATAATGACGATTAAGGATGGGTACAATTTAAGCTAAAACAGCTTGCCATACAACACTCCAGTAGCCTACCAGTAGCCACGACCCATCTACTGCAACACATTGCATACACACATACAACGAGCGCCAGAACATCATTACCGGTATTATAGTAACAGACTTTGTTGGATTATGTCATGTAATATCTAACAAAGTCTCTTACGATAATAATAATAATAAAGCTTTTGAGGACAGTTACACTGTATTGAGACAGTTGAGAAATAGTAGGCCAAATATTTTTAGTTTTCAACAATAGGCTTGTTGTTATGTTTCTCAGTTTTGTCATAATTTTAGCAAATAATTTCTTTTATATGTTTTGAGACAGTTTTAAGACTGTTAAAACTTTTTTTATTTAAGTAGGCATCTATTTTCTTTTTATTAAGTGTTAATTTTGTTGTAGCCTAATACATAACCTAAGTGTATTCATTTATAATGTATCATTATTGCGTGACATTTGTGTCAATAATAGTCAAACACAGGTGACTCTGCGTCATGGGAGGGGCCCCCAAATCAAATTCTGCTTAGGGCCCCCAAAAGGCTCGGGCCGGCTCTGTGTGGGATCTCAATAGCTCAGCTCTGGAAGGGTCTAGACTAGAGCAGGGGTGCCCAATCCTGCTCCTGGCGATCGACTGTCCTGCACAGTTCATCTCAAACCCTAATCAAACACAACTGAAGTAGCCAATTAAGGTCTTTAGGATCACATTCAGGTGTGTTTGATTGGGGTTGGAGATGAACTGTGCAGGACAGTAGATCGCCAGGAGCAGGATTGGGCACCCCTGGTCTAGAGCCTCCATTTTGGTACTCAGGTCTAAGTCCCATGGCCCTCTATCAGAATCCAGAGTTTCAAGGAGATTGGAGAAACTTATTTTTTCGCACCAAAAGAAAAAACGAAAGGGGTACCACTGTGGGTTTTTTTTTTTTTGGGGGGGGGGGGGGGTAGGGAACGAAGACGTTAAGTCAGAAGTGACGGAGGAACCCTGTCCAGGAACCCGCGGCTGCATGCCCATTGCACATGGCACCCCAACCCGTGGTAGATGCATCCGTGGAGACAACGAGATGCCTGGAAACTCGCTGAAGAGGGACACCGGCCCGTAAAAGCTGAGGTTTGACCACGGGAAGAAGGTTTGGCGGCACGCTGGAGTCACTGGAACTCGGAGCGAGCAGCTATGCCATGCCCACCTCGGGACTCGATCGCGAAGCCACAGCTGAAGCGGTCTCATATGAAGCAATCCGAGTGGCGTTGCCGCGGCTGCGGATGCCATGTGCCCCAGGAGCCTCTGAAAAAGTTTCAGTGGGACCGCACTCTTGCCCTCGAACTGTCGAAGACAAGTCAGCAGTGAGTGCGCGCGCTCGTTCGTGAGGTGGCAGCCTGCCCCGCAGCTCTGTAGGTCCCCGCCACCGGAGTAGACAAGAACCTACAGGCATTGGAGGGGTGCCTAGGGCTGCCACACCAGGTGGAGGCACTGTGGGGACACCTAAGTGTTGCCACAGAACAATCCACAGGGGGGAACCCCAGTGCACCCTAGACTGCAGCCTCAGGAGGGCAGAGAAGGCGGAAGAGGCTGTTGAGTGATCGTGAAAGTCAAAGGAGACTTCCACAATCTCACAGCCTCTTCATGCACATCTGGGTAGAAAGGTTTTGGGTTCGCCACCCCCAAAAACCAATCATCAGCCTTAAGTGCTCGGGATATGGCAGAATTTTTCACACAAACCCGATACTCGTGGCAGCCCGGGAAGCATAGCTGTGAGCCCTGAATCAAGCTCGCTATGCTAGCACATCCGAGGACAGCAGCACAGACGAGCCATCTCCAAAGACTCCAGCTCACCTTGTGATGCGGAGATAAAGCGCTGCAACGTGTAAGACGGGGCGTGGACCGAGGAATTTCGTCGGTTTAGTTCCAGACCTAACGTCTTTTTGGTCACCCTGGGCACCAGCCAAAGCAGTATCTCACGTGGAGAAAATGGTTTGGGTTGTGGATGAGGGGACTCTCACTCTACTGAGCTCATTGAGTCTCAACCGTTATACATTGCGATGATCACGTTCCCACTGAGAGAACGTGACACACCCACGAGCGCTGTCTGAGCGTGATGAAATCCCAAACACGTCAAACAGCGCTCGCGCCCATCAGCTGACTCTATCCCAATACCGCGCTCAGGAATACACGGGCAGATCGTCTTCAAAAAGACGCGTCTTTAAAAAGACGTGCCGCGTGCACACTCTTTCAGTGAGAGGAAAAAACTCCGCAGATGTTGAAGCGACCAGGGAGAGACACACACACTGGCAGAGCACTGCTCAGATCGCAGGCAATGTGAAACTCGCTGCGTACCGCCGTCACACCAACACCAGAGAGTTCGCTCGTCTCGAAGAGGTGAGTCACCGCAGTAAACTCAGATTGTGTGCCTTGTGGAGTGAAGAAGTTCTCTTGGCTCCGAAGCGAAAACATACTTGCGTTCACTTCCTCCTTTATACTCACGGAGTAGGGCGGAGTACGCTATGCAAATTTCCGCAGCCTCAAGGCATTTCATGCCATTGGCTCGTGATTAAATACTCGAAGAGGATTGGCTTTCTATGCGAAACCCCAATCTCCGTCACTTCTGACGTAACTCGAAGTGACTACGAAAGGGAAACAGATCAAGAAGATCAGAGAAAATCAAAATTTCGACCCAAAAAAACCCCCCCCAAAAAAAAAAAAAAAAAAAACACAAAAAAACAACAACAACAAAACGAAAGGGGTACCACTGTCGTGTTTTTTTTTTTTTTTTTTGGTGCGAAAAAATAAGTTTCTCCAATCTTCTTGAAACTCTGGATTCTGATAGAGGGCCATGGGACTTAGACCTGAGTGCAAAAATGGAGGCTCTAGACCCTTCCAGAGCTGAGATATTGGCTGCGTTCGGAATCGCATACTCAATGAGTAGGTAGTTAATTTTAATAAGTACTTCCTCAACGAGTGCTAAAAGAGAAGGTACTTTATAACCAAATCTCGTTGAGTAATGCGAACCATATCTGCCATGTTGACAATAGGCTTGTTTGAGATGAGCAAATTCTGCGCAGAATCGATCACCGGTGATCAGCGCGAGATGCATGCCGGTTAGAAATGTGTCCGAGAACGGTCCGCCTGGCTCTGATGTCATGCCGACGTATGTCAAAAAACTCTCGCGAGCGCAAGGCGGAAGGGTCGGATTCTGCAGTCGCGCGCAGTTGCTCTCCACCGACTGCGCTGATCAAAAGCATGATGGGAAACGACTTACTGACGACACAGCTTAATGCTCATTGGTTTAAACAACAGTGATGAAGGTAAACTCCATATTCATTAAGCTAAATTCTCCAAATCAAGGCCATATTTTATTTATTTATTTATTTTCAAATTGAAACTGATATATATTGTGGATCTCTTAAACGGGTTAAAAATAAGAATGCTATAGTCAGTAACTCAAATAGGCCTATACTAGGCCTACTCTAAAATGTTCAAGTGAAAAATAGCTCTCATTTTATAGATGATGAAGTTTGTAAGTCTGTCTATTTAAGCTAAGCTTATTTTGATTTATTTATTTATTTTATTATTAATTTTATTCTGATGTTTATTTATTTGTCACTGTATAATAGGCCTATTTGTTTCACGAATTGTGGTGCTTGTAGGTAGGCTATGTTTGTAACTTGCATTCTAATAAAAAAGTAAAATAAATCAAAATAAAAGAACAACAGATGAATTGTTCTCTTTTAAACTGTTTGATTTTAAAACTGATATCATGTTTTATGTGTATAGGCTACATATGGGTGAATAAACTCTCTGACAGTGCCATATGGGTTATATTTCATTTTTGTTAAAACAATAGGCTATATAAAAACACGTCTGTATTAAAGAAAAAAAAAGATTGATAAACACATATTTGGAATGTAATTAAATAACAAGTACTTTGGGTGTCTTGAAAAAAAAAATATTTTTATATAAAAGCAATAGAACTTAAATCACATCCAGTTTTATTAGCAACACGTGCACGAGCGTGAATCCCGTTAATCCCGCGATATCCGCCTTTGATCTCACAGGTGTCTGATTCACTGCGAGAACCCTAGATCTGTCCGGCTTGATTGCGCTTTTTTCACTCCTCCCCTCACTGCAGCCGCCTACTCTCGACTACATTGCAGGCGAGGCGAGGCGCATCTCAAACAAGCCTATTGTGACCTACAACGCGTTATCTCGCAACAGCTTAAAATATTTGAACGACACGTTTTATTAATCTATCTATGAATATCTTAATGAAACATGCTCATTTTGTGGTAGTATTGTTGAAGAAACAGCTGCCCATTTATTTTGTGAAAACGTTATATTTTAAACCCTACTAATGTGACCCAGTTTTATCCTTGACGATATATTTTTGTTAAGAAACCCCAAAATTGTCATCTCTTGAATATGTTAATTTCTTTATTTTATACTCAAAAGTTTCTCCTATAAGTTTTCCTCTTTTTCTTGATTAATTTACCTCGTTTCATCCCTCAGACTTATACATAAAAAAAATAATGTAGCCTATTATGATGAACTTTTTAGATCTATTTTGTTCTTTTTTCCAGTGTATAAATAGCCTATCATATTATGATGTACACAAACCAATGACGTTTGTAATGTCTACACAAAGGAGACGGGCAGCAAAAGATCTTCTTTGGAGAAAACTGTTGATTTTATACTCGAAAAAATGTAAGTATCACTGCTTAAAAATGAATATTACTTTAGAATGAATTGCATTGTTAGCCCACCCCAAAACTTAAAAACAAAATAATAATATTAAATGCTGACCAATACTTAATTATATAACCTATTTATATACTAAAAATATAATTTAATAAAACAAGCAAAATGTAATTTGTTTTGTCATATGACAGTTATGCATGAATACATTTATATTTTGCTAAATGCAGTGAAACATCTCAATTGTCAGTCAATCGATGAATTAATGCATACATTAATTAATTATATTTTATATACTGACAACAATAAGAAACATGAATAAATGAGTAAAAGAACAAATAAAAGTAACCATCAAAATAAACAAATGCATATACAAGTCAACAACACATGAAACAAAGCTTTATTCAAACTAAAAGCATGTATTTACCGGCGCTGAACACCACATCCTAATGCCGATTCAACACAGCGGTTCCCATTCTGCAACTTTATTCTGATGAATTCACCAGAGGGGACTGTGCCTTCGTCCCAGAGCTTGCTGCTAAGCTGCGCTTCACAATCTGAGGCAATAAGGGCAGGTAGAGAGATGGAGGAACTCATAAGGGCAGGTGGACAGATGGAGGGTCTCGTAAGGGCAGGTGGAGCGATAGAGGGTCTCATCCATGGCACCACTTCCAGGATTCAGCTCTGGGCTCCTCATCCTCAGGCTTCACACCAGTCTGCAGACATTTCAGATCCTACAAAAATACAAAAACATTACACAAAAGCAGTCATTTTAACAGCACAATGTCATTTGATTTATGTATTAAAAAATAACCTTACTTTATACTTGAGTAAAATCCCTAAAACCTTTTTGTCCCCTCAACAAATGCTGCCATCATCTTTCCTTGCAGGTCCTGCTCCTCCACAAAAGCTCTGCAGCAAACGCACAGAAATCAAGACTCGGAAAAGTGTTGTAATTTGTCCGTTTGAAATTACAATCATTCAAATAAATTACAACTTAATATTGAATAGATTTTGTTATCCATTTCTGTACTATACTCACTCAAAGCCTTTGATGACAGCATTCAACATCATGCAACACAAGCGTGTTCTCCTGTCCCTGTAACATACAGACAGATTCACATTACGAGCTCAACACTACATGCTGAGGTTGATGTGTTAACTCACTTTTTATCCAACTTAAATGTTCCTCAATATATCAACACTAATAAGGGACAAATTAAATCATGGGTTAGTTACTTTATAGATTTGTTTATTTGTCTAATGTAAACAGTGTTGACAACAGTGAATTATCCTACATAATAGCACACATGTTACACTCATATGTATTTTCCATGTTGTGATGTGCTCATCTGCAATACTTATATAATATTTTCCTTCCTGATGTAAACAGCCAAAAAAACAAACAAAAAAAAAAAAACGACAGTGGTACCCCTGTTGTTGTTTTTTTTGTTTTTGTTTTTTTGGTGCGAAAAAATAAGTTTCTCCAATTTTCTTGAAACTCTGGATTCTGATAGAGGGCCATGGGACTTAGACCTGAGTGCCAAAATGGAGGCTCTAGACCCTTCCAGAGCTGAGATATTGAGATATTTATAATGGCATAAATGCTGGGATCTCAATATCTCAGCTCTGGAAGGGTCTAGAGCCTCCATTTTGGCACTCAGGCCTAAGTCCCATAGCCCTCTGTCAGAATCCAGAGTTTCAAGAAGATCAGAGAAAATCAAAATTTCGACCCAAAAAAAAAACAAACAAACAAACAAACAAAAAAAAAAACGAAAGGGGTACCACTGTCGTTTTTTTTTTTGGGGTCGAAATTTTGAGTTTCTCCGATCTTCTTGAAACTCTGGATTCTGATAGAGGGCCATGGGACTTAGACCTGAGTGCAAAAATGGAGACCCTTCCAGAGCTGATATATTGAGATATTTATAATGGCATAAATGCTGGGATCTCAATATCTCAGCTCTGGAAGGGTCTAGAGCCTCCATTTTGGCACTCAGGTCTAAGTCCCATAGCCCTCTGTCAGAATCCAGAGTTTCAAGAAGATCAGAGAAAATCAAAATTTCGACCCAAAAAAAACAAACAAACAAACAAAAAAACGAAAGGGGTACCACTGTCGTTTTTTTTTTTTTTTGGGTCGAAATTTTGAGTTTCTCCGATCTTCTTGAAACTCTGGATTCTGATAGAGGGCCATGGGACTTAGACCTGAGTGCAAAAATGGAGACCCTTCCAGAGCTGATATATTGAGATATTTATAATGGCATAAATGCTGGGATCTCAATATCTCAGCTCTGGAAGGGTCTAGAGCCTCCATTTTGGCACTCAGGCCTAAGTCCCATAGCCCTCTGTCAGAATCCAGAGTTTCAAGAAGATCAGAGAAAATCAAAATTTCGACCCAAAAAAAACAAACAAACAAACAAACAAAAAAAAAAAAACGAAAGGGGTACCACTGTCGTTTTTTTTTTTTTGGGTCGAAATTTTGAGTTTCTCCGATCTTCTTGAAACTCTGGATTCTGATAGAGGGCCATGGGACTTAGACCTGAGTGCAAAAATGGAGACCCTTCCAGAGCTGATATATTGAGATATTTATAATGGCATAAATGCTGGGATCTCAATATCTCAGCTCTGGAAGGGTCTAGAGCCTCCATTTTGGCACTCAGGTCTAAGTCCCATGGCCCTCTGTCAGAATCCAGAGTTTCAAGAAGATCAGAGAAAATCAAAATTTCGACCAAAAAAAAAAACAAACAAAAAAAAACAAAAAACGAAAGGGGTACCACTGTCGTTTTTTTTTTTTTTTTTGGGTCGAAATTTTGAGTTTCTCTGATCTTCTTGAAACTCTGGATTCTGATAGAGGGCCATGGGACTTAGACCTGAGTGCAAAAATGGAGACCCTTCCAGAGCTGATATATTGAGATATTTATAATGGCATAAATGCTGGGATCTCAATATCTCAGCTCTGGAAGGGTCTCTAGAGCCTCCATTTTGGCACTCAGGTCTAAGTCCCATAGCCCTCTGCCAGAATCCAGAGTTTCAAGAAGATCAGAGAAAATCAAAATTTCGACCCCAAAACAAACAAACAAACAAACAAACAAACAAACAAAAAAAAAAAAAAAACGAAAGGGGTACCACTGTCGTTTTTTTTTTTTTTTTGGGTCGAAATTTTGAGTTTCTCCGATCTTCTTGAAACTCTGGATTCTGATAGAGGGCCATGGGACTTAGACCTGAGTGCAAAAATGGAGGCTCTAGACCCTTCCAGAGCTGAGATATTGAGATATTTATAATGGCATAAATGCTACATGGGATCTTAATATCTCAGCACTGGAAGGCTCTAGGCAGTAGATCATCAGTTTCTGAAATATTCAGACCAGCCCGCCTGGCAGCATTAAACATGCCACGTTCAAACTAAGTCACTTAAATTACCTGATGCTCAGTTTGAAGTAATGCAAGTTATATAATCATTACTTTTTCAAGTAACTAGTCTTAACACATTTCCTTTAAATTTACAACAAAATATCTGTTACTTTTTTCTATCTTAAATAATATAAATATACTTTATGTAATTAATTTCACTTTATTAACCAATGTCTTTGCTGCTGACCTTTGATGATCCGATTCAACCAGACGGATAATCAAAATCGGTAGTGAGGTGCCAAGGTTTGTGCGGTGTGTGTAAACATTGCTAAGGTTAAGATTGTTGCACTTTCTTCTGCTGCATGCTATTCTTCTGCTATCCAGAATGGCAGCACAGCTGAAAGGTGTGTTTATTATTGTACCATGGCCCTGAGTGTCTTGAGAAAACCTTTCAGGTGTGTGGGAATAAAAGGAATCTAATGAGCAGTCTAATGAGGACGGGTTCAGAAACTCGTTGATAGGTCATGAAACAATCTCCTCATAAATTCACTGTGGCTGGGAGAGTAAAATTGATCGATGTGTTTCTACCTAATATTTGAAGAGTTCAGATGCAAAAGCCTCTAAATGCCATTTGAAATTTTCTTCTTTAATGATGATTTTTATCAAACTTGTATATTTAATTTCAGTAATTTCACTTAAATTATTGAACTTAAATATACAAGTTTGATAAAAAATCATCATTAAAGAAGAAAAATTCAAATGGCATTTAGAGGCTTTTGCATCTGAACTCTTCATTTATATATTGATGCATGGCAACTTTTGTTCACATCTGCATGTAACTGCAGATACCTGCATATCCAAAATTTATTTCACAAAGAACTTTCGCATAAACAAGCTTTAGGCCAAAACTGAGACCAACACATCATCATTTGTTTAGCCTAAACAAATATGATATCATCAATGAGGTTACTTAACCGGTTTTGCACGGGTTTCAATGCATCTTCCATGGCCTTGATCTCACAGGGCATTTCAAAAAAGAGAAAATTTCATCTAGCATTATGAACATGATCTTTTTATGATCATAAGCCTTAAAACCACAGAGAAAGACAGCACATTCTCCATTTAGATACTTTTTCATTGGAATTTTTTTCTTTATTGAGATCTGACATTGGAGTATTAAAATATTTTCTTTTGACAAATCCATATAACATATTTTAATTTTCCCAAAATTCAGTGATTTATGCTTGAAGCTTTAGCTTGACATATACTAAACATAGTGTAAATGCAATAATATTTCGCATCCCAGTCAGCAGTTTTTTATTTTTTTTATTTTGCAGAATAATAAGTCATTTTTGGATTAGCTCTTATTTTTTGAGGATGGTACTGTATATCATTTGTCATTCAGCAGGGTTTTTTTTTTTTTTTTTGCAGAATAATAAGTCGTTTTTTTAAGTCATTTTTAAGTTGGCTGAAGACTTCGTTTCTGTTGATTATGCTGATGACTCGAATGGCCCCGTCCAGTCTGTGGTCGATAAACCCAGACTTGAAATGCTTTGAGCCAATGATGGGCATTATCGAATTCGAAGCTTCTAGGATTTTTTGTTTATTATTTGTTGGATTAGCCCTTATTTTTTGAGGATGGTATATCATTAATCATTCAGCAGTATTTTTTTTATTTTTTTATTTTGCAGAATAATAAGTCATTTTTATCTATAAATCTATAAACTTGCTCCGCCAGTAGCTGCAATGAAAAGAGGAAAATGTTTCTGAACGTCATATGACTGGGTTCAGTGGGTTCGTAGGCCTATTTGAAAATATAACATTTCAATACAGTTTAGGCTTTATTTACATTAGTAGAGAAATTTTGTCTGGAAACATTCAGGAGACCAGAAAGCTTCAATGTCTGGTCAATGTTCGGTATCAGTTCTTGCTCAAAGTCCCAGACTCTTTTGTCTACAAACAGTTGGTCTTTGGTAAGATGCCCCTGCAGTGGGACTCTCACATGAACAATCCTACATACATCAAACGGTACATGGTAACGACCTCCAGTTTCTTTCAAAATAGAATGCACTGAGGTTTGCTGCACCTTCCTTGGGTTGACAATAATCTTTGTGGGATTTAAAATGTTCTTTCGATCAGGTTCTCTGTAAATGTGCTCCATGATATTGACACCTGGAATATTATTCCATTCTGCTCGCTTGAACTTCCCACTGTCCTCAAACTGTGTTTTGGGGAATATGTGGTTCTCTATGAGGAACACCCCAACATTGGGATGAGCAGACTGAAGATCCTCCATAAGAAGTGGTAAATTGCTGTGTTTGTACGGCATGATGATCTCATCAATATCATTCAGGAGAACGTACCTGGATTGATACATGTGCCTGTAAATGCACTCGTTGAGTGTTACTAACTGACCATAATATTGGATATCACCCTTGTGCGTATTGATGTTCCAGCCTGAGGACGGGTTTAGAAACTTGTCGATAGGCCATGAAACAATCTCCAGTATCCCCTCTGTTTCATAATGTTTTAAGAGTTTTTTCAGGTCTGGTCCACATTTCGTTTTATAGATGACAACATGCTGTACACCCAGAAGCTTGTACATCTCTATAGTTTGAGCAAACTGCAGTACATTGTTGTAGTCGCCAAAAAGGTTGGAGATGCAAATCGTGAAGTTAAACTTGAAAGTCTCTCTTCCCACCTTATTTCGAATTGGCAGATACTCCATCTTAGAGTCAACTGAATCTTTCCCATCAGTTGTTATGAGGACATGTGTTGCATCTTGCATGTGTTTACCTTTACAAATCACATCTGAGGCACCATACGGAAAGCTAAAATGGTCTGTGTGTATCTGGACATCTGCCTGAACAGTTCTGCAGTCATAAACAGTGCTGCAGTAAACACAGTAAAGCGGCTGAAGACTGTTTCTGTTGATTATGCTGATGACTCGAATGACCCCGTCCAGTCTGTGGTCGATAAACGCAGACACCATGAAATGCTTTGAGCCATTGATGGGCATTATCAAATTCGAAGCCTCTGGGATTTTTAGTTTATTATTTGTTGGATTAGGTCTTATTTTTGGAGGATGGTACTGTAAATTATTTGTAGAACTGTCCATGTACACCAAAACTAGCATGCCGAAAACAGTGACAATGAATGAGAGTGAAAGAAGTGCCATAGGCCTACATTTTCCCATCTGTAGAAAAAAAGAAAATAAATGTGTCAAAATCTATGCAAAATGTAAAAAAAAACAATCAAACTCTTGTGCCGAGTTCACACAGCACAATTTTCAAAGTAGTCAGGTCACGGTTCTTTTCACACATTCGGTTGCTGGTGTCATTGCACGATGGATCGGCGACAGAAGCTTTCACACTGAATAACTTTACAAAAGACAGAATCGCCAACAACTTTGGTCTGGTCCGAAAAACTACATTTCACAACCAAACACACACAAGAAGTGATAAGGAAATAACGCAAGACCATGACCAGCGTTCTCGCAAAATTGTTATAAAAATCATAGCCCACAAGAAACTTGCAATCCAAATTATCTTTGCGCGGTGCTCTGATGTGCCGCAAAAAGGAGACCAAGAGAAAAAGAAAAACTGATTATGCAGGAGGAAGACATTCAAATATGGTCATTATTAACTAAGCATTATTTTAATGACTTAATCATGTTTGTGGCCCCTAAACTAAAGTGGTGACTTGGTCCTTTGAACACTGATGAACAATGTGCTATTAATGGTGGCATAACTGTGAAATCACAAGAATATGAACATGAAAGTTCAAGCCTTTGCAAACAATGTAGGCCTGGGGACACAAACGGACATTGATCTTAACTTTACTGCTTTATTCTGAAACAACCAGTTAAATCAACAGCAATATCTAGGAAGAGCTGAGAAGGAATTCAAACACCAGTTATCTACTTTTGTTATCCTGTAAATCAGAATATACTGCCAATAGCCTTGGTTTGCCATGGTTTTTGGAATAAAATGTAATATCAATCTAGGAATAATATATTTACAAATCTCCTGGACTAACTAATACTTAATAACATGATTTTTAAACAAAAGCCACTTTCACTCATAGCCTACAATCAGACATTGTTTCAATTTATTTATTGTTTTTCAATATATTAATGTTACATGTGAGCAGTCATCAAGTGTCATGCCATAAATGAATGGAACTTTTTTATACAAGCAAACTTCAAGAATTTGTAACCTTTGTCCAATTTCGATCTTTTCACAATTCCCTGAAAACTATCAATAAAATGGACAACATCTGCTATTCTTATTTTTGTCAGCTATATGAATGACTAAGAGAGAAAGCAAGCTTAACAGTCCATTTTGAGAATGAATGGCGATCGTAGCGGGTAGTGGCGCGACCAGAAGTCTTTTTGCGGTCTGTGTCTGGCATTGTTGAACTTCAGTGGTTCCATGAAAACCCGCAAAACATGGAAAGCTGTGAAGTGATAAATAGGGTTTCTTCTTTGGGTGGGCATAAACATCATAAAAAGGTAAGCAACAGGACTGACCGCTTTTAGTCTCTGCATTTGTCCTCAGACTGTCTGCAACTTCTAACGCTTTCACAGGAAAAGAGTTTACCCTAATTCCGGTCTCGTTCGCCATGCATATACTTCCTCTGGATTCCAATATGACTGCATGGATAATCTTTATTTTTAATGACGTTCCAGCTGATGGGGTAAAACATTGTCCGTTTGTTCCCTTCATTTCACTAAGGATGGTTTTGTAAACGATTTGCAGACCGATTAAGAGTAAAGAACGGTGCTGTGCCGTCTATATTGGATCTGACAGGAATTGTGCAACACACGGACTCTGGGTCGAACATGTATGGGCGAATCATTCCGGTTGCCATTTTACAGATGCCATTTTTCCGGTGGCCTTCACTTCCTGCTCAGCTACTGTTCGGACGCTCCTGCTTACTGCTCCGCGCTTTGCTCTATCGCTTTAATATTTTTTTTATATATTTTATCTCCTTTTCACCTAATTTTAACTTCATCAAATCAGCACAGTGCTCAGACGCTGGGATTACTTAAAAAGTCACACTTTTATTCAACCAGCCTCTCACTGCTTACATTCCGGGGAAGAGAAAACACAACTCCCTACACTCATAAGGATAAGAAAATGCCTCTTCGGGAATCTACTTGCTGCTCTAACTGCCACAGACTTTTACAAAGGATTGCAGTTCTTGAAACAAAGTTAAATTCGGGACCGACAAACCAGACGGAAGGCACAACAGAGCTCCGTCGTGGACGCCCTCAGCGCACAGCCGGTGAGTCCCATGAATCTAGTGCTCCTCGACAAGCTATACTGACTGTAGAGAAACAAGCCGATCGACTTACAAATCGATGGCACAAACAGGGAGCGAGACCCAAAGGCACTCGAGACATCAGATTGTCACGAGCACCACATATTTCAGCAGTAGCATCATCTACCCCAGATATGACTCTGACCAGGATTGCAACCACTGGTCTCCTACCACCGCCTATTCATCTTGAGAACAGATTCAAAGTATTAATGAATGAAGAATCCCTGAATTTGACGAATGTGATCGAACACAGACTGAGTCAGCCTGTAGCTAACGCTGATGCTAACCGGCGCTCAAGGTCGAGCAGACAGCGGCACTCAGCTCAGAGCACAGCGGGGCCCAGGACTCTGATAGTGGGCGACTCCACAATCAGAAACATTAGTATCAGGGATACAACTACATGCTGCCTTCCACAAGCAACAACTTCTGATGTAAACAGGGAACTTCAGAACATTCTGGTGAAACATAAAACTGCAAATCGACTCATCATTCATGTGGGGAAGAACGATATTCATAAAGAGCAGTCAGAACTCCTTAAGAAGGATTTCAATGAACTTTTTGAAACACTTAAAAGACTGAAAGTTGAAACATTCATCAGTGGACCACTCCCAGCAAGAGGAACAAACAGGTTTTCACGGTTGCTTGGGCTCAACACATGGCTGCAAAAAACCTGCAATATAAAAGGAGTGAACTTTATTGACAACTTCAATCTTTTCTGGAGTCAGAGGCAACTGTTTCAACGGGATGGCCATCACCCAAACAAACTTGGTTCAAGAGTACTAAAGGACAATATCTACTTCTCCCTCCATCATCCTTCTGCAGTGTGTGCCAATCCATTCAACCTGAATGGCACTCACACACCTGGACACAGTATGAACGACCACAGGACTTCACTTCAACACTTAAATGGACATATTGCTGACACATCACACAAGGACAATGATAACACCACTCAGCCACAACAACAACCTCTGCTCACGGATACAATCTCAGCAGAGCTCTGCCCACAGAGCTCACCACAGACAGACTGTGACATATCAGAACTGCTCCCAGATTCAGCACCCAAGGACGACTTTCTGGAAAACAACGAGGGAAACCAGGACAGCATTTTACACCCTCCAATAACACCAGAGCAACAGCCCATCTCACCTGACACGTTATCACTCTCTCCAGCATCTCCACTTCTGTGCTTCTCAGAGAAAATGGAACAACTGGTGTCTGCTGGAACCAAACTATCACACTCTTTTGCTGCAAGCCCCCAGATACCAACCAAAAAACGACAGGCCCCAAAACCACCAAAGCTTTCGGGCCCAGCTCCCCCTCCCCCTCCTCGGAGAGCTCTTCGGCCTCTGCCACAGCGCCAGGGCCCACACTCTCCCCCATCGGCTCGAGGTAAACCAAAAACAACTGATACCAGCTCTAAGTGAAATATTTTGGTTCCTCGCTATGAAAACAATAACTTTATCAAATGTTTACAGAACAAGCGGGAACCCAGTGTGCCTGAATCTTTCTCTATTGCTGTTCATTTACATGATAGAAAATCTAAGGCCTTCAACAGCCGTACAGCAAACCCATCTAATCTGGTGCCCATTACACGCCAAACTAAGACTGCTGTGAGGACAAAAAGTAAGACTATAAAGTTAGCACTTTTAAACATCCGCTCCATTAAAAATAAATCACTTCTAGTCAATGACTTAATAACCACACACAACCTGGACTTCATGTTTCTAACTGAAACTTGGCTAGAAGACAGCTGTAGTGCAACGGTCCTAAACGAAACATCCCCTCCAAATTTTACTTATATGAGTGTCTGCAGAGCGGGTAAGAGAAGTGGCGGCTTAGCTGCTCTTTTTAAAGATGCTTATCAATGTAAGCAAATATCATTTGGGAATTACCCCTCTTTCGAATATCTGGGTATTGTGTTAAAAGGTGCTCCACGTATTTTACTTATCATAGTTTACAGGCCTCCAAAATACTCTCCAGCCTTTGCTGAGGATTTTACTGAATTGCTATCAACAATTACCTCTGAGTTTGACTGTTTTGCCATTGCTGGAGATTTCAACATTCACATAGATAACGCAGAAAACAATATGGCAAAAGATATTAAAACTGTTTTAAAAACTTTTGATCTGACACAGCATGTACACGGTCCCACACACAATCGTGGACACACTCTAGATTTACTTATCAGTACGGGTTTAAACATCTCATCGATTGTTATTAAGGATGTAGCACTGTCTGACCATTTCTGTATTTTCTTTGATATATTAATCTCTCCTGCCGTTGAAGCTAGAGCTGTGTCTGTCAAGAAGAGATGCTTAAATGAAAACACTGGTGTGCTATTTATGAAGGCTATAGCTTTAAAACCAAGCATATCTGCTGACTCTGTTGATTTTCTCCTTGATTCTTTTAACTCAAAAGTTAAGAGTGTAATTGATGATATTGCTCCTGTTAAAGTCAGGAAGAATAGTGGCAGACAAAAAGCACCTTGGAGAAACTCAACAGCTGTGCAAAATATGAAAAGACAATGCAGAAGAGCAGAACGCATGTGGCGGAAGACAAAACTTGTAGTCCATTATAACATCTACAAAGACAGCATCCACGCTTTCAATAGGGAACTAGGCAAAGCCAGACAGACTTTCTTCTCAAATATTATAAACAGCAATATAAACAACACACGCACTCTTTTTGCTACTGTAGAGAGACTGACAAACCCCCCAAGCCAGATTCCCATAGAAATGCTCTCAGACAGCAAGTGCAGTGAGTTTGCTTCTTTCTTTTCTGAGAAAATCAATAACATCAGAAAGGTGATCAGCACATCCTTGAGTTGCTCTGGGGTCAAGCAGATCAGACCACAACCTGAGAAAGTAGTTACTATGTCTGATTTCGAAGAAATTGATGACACAATTTTGGTAGAAACCGTACAGCACCTTAAAACATCAAACTGCGCCCTTGACACACTTCCCACATCTTTTTTCAAAAGTGTGTTAAACTGTTTAGAAGCAGATCTCCTAGAAGTGGTAAATGCCTCACTTCGCTCTGGGAATTTTCCGAACTCCCTGAAAACTGCAGTTGTCAAGCCCCTCCTGAAAAAGAGCAATCTGGATAAGACCATCTTGAGCAATTATAGACCGATCTCAAATCTTCCTTTCATAGGCAAGATCATTGAAAAGGTTGTCTTCAATCAGCTGAACAAATTCTTAAGCTCAAATGGATATTTTGACAATTTTCAATCTGGTTTCCGATCGCATCACAGCACGGAGACAGCTCTCATAAAGATAATAAACGACATTCGCTTAAATACTGATACAGGCAAATTATCCGTGTTGGTACTACTCGACCTCAGTGCTGCATTTGACACTGTTGATCACAACATACTTCTTGACAGGCTGAAAAACTGGGTGGGGCTTTCTGGGATAGTCCTAAAATGGTTCAGGTCATACTTAGAAGGGAGAGGTTATTTTGTGAGAATGGGAGAACATAAGTCTGAGTGGACATCCATGACTTGCGGAGTCCCTCAGGGCTCGATTCTTGCTAAACTAAATCAGCATACTATCATCTGAAAAATATTTCAAGAATTAGATGCTTTGTTTCCAGTCAAGACTTAGAGAAACTTGTGCATGCTTTCATCACCAGCAGGGTGGATTACTGTAATGGCCTCCTCACTGGCCTTCCTAAAAAGACCATAAGACAGTTGCAGCTCATACAGAACGCTGCTGCCAGGATTCTGAGCAGGACCAGAAAATATGAACACATCACACCAGTCCTCAGGTCTTTACACTGGCTGCCAGTTACATTTAGGATTGATTTTAAAGTATTATTACTGGTATATAAATCATTTAATGGGTTAGGACCTCAATATATTGCAGATATGCTCACTGAATATAAACCCAACAGATCACTCAGATCATTAGGATCACATCAGCTAGAAATACCAAGGGTTCACTCTAAGCATGGAGAGTCTGCTTTTAGCCATTATGCCAGCCGCAGCTGGAACCAGCTTCCAGAAGAGATCAGGTGTGCTCCTACAGTAGTCACATTCAAATCAAGACTCAAAACACTGTTTAGCTCTAAAATCTGTTTAGCTGTGCATTTACTGAATGAGCACTGTGCCACTGTTCGTCCGACTGTTACTGCACTTCATTTTATTCTAAATAGTTTTAATTTACTGTATTTTATTTTTATCATAATTTTTTATTTTTCATTATTTCTTATTTTTTATTCTAAACTGTTTTAATTATTCTGATTTATTTTGATTATTTTAATTTCTTCTATGTAAAGCACTTTGAATTGCCATTGTGTATGAAATGTGCTATATAAATAAACTTGCCTTGCCTTGCCTTGACTTGCCTTAAAACATTGGACGTTTTCAAAACGAGTGAGTTGAAACTAACTATTATAATATGCAAAACTGTTCTCCACTCACACCGGTGGGCGTTCAAGGCCCATAAAAACCGAGCGTTTTTGAGTTAGGCTCGAAACTAGGGTAGAAATTAGCCTATTACTTATTCATTTTGATGTTTTTGAATGCCAAAACCAAGCGAACATCATAAGTTGACCTCAGACAACAATAAAATAAAATTTAAAAAGCCAGGTCATGACGCCTTTAATCGCATAACTTAATCCAGAGCAGACACTTATCTCGGTTGATATGTGGCTTGGGAAAGGGTAAAAAAATACACACCGTCGCCCAGCCTCCCAGGAACCTAGTGTCGGAGTTGCATGTACCCCATACACACCGTATTGACCATTTTAAACTTAAAATGACAAGAAAAAACAAATGAAAACTGACTAACTGCAATACAATGGACGTGGATGCAGAGAATGTCCGAGTGTATTGGGTTAGCTACTCACTGTGATTGGCTCATCGCGTTTGGGGGTGTGGCTTAGCCATAGGTCATTTGGCCAAAATGCTCTGTTCAACTTTTCTGAGATCATCTACTCTTCCCTGTGGATGACCTGTGACCTACTTTCTGTAAGATCTGAATTTTTGACATTGAATTTTAGAAATTTCTTCATCTTGAAAACTTGAATCTGTATTTTTTTTAAAACTGAATATTTGCCGTATTTGAATTCAGAACAAAAAAACTAGCTGTTTGAAAATAGAGTGCCGAAGTTATGACGTCACTCTGTAGGCCAAAACGCGGAAGTGAGTTAGCAGTTTAACACTCCCGGTTCCCTCGCTCTAAAGTCTATGGGTTTTTTTGAATGAGTTTTTGCTAAATCGCCCGAAATAAGGTCTGTGGTGAACAAAGCCTCTAAATATTTTCACGTTTTGATCTATGACATAGAACACACAGTTATAACCTGCTTGTGGTTTTTTAAACTTTATTGTGTCTGCTTGTGTTTGTAAAAAAAAAACTTCATATAGGCTTCAAAATTTATACATTTTGGATTAACTTGTAAAGATTATCTTGATAGACAAAACGTGTAAGGGTCACAACTCTTAGTTAAACACAGATCTTATTTTTTGCAATTTTCCAAAAGTCGATGGGGAAAATGCATTGCTTTTCAATCGAGAGAACCCCATGCGCCGCTAGCTTCCGAGTTGTCCAACAAAGTGACGTCATCACTTCGGCCATAAAAACCTTTCAGTTTGATCAATTTCAAATGTTCAATATTCTTTACAAAAAAATTCAAATTCAGAACTATTTAAACTACCACCTAAAATGCACACACATATATATATATATGAAGAGTTCAGATGCAAAAGCCTCTAAATGCCATTTGAAATTTTCTTCTTTAATGATGATTTTTATCAAGCTTGTATATTTAAGTTCAGTGATTTCAATTAAATGGCAATGAGAATTACCTATTAAATATACAAGTTTGATAAAAATCATCATTAAAGAAGAAAATTTCAAATGGCATTTAGAGGCTTTTGCATCTGAACTCTTCATATATATATATATATATATATATATATTTGGACAATATAAGTTTCATGGTCAACATGAGTAATAATAATAAAATAGCCTAATGATACTGTTATTAGTGCAAAATAACAAATATCTTGATGCTGCTTCTCCAAATACCGCTGTTTTGCACTTTGTGTGAGTTTGTTCCTGTAAGGTCCCTTTTCTTTCGCCTTATCTTTTTGCATTGCTTTACTTTCTTCCTTTTTTTTCTCGTATTCTTAGATCCATCTCTGACTGCCAAAATAATAAATGCGCGAAAACTAAAGAGCTCTGGAATGTTTAGTCACATCTCTGTGAGGTTCTAAAGGCGTTGCCGCAGGTAACCGATAGCCGATAGTGTCTTCTACCATCATGGCCGACCGGCTCAGACCCCGCCCAAATCAGCACGTGACTCCTCATTCTCAATTGTGTAAATGCAAAAATCGGATACGGGTCACTTTTAAAAGATGATGTAAGCGGGTCGTCAAAAAATCGGATATAGTCAGAAAATCTGATTTGGGCATCAAGACCTGCAGTGTAAATGCGTATTTCGGACTTTTTTTCACCACAAGTCTGAAAGAAGACATGTTATTAAAGACAAATATCCCAAAATCTCAAAATTGACCAGTGAAAAAAAACTATGTTTTTGCCTGCATGCCCTGTCTCGCCTTATGAAGTTTTATAAATATGTATTTATAAAACTATACATTAAAAGTTGAACCTAACCTAAAACTTATTTTTCTTTCTTTATTTTGTAAAAGATAAAGCTTAGTTAATTGAATACTGTATTTGAATGTCAACAGAATTTGTGCTATGAGCTGTGATTGGTCTATTTTGGGGTATGTCCCGAAGGCTACCTGCAGGCTATTATGAAGACAAGAACATGCTGGATAACTCAGATCATAATGAAAACACATTGTTCATCAGTGTTTCAAAAGACCAAGTCATCACTTTAGTTGAGGGGCCACAGACATGATGAAGTCATTAAAAAGATTACGCTTAGTTAATGATGGCTACTGTATTGAATGTCAACAGAATTCGTGTGCTTTTGGGGTCTGTCCAGGCTATGAAGAAGACATGAACAACATGTTTGGAAACTCAGATCATAATTCAGAAAAACAGTTACATTACAATGATTACTCACATTAATTGATATACTGTTCTAGCCTGTATGCATGCATGAGGTAATGTGGATTTTTGTATATTACTTTAATAATTTAAGAGTAATCTTGCATGCATAATGCTTAATGCTTTTTTTTATGCATGAGTTCATGATGTTCCCTATCGTAGTCACTTCGAGTTACGTCAGAAGTGACGGAGATTGGGGGTTTCGCATAGAAAGCCAATCCTCTTCGAGTATTAAAACACGAGCCAATGGCATGCAATGCCTTGGGGCTGCGGAAATTTGCATAGCGTACTCCGCCCTACTCCGTGAGTATAAAAGGAGGAAGTGAACGCAACCGCAGTATGTTTTCGCTTCGGAGCCAAGAGAACCTCTTCACTCCTCAAAGCTGAATCAAGACTCTTCGAGACGAGCGTCCTCTTCAGTGTTGGTGTGACGGCGGTACCCAGCGAGATTCTGCATTGCCTGCGATCTGTGCAGTGGTTTGCCAGACTTTGCGCTTCTCCCTGGTAGCCTCAGCGCTGAAAGAGTGAATTTCTCTCCTCTCTGTAAAAGAGCTGCACGCGGCACGTCTTTTTAAAGATGGCTCGCCCGTGCCCTTCTGGATGTGGTAGATTTCTGTCGTCATCTGATGGTCACGAACGCTGCTTTGTTTGCTTGGGCATTCAGCATGCAGCAGCAGCGTTCGTGGATGACTCATGTTCCTTCTGTGGGACCATGACCATCTCCACACTGAGGTCGCGGCTCAATGATCTCACTAGAGTGAGAGCCCCGGTCCCCCCTACTCGATCGGCTTCCTTCACGAGAGGGGGCCCGTCGACCCGGGGACCGGGCGATCTAACGGTGACGGTGTGGGATAAAGCCCCGACAATTCCTCGGGCCACACCTCCCGCCTCAGTGCGTGAGCCAGCGGGCGCTAGTTCGACTCGGTCGGTTGTCTCTTCGGCGGCACCGGCTGCTTCGAGCAGCGCCCCAGATGATGATGCGATGTCTATCACAGCATCACTAGGCGGGCTTGATTCCTCGGGAGAGGAAGATCCGGCTGCGTTGCCTCCTTCTGGAGTCCCAGCGTTGTCCGCGTCAGATCCCGAGATGACGGCCATGCTGTCTCGAGCCGCTGGGAGTATCGGGCTAGAATGGAAACCTCCATCCTGCCCCGACCTCTCACGGATGGATAATTGGTTTTTGGACAAGGCTGCCGCTGCAAAGCCACGGCCGACTCCAATACCTTTTTTCCCCGAGCTGCATGCGGAGTTATCGCGCTCTTGGGGGGCTCCTTTGTCCACTCGAGAGCGCGATCTCTCCCCCGCCTTTCCCCCCCTCGACGGCGGGGCCGCCCGTGGGTACACTGGGATGCCCCCGGTGGAGCGCTCTGTTGCGATGCAGCTGTGTCCACAGAGCGCCTCCACCCGTGGTCCTCCTAAGCACCCATCCAAAGCCTGTGGGTTCTCGTCTGCTATGGCGGCGCGATCCTACAGAGCGGCGGGACAGGCGGCCTCCGCTCTGCATGCTATGACCACTTTGCAGGTCTTCCAAGCGAAGTTGCTCAGAGACATGCACGAGGGCGGGACTGACACGACGGCATTCAAAGAACTGCGGTCCGCCACTGACCTTGCTCTCCGGGCAACGAAAGTGGCTGCTCGCGCCGTTGGTCAGGTGATGGCCACTAGCGTGGTTCAGGAGCGTCATCTGTGGCTCAACCTGTCGGATACGCGGAGCGCTGAGCGGACTCGTCTGCTCGACGCTCCGCTGTCCCAGGTTGGCCTTTTCGGCGGTGCGGTCGAGGACTTCGCCCATCAGTTCTCCACCGCCCAGAAGCAGACGGAGGCCATCAAACACATCCTGCCCCGACGACCAGCTGCTGCCTCCACCCAGTCGTCGGCACAGGCGCCTCCCCCTGCTCGCCGCCGAGGACGCCCCCCTGCGGCTCCCCTCCCTCCCGCCCGGCCCCAGCAGCAGCCTTCACCCGGGCCCCGGCGTCGAGGAGGCCGCAGGCCGGCGTCACAGCCCCCTCAGGCCGCTCGCCCCGCTAAACGCCAGGCCAAGCGAAGATCCTGACACGGGCCGCTCGGTGACGATCTCGAGTCTTTCACAGGAGGCGGTAGCAGGCCCCCTCCTTCCCCCGGTGGAGGGCCGGGGGAGAATCTTTTGTTCTCAGCTCCCCGCTGCTCACCCACGGGTGGGCAGCACCCTGAACTGGTTAAAGAAAGACTTGACATCCTCACTGAGCTCACAGACTGGAGTGAGTGCCCCCGATGCCCCAGGGTGTCGGCCCACTCACTCCTCTCTGTCTCGGAGGGCGCGGAAGGGTGCGTGTGTCGTCCCCGGGCTACACCAATCCCTTCCCCCTCTCTCGCCAGACCCCCGGCAGAACGGACCCCCGTGGAACGCTCCGCTTTCCCTGGTCCCTTCTGTCGGGGAGCGGGCTTCGACGCATCCGAGCGGGGTAACCCCTGCACGCGTGCCAGTCGACCCGCCACGCTGCCCCTCCGGGGGGACGTCTGTGGTTCACATGACCCCGTTGGCTCACTTCCTGGAAGCCTGGCTAGCGCTTCCCGGGGTATCCCGCTGGGTCATCAGAACGATCAGATTCGGCTACGCGATTCAGTTCGCACGGTCTCCTCCCCGCTTCAGGGGAGTTCGCTCCACGATAGTCGGTGGCAATGCCCCAGTCCTGAGAGCGGAGATTGCGACCCTGCTGGCGAAGGGTGCAATCGAGACGGTCCCTCCAGCCGAGGTGAGGTCCGGGTTTTACAGCCCCTACTTCATTGTCCCCAAGAAGACCGGTGGGTTACGACCGATCCTGGACCTGCGCATTTTGAACCGTTCTCTCCATCGACTACCGTTCAAAATGCTCACGGCCAAGCGCATTTTCGAATGTGTTCGGTATCAGGATTGGTTTGCAGCGATCGACCTGAAGGACGCGTACTTCCATGTGTCCATCTTACCTCGACACAGACCGTTTCTTCGGTTTGCCTTCGAGGGCCAGGCATATCAGTACGCCGTTCTCCCATTCGGGTTAGCTCTGTCCCCTCGCGTCTTCACGAAGATCGTCGAGGCAGCCCTTGTTCCCCTTCGCGAACACGGGGTTCGCATCCTGAATTATCTCGACGACTGGCTGATACTAGCACACTCTCGAGCTCAGCTTTGCGAACACAGAGACTTGGTGCTCCGGCACCTAGCCCGTCTGGGCCTTCGGGTCAACCGAGAAAAGAGCAAACTTTGCCCCGTGCAGAGGATCTCTTTTCTCGGCGTGGAGATAGACTCGGTCGCCATGTCCGCGCAGCTCACGATCGAGCGCGCGCACTCACTGCTGACTTGTCTTCGTCAGTTCGAGGGCAAGAGTGCGGTTCCACTGAAACTTTTTCAGAGGCTCCTGGGGCATATGGCATCCGCGGCCGCGGCAACGCCGCTCGGTTTGCTTCATATGAGACCGCTTCAGCTGTGGCTTCGCGATCGAGTCCCGAGGTGGGCATGGCATCGCGGCTCGCTCCGAGTCCCAGTGACTCCGACATGCCGGCGAACCTTCTTCCCGTGGTCGAACCTCAGCTTTTTACGGACGGGCGTCCCTATTCAGCGAGTTTCCAGGCATCTCATCGTCTCCACGGATGCATCTACCACGGGTTGGGGTGCCATGTGCAATGGGCATGCAGCCGCCGGCTCCTGGACGGGGGCCCAGCGCCTCATGCACATCAATTGCCTCGAGCTGCTGGCAGTACGGCTCGCCCTGCACCGCTTCAGAGCGTTGCTCAAGGGCCAGCATGTGCTTGTCCGCTCAGACAACACTACGGCTGTAGCGTACATCAACCACCAGGGGGGTCTACGCTCGCGTCGGTTGTCGCAGCTCGCCCGCCACCTCTTGATATGGAGTCAGAAGCACCTGAGGTCCCTTCGTGCAGTTCACATTCCTGGAGACCGGAACTGGGCAGCCGACGAGCTGTCTCGGGTCCGCCCTATCTCCGGCGAGTGGCGACTCCATCCCCAGTCGGTCCAGCTGATCTGGAAAGAGTTCGGGGAGGCACAGATAGATCTGTTCGCCTCCCGGGACTCAGCCCACTGCGCCCAGTTTTATTCTCTGACCTGGGGCACTCTCGGTTCGGATGCGCTGGCGCACAGCTGGCCACGGGGCCCACGCAAGTATGCGTTTCCCCCAGTGAGCCTCCTTGCACGGGTGTTGTGCAAGATCAAGGAGGACGAGGAGCAGGTCTTGCTGGTAGCCCCCTACTGGCCCACCAAGACGTGGTTCTCCGATCTCATGCTCCTCGCGGCAGCACCTCCTTGGCCTATTCCTCTGAGACAAGACCTACTCTCTCAGAGACGGGGCACTCTGTGGCACCCTCGTCCCGATCTCTGGAGGCTGCACGTGTGGCTCCTGGACGGGACGAGGCAGGTTTGAGTTCGCTGCCACCTGCGGTGGCGGCAACCATCACTTCCGCAAGAGCGTTGTCCACGAGACACCTTTATGCGTTGAAGTGGAACCTCTTCGTCAATTGGTGCTCTTCTCGCGGAGAAGACCCCCGGAGATGTTCGATCAGTGTCGTGCTTTCCTTCCTGCAAGAGGGGTTGGAGCGCAGGCTGTCGCCCTCCACCCTTAAGGTTTACGTCGCGGCCATTGCCGCTTCTCATGAAGCAGTGGAAGGTAAGTCCTTAGGGAAGCACGACCTGGTCATCAGGTTCCTGAGGGGAGCGAGGAGGCTGCATCCGCCTCGTCCTCCCCTCGTACCCTCTTGGGACCTCTCGGTAGTTTTAAGTGCTCTGCAGAGGCATCCCTTTGAGCCTTTGCAATCAGTAGAGTTAAAGTTTCTGTCCATGAAGACAGCACTCCTGGTTGCATTGGCCTCCATCAAGAGGGTGGGGGACCTGCACGCATTCTCCGTTGACGAAGCGTGCCTGGAGTTCGGGCCGGCTTACTCTCACGTGATCCTGAGGCCCCGGCCTGGATATGTGCCCAAGGTTCCCACCACTCCCTTCCGGGACCAGGTGGTGAACCTGCAAGCGCTGCCCCCGGAGGAGGCAGACCCAGCCTTGGCACTGCTCTGTCCGGTACGTGCTCTCCGCACCTATGTCGACAGAACGCAGTGTTTCAGGACCTCAGACCAGCTCTTTGTCTGTCATGGAGGGAGCCAGAAGGGAAGGGCTCTCTCAAAGCAACGGCTGTCCCACTGGATAGTGGATGCCATTGCTTTGTCTTACCAGCAGCAAGGCCTTCCGTGCCCCCTTGGTGTGACGGCCCATTCCACTCGGAGTGTAGCCTCCTCTTGGGCTTTAGCGCACGGCGCCTCGCTAACAGACATCTGCAGAGCTGCAGGCTGGGCGACACCCAACACCTTCGCCAGATTCTATAATCTGCGAATTGAGCCGGTATCCTCTCACGTACTCGTTTCGGCCAGTTCTGGATCCGCTCAGGTGTCTTCGCTTGCTCGCCACTCCACTCCCCGGACTGGATAAGTGCGATATTTCCTCAGTTCTTCCATTAAAGTCTTGAGTCCTCCAGCACCGACGATGCGGGCACCACTGCGTGGCTCTGGATGCTAGCTAGGTGCCTCCATGCGCACGGTTCCCCATGGTAACCGTCTCATGTGTATTATCCACTGTAAGCCTCTCTGAGCATGTGTCTTCCCTTGGCAAGCCATCTGCCACCCCTGGAGTTTAAATCAGTAGCCATCTGCGGTTGGTACTCCAGTGTTCCATATGTGTCCCTAGGTGGCCATATGTGTATTCTTAAGTCCTCCCTTCGGTAGGCAGCTGGTAGCATGTCCCCTTCGGGATATGTTTCCCAGTGTACCTTGGTAATCCTGTGTCAAAGTCGGATCCCCAAAAAAAAAAAAAAAAAAAGAGGTAAGGCTCGGGGGTTCAGTCTTTCGCAGGGCACTGGAAGACAGCTTGAAGATGGCGTGATGGCACAGACCCCCAATCTCCGTCACTTCTGACGTAACTCGAAGTGACTACGATAGGGAACGTCTCGGTTACGTATGTAACCCTCGTTCCCTGAGTAAGGGAACGGAGACGTTACGTCTCCCTGCCACTTCTGCTGTATCGCTGGGTAGAGGCCGAGTTCAGTCTTGGCTCCTCAGCGAAGACATACTGCGGTTGCGTTCACTTCCTCCTTTTATACTCACGGAGTAGGGCGGAGTACGCTATGCAAATTTCCGCAGCCCCAAGGCATTGCATGCCATTGGCTCGTGTTTTAATACTCGAAGAGGATTGGCTTTCTATGCGAAACCCCCAATCTCCGTCACTTCTGACGTAACGTCTCCGTTCCCTTACTCAGGGAACGAGGGTTACATACGTAACCGAGACGATTCATTTAGCCCATAACTATCTTTACCCACAATGGATGTTAAAGACGTTTTTTTTTTTGTGAATAAAGAAAACATCATGATCATGCGTAATGAATCATAATTTATGATGTACTCTTCTTAGTTAATGTTTTAATTAAGGTGTTGTTCATCCATGAAGTCATGAATGAAAAACGATGAACTCTTAAGTTCCTGATGATTCTTGAGATATTACTGAATTAATGAATTCATGAGGCCTACCCTTACCGTAAAGTGTTACCAGAACAACTTCCTGAAGACACTGTTCTCTCAGTATGGATTCTACAGTGGTTTATGTCATTATTACTGCTATTCAAGATGTACATTTAGACAATTTTTTTGATCATTTCGAGATCAAAATGTGTAAGTGCTTTAAATGTCTGTATTTTGAAAAAAATAAATAAAAATAAAATATATACAGTATATATTGTGGCTCAAGTAATTTATTATTATAATGGTTATTTATTTTATGCAGGCTGCCTACTTGTAGGCTATTAGTTTCGTTTTCGTGCATTTTTTTTTGATCCAACGTCTATTAAGTTTTCTATAAATTAATTAAGCTAAAATCTGACGTTTACCATCAAGTAAAAAATACTTGAGTTCGGGTTGACTTGTGAGATGATTTTTAAGATGGGCTATCTGATCTGAACAAAATAACACAGTCTCATCCCAAAAAGTCATATAACTGACGTTTTGGGACGTATTTTGACCATACGTCAATATCCGCCTTTTTAGGGCCCCCTTAAACGTCGCTAGATGGCGATCCCGGGCCGTCATACAACTGACGCTTTACCTTTAACGTCAGGTGACGGGTTAGGTTTAGGGTTAGGTTTAGGTAGGGGTAGAGTTAGGATCCCATAACCTCATCTACCGACGTTTAAGGGGGCCCTAAAAAGGCGAATATTGACGTATGGTCAAAAGACGTCCCAAAACGTCAGTTATATGACGTCTTGGGATGAAACCGGGTTGAAACAAAACGTTTTCCGTCTTCTCAGCCTCATGTTTTTATGACAAAAGCTTCCTGTTACAGATATTAATTATTTTAAACTGTTTATTTATAAATAAACAAATATAAATATTGATTAAATTGATTAACATATTAACAGCAAGAAAAGTTAATAAATGCTGTAGCCTAAAAAAATAGTTTGTTCGATATCAGTTCGTTATGATGCATTTAATATTGTAAAGTGTTGCGGGTTTCTCTTTACAAAGATGTTTGTACCTCACTTAGGTTTGTCATTAATCAAAATATAGCCTATATTTAAGCCTAGAGTTCAACACGTTTCATTACGCTGTAAACATTAGTTGCAATTAATCTAACTTTTATTTGACTTGCCTGACCGAAGTCAACAAAACTGCAGAATTATCCCTGGTGATGATATCCCACAGATTAAAATATAAAAAATAGATGAAATAGTAGGCCTACCTTTGCGATATGGAAACGTTGTTGTGTAGCTAAACTATAGGCTACCCCAGCTATATTCTGAGGTAAGAAAAATTAGCAAACAAAATTCGGTACATCAAGATGTAAAAACAAAGCATTCATGTGTCAAAGATCCATGTTGGCTTCTGCACGTAACTTGAAGCCAAAGATCCCTCGGGGGATCCGTGACTCGTTCATTTTTAATGCAACAGCCCTTCAGTTCTTGATTCAAAAGTTCACGACGATGCACATTAAAGCACTTGGGCTAATAGGAAAAAAATCGCTAAATACGTGGCATACGATACGTCGCTCGCTAAGACTTACACTCATAGTTGTTAAATACAAGTACGTAATTGCCTGCCACTTTTAAAACGTTACATTATTCCCCTGCAGATGTGGCTGGAGTCCAAGAAAATGACGGTGCAGTGGTGAAGTTCAGTCTGACTCTGCAGAATGAGATGAGCCTACCCTATCTCGGTTGGATGAGCCCGGCTTGCATTTACAATGAGGTCAGCCCAGCTCTCCAAGGCTACCATGTGTGAACACATTCTCAGCTCTCTATAATATTATTTTAATAATGTATCTAACGAATATGTGGTGCAGTTGCTATCTATCTATATATTTTCCTTGGCATTATTGATTATAGCCTGTAGGCTATGTTTGGTGGCTTATGAATATATACAACGCATTCTCACCCCAAGGCGTCACCTTTGACCATGCTTCAATATTTGACGTTTTAGGCGCCCTTTAGCGTCACTTACATGACGCGATCCTACGGCGTCATCTAACTGACGCTAAAGGAAAGCGTCAGTTAGAGGACGCGGTTAGGTTTAGGTGTGGGGTGGGGGGGTGGTAGGGTACACGCGATCCTAGGGCGTCATCTAACTGACGCTAAAGGGCGCCTAAAGCGTCAGATATTGAAGCATGTCCAAATGCTTCCCAAGGCGTCAGTTAGGTGACGCCTTGGGAGTGAGAATGGGCTGATATATAGGCATCATGAAATGGGTTGATTGCACTCATAAAAATATATATTGGTAGCCTGGCCTAACCGTTCAATATTTGGGTTTCGTTAGTCTATTGCCACATGTAGCCTTATATTAAGCTTATAGGCTGTGCTAGTTTGCCTTTGAATCTATGGGACCGCGAAATTAACCACTCTGTTTTGGACATAGGAACGAGTTCATGGAAATATTTTGGTAGGCCTATAGAAACTGTTCAAACTCAGCATTTAACAAAAAAATAATAAGAACATAAATAAGAATGAAGCGCTGATTCAGTTTGGGTTTGATTTCACTGTGTTTGCCTTTTAAATTTTCGTTGTGTGGTGCATAACTGCCACTGTTCATTTTAACTACTGTATATCATTATTACTTTTTAAACCCTAAAAAAAGTTTTTTTTAAGTTAATTTGCAAAAAAACTTTCATGCCCCCCTGTCACGGTGAGTGGTGGAATAAATCCGTGGATTCAGGTGCAGAGTGATTTGATAACATTTAATTAAGAAAACATAAAATAAACAAATCAACAAGGAAAACTACAACGCTCAAACTTAATCCAGAACAAACAAGGCAGGGTAGGAACAGGCACGAAACTCAACACGATGAATACACGTAGGCTACACAACGAACGAGCACAGGACAGAAAACACAGGAAGACTAAATAGACAGGCAAACAAAGGGTAACGAGACAGACAGATGGAGCAAATAAACCAATAATCAGATAACAAGGGGGATGGATCAAACAATGACAAGAGCACATGGCTCAACATAACAAAACACCCATGTGCATCACAAGACAGGACAGTGACACCCCCAGAATATTTTGTTGCATGAAAATCTAAACATTATATATAAATATTACAGTATATATAAACAGAGCCTCTACTTAAGATCTTATTCGAGCTTCATGCATTCATTTATTATCAACACTTGAATGTGGGTGCTCATTAAAAAATAGAAAAAAAGTTGAGAAAATTGCATTTTTGTCAAAGATTATATTGGGATTTTGAACGATGATCAAAACATAGTTGAAGTAGATCGAGTCCATCAACACCCCAAAACTTCAAGACGTCGACAATAAAAAAATGTCGACAAATATCTTTGTTGTCGAGTAGTCGTTTGATCTCACTTGACCTAATGTAATGGTATGCAATATCGCGATTTGACCGCTACGGCGCTGTGGCGCTAGAGTGTAATGCAGCCCTTACAAATCCGGTAAAAGAAAAAACAGCGTGAATTATGACGGACTGCAAACGAATACGAACTAGCAAGGTTTGGGAAAGTTTCATAAAACTTAAAAACAACAATGCTGTCATGTGCAATACATGGAAGGCGCAACTTGCTTTTCACGGGAGCCCAACATGCATGTTGGAGCACTTAAAGGGGAAACATCCCAGCAAAAGAGGAGCCGGTGAGAATTGAGTGTTCTCCAGCTGGAGCTAACTAACTAGTGGTAAATCTCATGCAACCCACACTGTTGCAAGCTCTACGTCACACTTCTTTTCGACAGTCAAAGCAGTGTTACGTTTGTGCACAATAACCCTAAAGGCACCAGGGTGGCGGTGCCACCGGCTATATATATATATATATATATATATACACTCACCGGCCACTTTATTAGGTACACCTGTCCAACTGCTCGTTAACACTTAATTTCTAAGCAGCCAATCACATGGCGGCAACTCAGTGCATTTAGGCATGTAGACATGGTCAAGACAATCTCCTGCAGTTCAAACCGAGCATCAGTATGGGGAAGAAAGGTGATTTGAGTGACTTTAAACGTAGCATGATTGTTGGTGCCAGAAGGGCTGGTCTGAGTATTTTAGAAACTGCTAATCTACTGGGATTTTAACGCACAACCATCTCTAGGGTTTACAGAGAATGGTCCGAAAAAGAAAAAACATCCAGTGAGCGGCAGTTCTGTGGGCGGAAATGCCTTGTTGATGCCAGAGGTCAGAGGAGAATGGCCAGACTGGTTCGAGCTGATAGAAGGGCAACAGTGACTCAAATAACCACCCGTTACAACCAAGGTGGGCAGAAGAGCATCTCTGAACGCACTGTACGTCGAACTTTGAGGCAGATGGGCTACAGCAGCAGAAGACCACACCGGGTGCCACTCCTTTCAGCTAATAACAGGAAAATGAGGCTACAATTTGCACAAGCTCATCGAAATTGGACAATAGAAGATTGGAAAAACGTTGCCTGGTCTGATGAGTCTCGATTTCTGCTGCGACATTCGGATGGTAGGGTCTGAATTTTGCGTCTACAACATGAAAGCATGGATCCATCCTGCCTTGTATCAACGGTTCAGGCTGGTGGTGGTGGTGTCATGGTGTGGGGAATATTTTCTTGGCACTCTTTGGGCCCCTTGGTACCAATTGAGCATCGTTGCAACGCCACAGCCTACCTGAGTATTGTTGCTGACCATGTCCATCCCTTTATGACCACAATGTACCCAACTTCTGATGGCTACTTTCAGCAGGATAATGCGCCATGTCATAAAGCTGGAATCATCTCAGACTGGTTTCTTGAACATGACAATGAGTTCGCTGTACTCAAATGGCCTCCACAGTCACCAGATCTCAATCCAATAGAGCATCTTTGGGATGTGGTGGAACGGGAGATTCGCATCATGGATGTGCAGCCGACAAATCTGCGGCAACTGTGTGATGCCATCATGTCAATATGGACCAAACTCCCTGAGGAATGCTTCCAGCACCTTGTTGAATCTATGCCACGAAGAATTGAGGCAGTTCTGAAGGCAAAAGGGGGTCCAACCCGTTACTAGCATGGGGTACCTAATAAAGTGGCCGGTGAGTGTATATATATAGCTGCGAGCAGCGATGAAGGGCCAAAGGCGGTGGTACCGCCACCTCGGAGCCTTTAGGTAGGCTAACTAAAGGCACCGGGGTTGCGGTGCCACCGGCTTGGGCCCGCAATCGCTGCTCGCAGCTTTATTTATTATTATTATTGTAACAGTATTAGTTAGGTATTATAGTCTTATCCCTTGCCTGTATTTTGTTCCATAATCATGAAGACTTAAAAAAGGAGATGTTAGGAAGAATATGGCAGTTACTTATTTTTTTTCATTCTGTAAATTAAAAGGCGGGATGAGAACGTCTATGTCAGCTCAATTGTCATGTAGCCTAAAAAAGATTGTAATAATTTTATATTTATAATAATGGTTTACAGATTAATATTTAACCATTTTTTGTGTTCTAAAGTAAATGAACATTTTTCTGTTTCAGTCCTAAGAAAAGCAGTGGGTCTATTAAACAATGTTTAGATAGCATTTTTGTGTGATTTGAGTTGGACCGAAATCTGAAAACTCAAAGAGAATGACCTTTTAAGTTGGCTCAAAGTTCATTAAAACAACCATTTCAAGCTGAATTGATTTTCTTTTTTTACATTATAGTAAGAATATGTATAACGCAATGTTTTAAGTAGTTGAAAAAGCTGAATAAACGTTCCAAACGTATACTAGCCGGCAAAATAATTGATGATTAGATTAATCTTTCTAATAATCGATTGTCAAAATAATCGTTTGTTGCAGCCCTTCAGGAAATGCAGAGTCCGGACCCTGCGAGCTATGGACGGGGCCTACGCCAAAGAACTTTATTGCTTGCTGGGCTATCAATAAATGTATTTATTTTTACAGTATTTATAAACTCCCGAGTCTTTCTGGTTGAACTGAGGTTAACCGAATAGTTTTTTTTTTACACAATTTGCTTTAGCTCCAGTATGCAACTTGTGTTTGTTCACAGCAGGTTACAGCTGTTTAGACCATCTGGCTTTAATCAAAGTCAGTACAGAAGTGTTTTCCATAACTGTAAAGCCACTCATCTTTGCTCTACAGTGATGCTCACAGTCACATACCACTTCTCCTATGAGCTCAAAAAGAAGATGAACACAGATCTTTTGACTTGCCAAACTGACAGGGTTACAACTGATCCCATGTTACACAACACTCCCCGGTCTCCCTATTAAGTTAAAATATGTTTTTTTATACTTGCCAAAAATGTTATGACTGATTTGACTCGTTCAATGGAGCTTGCTTACCATGACCTAAAACAACATTCCTGATCGAATTCAAGCTTCTCTATTGGCTGAGATGTTTATCAAAACACATTTTAGTGTTTTCACAATCACATCATGATTCCATATTAAAGGGGTTATGAACTGGCTTTTTTCAATTTTATTAGGCTACTATTGTTGTCTGAGGTCAACTTATGACGTTCGCTTGGTTTTTGCATTCAAAAACATCAAAATGAATAAGTAATAGGCTATTTTCTACGGAAGCCCTGAACCGCAACCTGAGAAAAAAAAGAAAAGAAAACTTATCTCGTTATAACGACATTTTATGTCGTTTTAAAGACTTATTAAGTCGTTTTAATGACTTAGTATGTCGGTATAACGACATAATATCTCGTTATAACGACATAATAAGTCGTTATTTCGACTTAATAAATCGTTAAAACGACATATCTCGTTATAACGACATAATTAAGTCGTTAAAACGACTTAATAAGTCGTTAAAACGACATAATATCTCGTTAAAACGACATAATAAGTCGTTATTTCGACATAAATATCTCGTTATTTCGAGATATTTTAACAAGGGGCACATTCTAGGCTATAGCCTTTAACGTTCTTATAATGACTTTCTATGGGAGGAAAATGCTTAACGTCAAATGAAACGCTTTGGCGTTCAAAGACATCTGGTTTTTGCTATACATTATGAGTTGAGAATCATATTAATTAAGAAATGCACGCATAATTATTAGCTTGATGAATGTTGCAAATATGTTTTAGGCTACTGTCCACAAACAAATTGCTTTCAAATTATGTGTGCAAAATTCAGAATTCAACGAATGCACTGCAACAACAAAAATAGTTAAATTAATATTATTATTAGCCTATTATTATTATTAATAATAATTATTATTTATTATTATTAAATATTTAATAATAATGAACGCTTTGCGTTAATATTCTGGACTTATCTGATTTTTTGTAGTAGGCTATACTTTATTATGATTTTAGTAGGCTGTCATATGGATTAATACATGCACGCTCAATTATCCTTGAAATTGATAAATGTTGCAGATATATTTTAGGCTATCCACAAACAAATTGCTTTCAAATGCATGTGCAAAATTCAGAATTCAACAAATGTGCAGCAATTGGTTCAAATAGGGACGTTTGTGCATGAAAGACATTTTTGTTTTAATTTGCATTTGGGCCTGACATCTGAGTCGATCTCATTTGAGTATATTCGGCAATTTGCGTAACGAGGAATTAAACGCGTTGAGTTTATATTCTGAGTTTATCTGATTTACTGTGTTTGGTCTTTTAGTACATTTCTTAAGGTTTGTAATTGTATTCATTTCGATGTGCCACTAGAGGGCAGAATAAGACCGGGAATTAAAGAACGCATTGTAGATATGGTGACCGTTTTGGGGTTTCTATGGGACCAGGCCCGGCGGGCGGAGGGAGGGGGGAATTAAGTTGAGGTGGGCCTGAATCTATGGGTGTCCAAGTAGCCTAGTTGTCCCGAATCCAGGGCTGGGTTTTCCGAAACCTTATTAACGCTATTTCATTCATGTTGTAGCCTACCTTATTGTATATGTGCACGTACATTACTTTTGAATAAGAAACGATAACAAGTCTATAAAATTCTTCAAAACTTCGCGAATCACAAACGTAATGAGAACACTCATTTAAACAGCATGCACACACGCGAACTTGACTGCCAGGGGTGCCACCAGAAATTCAATCTGCCCTATATGGAAACCAAAATTTCTGGGCCCCCTACATTTATTACAGATAAAATTTAACCCAATAAACATGCCCAGTGTACCTTAAAAAATATATTAGCACATTGCATATTAAATGACAAAAGATGAGTACACAAACATATATATATGAAGAGTTCAGATGCAAAAGCCTCTAAATGCCATTTGAAATTTTCTTATTTAATGATTATTTTTTATCAAACTTGTATATTTAATTTCAGTAATTTCACTTAAATAATAATTAATAGGTAATTATCATTGCCATTTAAGTGAAATCACTGAACTTAAATACACAAGCTTGATAAAAACGATCATTCTAGAAGAAAATTTCAAAAGGCACTTAGAGGCTTTTGCATCTGAACTCTTCATATATATATATATATATATATATATATGTGTGTGTGTAGGCCTACATGTTTAGCCTGCTATAAAAGGGATAACATGTATTATCGCAATTACAAGCACAAAAATAATGTAAACATATTGACATACTAATACTTAAAAGTTAAACTCAAATAAGTACAACTGAAGAGTTCAGATGCAAAAGCCTCTAAATTTCAAATTTTCTTCTTTAATGATGATTTTTATCAAACTTGTATATTTAAGTTCAGTAATTTCACTTAAATAACAATTAATAGGTAATTATCATTGCCATTTAAGTGAAATCACTGAACTTAAATATACAAGCTTGATAAAAATGATCATTCTAGAAGAAAATTTCAAATGGCACTTAGAGGCTTTTGCATCTGAACTCTTCAACTATAGTTCTATAGGTCTATTAAGCGTCGCTCCAGCTTTACCAGCCACAAGATCTCTCACTGTTTACACCTATATGACACTCCTGGTACACGAGAGCACACATACAGTGCAATACAGACACACATTTATCCCCTGATCTTATATTTTATTCGCTCTTTTTATGCGTATGGGAGCGCGTTCGCGTGGGTCTATTCGCTCCAGCTTTACCTGCCACACGATCTCTTACACCTATCAGAAGACACTCCGATTAATACTGAGAGCACACAGACAGTGCAATCCTGCTCTTATGTACCTATTTATTTGTAATTTTATCTTATATTTTATTCGCTCTTTTTTGTCCGTATTGGAGCGCGTCTCGTGGTTTTTTAAGCGTCCCGCCTGCCACAAGATCTTTCACTATAATGCAATCCTGCTCTTATTTAGCTACCCTTTTGTCATCTTAGCTTATATTTTATTAGCTCGTTTGTCCCGTAATGGAGCGCGTTTCGTGGTGCGCCAGCCACAAGATCTCTCAAAATTACAGTTGCCCGATTCTCCGATTGACATTCTGAAGGAGAATTTTTGACCACACCATCAGATTTAGTTTTTTTATAAAGCCTTTCTTTAAAGTGAATTTCGTTTTTAATTAAAAAAAAAGTGTCTTAATTTTAATCAATGTTTGATCAACCAATTCGGGTTATTAAATAAAAGCAAAGCAGATGTAGGCATAGCAATAAAATCATGACATTTTTGCATTGCACGTTTCTCACAGACATGATACATCCAGAAAGGTAGGAACGATAGCCTACTTTTAAACGAAACATTTCAAAACGAAAATAAATAGATTACTCTCTGATTATGTAATCCATATGAAATGAGCATTTCTCTCGGCGCGTTCACTACTGCGAAGATGGCTCCAATACGGGCAAAAAGATCAAATAAAATATAAGATAAGATTACAAAAAGGTAAATAAGAGATGGATTGCACATTATGTGCTCTCATCAGAGTGTCTGGTTCATGTAAATAGAGAGATCTTGTGGCAGGCAAGACGCTATTTTGTAGCTGGCGCGAGGCTTAGAGCCACGAGCGCACTCCCATACGCATAAAAAAGCGAAAAAAAAAAAGATCAGATGATAAATGGGTAAATAATATCTGTATTGCACTGTATGTTTGCATGTACCGAGTGTCTGGTGCAAACAGTGAGAGATCGTGTGGCAAGCTGGAGCGAATAGACCCACGCGAACGCGCTCCCTATACGCATAAAAAGAGCGAATAAAATATAAGATCAGGTGATAAATGTGTACATAATATCTGTATTGCACTGTATGTGTGCTCTCGTGTACCATTAGGAGTGTCAGATAGGTGCAAACAGTGAGAGATCGTGTGTTAGTGTGGCAGGTAAAGCTGGAGCGACGCTTAATAGACCCACGCGAGCGCGCTCCCATACGCATGAAAAGAGCGAATAAAATATAAGATCTGACGATAAATAGTTAGATAATATCTGTATTGCACTGTATGTGTGCTCTCGTGTACCATTAGGAGTGTCTGATAGGTGTAAACAGTGAGAGATCGTGTGGCTGGTAAAGTTGGAGCGACGCTTAATAGACCTATCTACTATAGTTGCACTTATTTGAGTTTAACTTTTAAGTATTAGTATTTGTCAATGTTTACATTATTTTTGTGCTTGTAATTGCGATAATACATGTTCTCCCTTTTATCTAAGCAGGCTAAACAAGTAGGCCTATATATATATATATATATATATATATATATATATATATATATATATATATATATATATATATATATATATATATATATATATATATTTTTCTTGTTTTTGTAGGCTACTCATCTTTAGTCATTTAATATGCAATGTGCTAATATCTTTTTTAAGGTACACTGGGCATGTTTATTGGGTTAAATTTTATCTGTTATAAATGTAGGGGGCCCAGAAATTTTATAGGGCCCAGATTGAATTTCTGGTGGCACCCCTGGCAGTCAAGTTCGCGTGTGCATGCTGTTTAAATGAGTGTTCTCATTACGTTTGTGATTCGCGAAGTTTTGACGAATTTTATATCGTTTCTTATTCAAAAGTAATGTAGGCTACCTGCACATTTACAATAAGGTAGGCTACAATGTAACAGAAGAATGACATAGCGTTAATAAGGTTTCGGAAAACCCAGCCCTGGATTCGGGACAACTACTTGGCCACCCATAGATTCAGGCCCACCTCAACTTAATTCCCCCCTCCCTCCGCCCGCCGGGCCTGGTCCCATAGAAACCCCAAAACGGTCACCATATCTACAATGCGTTCTTTAATTCCCGGTCTTATTCTGCCCTCTAGTGGCAAATCGAAATGAATACAATTACAAACCTTAAGAAAAGTACTAAAAGACCAAACACAGTAAAGAATCATACGAATAAAGTATATGTAGACAAAATCAGATGAGCTCAGAATATAAACTCAACGCGTTTAATTCCTCGTTACGCAAATTGCCGAATATACTCAAATGAGATCGACTCAGATGTCAATAAATGGAGGCGCAAATGCAAAATAAAACAAAAATGTCTCTCATGCACAAACGTCCCTATTTGAACCAATTGCTGCACATTTGTTGAATTCTGAATTTTGCACATACATTTGAAAGCAATTTGTTTGTGGATAGCCTAAAATATATCTGCAACATTTATCAATTTCAAGGATAATTGAGCGTGCATTTCTTAATCCATATGACAGCCTACTAAAATCATAATAAAGTATAGCCTACTATAAAAAAATCTGATAAGTCCAGAATATTAACGCAAAGCGTTCATTATTATTAAATATTTAATAATAATAATAAATAATAATTATTATTAAAAATAATAATAATTATTATTATTAATAATAATAATAATATTAATTTAACTATTTTTGTTGTTGCAGTGCATTCGTTGAATTCTGAATTTTGCACACATAATTTGAAAGCAATTTGTTTGTGGATAGTAGCCTAAAACATATTTGCAACATTCATCAAGCTAACGGATAATTATGCGTGCATTTCTTAATTAATATTGTAACGCTCAGCCTAATTAAGGCAGGATACACCACAAAATATACGGTTTAAACCCTCTATAAATTCTTTAAATGAAATTGTTCTATTTGCTCACACCATAAACACAACAGAAAACAAGATGGTATAATACCTCAAAGTGTATTAAATACAAAGCACCAACACCAACAATCAACATCTATAAACTATGAAATAAGTCCAGTGAGTGTGTGAGTGTTCCAGTCCAGTGTAAGTGTACGTGTTGAATCGGGCTCACCGGTAAGCCTTTTAAAGTCCGTGCACTTGACGAGGAACAGCGCTGTCCTGTGATGCGATCTCCAGGGTAAAATAATCCACAAGTATATTTCCACAAAGAGTTCAACAATCGCAGTCAATGACAACCCAAGGAGTAGTGCGATCGATCGCTAGTCCCAAAAGAGCAATGTTTACGTTGCTCTCGAACGCCGCTTTCCCGGCTCTTTTAAACGGAAGTAGTCATTAACCCAGCTGATCAGACTGACGTCACGGGGATTCCCTGGAACTCCGCGACGGAACTCTCGCGGTAAAAACCAGTAACACAATCACATGTCCGGGGCATCAACAGAGAAAGAATAATTATAAAAAAAACAGCTGTCGGGTAAGCATACAAATACTTCACAGCAATATAAATTTATTCTTTCCTTATGTGTCCTTTGTCTACCCAGCATGAGCACAGTAGGAGTTTTTCCTTTGGTTTCTTGTTGAGCAGTGTTGATGGCATAGCGGAATTCTGGTAGCCACTGGTCCCAGTTCTGATGATGTTGACCCACATATGCCGCAATCATAGTTTTTACAGTCCGGTTGATTCTTTCTGTTAGGTTTGACTGTGGATGATAACTCGTGGTGAGTTTCTGAACACAACCCCATGTTTTACACAGATCGCTCGGAAGGCTGGACGTAAATTGGGGACCTCTATCGGACACCAGGTATTTGGGTACCTCCCATCGTGTAAAGGTCTCCTCTCGTATGATTTTCACTACTTTCTGGGTTTTGCTGTCTCTCAGCGGGAACATTTCCACCCACTTTGTGAAGTAATCAACAATGACAAGGAGGTACGTATTCTTACATTTACTGGCAGGGAATGGTCCCATTAGATCCACCCCCAAAGTGTGTCCAGGTTCAGTGATCTGTGTACTCTGCATCAATCCAGAAGGTTTTGTATTGCTGGGTTTATATTTCTGGCAGATCTCACAGCTTTTGACGTATTGGCACACGTCCTTCCTAACAGACGGCCACCATGCCGCGTCTAAGATCTTCAGCAGAGTCTTCAACTGTCCGAGATGTCCTCCAAGCGGATTATCATGGTAATAGTGCATGAAGCCAGTGGTTAACAGTGTTGGGAGTAACGCATTACAAAAGTAATACATTACAGTAACATATTACTTTTTGCTGTAACGCAGTAGTGTAAGGCATTACTAATAAATTTTCAGTAATATTTTACTCGTTACATGTTCAGTCAGGCTTGTATTACAGTTGTATTACAGTGTAATGTCTGCTTTTACTTCTTAAAGGCAACAGACTATGTGAAAGTTTTAAAGCAGTCTTTTAGTGCCAGTTCAGAGCGGTCGCGTCTGTAACATTGTTTTTTCCTCATAAACGAACACGAAAACTAAAATAAAATAAATATTTTAAGTTCTATGGAGACTGCAGAGCCAACCCTTCCTCATCCGATTTGCGCAGTGTAATTAACAGAATTACAAAAAATATATTTTGCCTCCTATTTTTTTGTCACGCATGAATGTGTGTCTTTTCCCTAATATTAAAAATAAAACATAGACTGATATTTGTCTAATGTCTGGAGTTCTTTAAGGAAGTAGCCTATATACGTTTCAATACATGTATTTTCTGAGACTTTTTATTTCAAGTTTTGACTGCAAATGTCATGTCCATAATGCTGGACTTCCCCAATTTT
Source organism: Pimephales promelas (assembly GCF_988280905.1). Lineage (NCBI taxonomy): Eukaryota > Metazoa > Chordata > Actinopteri > Cypriniformes > Leuciscidae > Pimephales > Pimephales promelas. The sequence goes on along the minus strand of NC_142782.1, from coordinate 17,926,873 downwards.
AAATAATTTATCCTCAACTAGTTTTGTGGTGTAGGTCTACATATTTTATAATGTTAACTTCAAATAATACTAATAGCCTAATTTAAAGATAAGGCAGCATTGGATCTGGACGGTAAGGAGAATAACGCTGGAGTTGGAAGAGGCATGTCTCGATTCTGTAGGTTCGTGGATGTGGCGAATCACGATTTCGGTTTCATATTGCATATCGTTACAGCCCCAAAGTTAAGTTCTACTTAGTTATTTTGGTGAAAGTAACTCAAAAGTAATACATGAGTAATGTAACGCATTACAATTCTGAGACAGTAATATTGTAAGGTAATGAATTACTTTTAAATAACAGTAACAAGTAATACCTAATGTATTACAGTTTGGAAGTAACTTGCACAACACTGGTGGTTAATGATAGTGTTACTACCAACTTATACTTCTCTCCTTTCTCTTTCATAGGAACTTTGCGGTACCATACCCCTTGGAGGTTTTCAAAGGTGATGGCTTGATCTTTGACTGATCGAGGTTGAATGTTAGATTGTAATTCAGTGATGGTATTGTCCAATTGTTGAGCTTTAGTAATTTCCTCCAGAGAGTGAGGTAATGTAGACGCATGTTGGGAGGATATGGATAGACAAGGGGCAACATCCGCATCAGGCATACCTGGGACCCGGGACAAAGCGTCAGGACCCATGTTGAGGCAGCCTTTTCGATGATGGACCTTAAAGTTGAACTGTTGCAGTCGTAGAGTCCAGCGAGTTAGGCGTGAAGAGGTTTTAGGGCAGTTGAATGCCCAAGCTAGTGCCGCATGGTCAGTGAAGACGTTGAAGGCTCTACCCTCTAGGTAATGTCTCCACTTTTCAACAGCCCACACCACTGCCAGACATTCCTTTTCAGAAGTGCTGTAATTCTTCTCTGCTCCAGCTAAGGTCCGTGATGCATAAGCCACCACCTTTTCTCCCTCCTTTGATTGTTGAGTGAGGATGGCACCCAGTCCTACCTCACTAGCATCGGTGTGAACCTGGAAGTCTTTAGTGTTAGTGTATTAGTGTAGTCTGGTTGTATTAACACCGGTGAGTTTTGCAAAGCTTGTTTAAGTGCATCCATACTAGACTGACACTCCGAGGTCCACTCCCACTTAACACCTTTCTTTTTTAGGTGGTTTAAAGGGGCAGCGATGTCAGCGAAATGGGGTATAAACTTATGATACCACCCTGCCAATCCCAGAAATCTTTGCAAAGCTTTGATATCTTGTGGGATTGGGAACTCTGCAACAGCACTGGTCTTTTCTCGGTCAATCTCCACTCCCCTCTCAGAGACTATATGGCCGAGGAATTTGAGCTGTCGCTTGAAGAAGTGGCATTTCTTCATGTTCAACGTCAGGTTGGCTTGATTAAGTCTATGTAGCACCATGTTGAGGTGTTGAACGTGTTGCTCTATTGACTTTGAATAGATGATGATGTCGTCAATATAAACGAAACAAATCTTCCCTCTTAAATCAGACAGAACTCTCTCCATCAGACGCTGGAAGGTAGCAGCGGCATTTCTGAGCCCATACGGCATAGACTTGAATTGAAATAACCCCTTGGTGGTGATAAAAGTAGTTCTTTCCTTACTTTGTTCCTCCATCTCCACCTGCCAGTATCCAGACTGCAGATCCAAGGAACTAAACCAAGAGGCTCCTTCCAGTGATTCAATGATGTCGTGGATCAACGGCATTGGATAAGCGTCTGCCACTGTCTTGCTGTTCAGCCTCCTATAATCCACGCAGAACCTGTGTGAGCCATCAGGTTTGGGGAGAAGTACCACTGGTGAAGACCATGGTGAGAAAGAAGGTTCAATAATATTGTCTCGCAACATCTGATCTACTTGCTCCTCTATAATCTGCTTTTTAAGAGGAGACACTCTGTACGCCCGGGATTTGAGGGGTATGTCATCAGATAAGGTGATTTTGTGTTCTACAATTGAGGTCTTACCCAGGTTTTTGGAGGTGGTGCGGGGCCAGGCTAATCTCAACTTCAACAACTCCTCCTGATTGTCCGAGTCCCATATAGTGCTCTCAGGGAGAATGGAGAACAGTTCTGGAAGCCTCCCTGTGGATGGTATCGCATAGTATAAATTCAGCTTTGCATCCCTATGAGGAAGATCTTGACCCTCTGGGATCACCGGACCTGTTGGCATCTGTGATGGCAAGAAAGAGTAATAGGTGTTTCCTTTTTCAGATCTTAATCCATATCTGCCTCGTCCCACTTCCAGGACTGCTCCCGTGTCTCTCAGGAAATCCAAACCGGCAATAAGAGGAAATGCGAGGTGAGTGTCTTTTAGGATATAAGTATCCAAACTGCATTCTTGGTCATGCCATTGAATCCTAATCCTTTGCAGATCTCTGGACTGGTTAACTGTGCCGTCCGCCATTATAAACCTCTGTGGAGTGGAGGTAACAACTGATGGAATCTCACCTTTCAACTGTTTCCACAGGCTTTCTTGCATTAACGTGTATGTGCTACCTGTGTCTAATACAGCCTTCACTTCTTTGCCGTTCACTCTTACAGGCACCATCAGGAGAGATGACACTGGATGGGGTTGTGCTAGTGTCACTCCAGCCAGGCTTTTGTTAGAGGTACGTTCAGACGACTTCTTGTTGGTCTTTTCTTTACTGCTTTGAGTGCTGACTTTTTGCCAGTAGTCTTTGGCTCCCATGTGGTCCTTTTCCACCATAGAGCCAACCTTCACCAGCTGCTCAACCGAATTGACGGTTCCCCTCATACATCCTGCAACCCTGGGGTTGATGTTGTTAAGTATGCGATTTACTAAGTCCTCCTCAGATATATCTGGCTTCCATTTCAGACATAGGGCCCGGTAGTCATATGCAAAGTCCCTCAGACGTTGTTGTGGCTGTTGAACCATTGTCCTCAGCTTTTCCTCCACTTCTGAGAGGTAATCATCTGAAAGAAAAGCAGTCATGAATGCTCCTTTGAAGGATTTCCAATCCGTTACCTTGACCTTCTCCGCTTTCCACCAGCTCAGAGCAGGTCCCTTCAGCACCGTGCTTAAGGTTCCTAAGAGTTCTGCACTGGGGAGGGGCCGAATCTCCAGGAAGTTCTCACATTGTTCAATGAAATTGAGCACCTCCGCCGTATCACAGGAGTCACCAAAAGAGGGAAATTCGATGCGGATAGGAGGTCGGGCACAGAATGAGGATGAACCTGCCACTAATGAAGGGGTAAGCAGATTAGATTGTCTATCATACATAGGATGTTGCACATCATAAGTAGCATTGAGGGGTGTATGAGTGGGAATTTTCGTTCCAGATACTCTAGCTGGGGTCGGTGGTTGATGGACAGTGGAAAATCGGGAGGTATCTGGATAATGGGCCTGTAATCTGGTGAGTGTGGGAGTGCTAGTGAGCCTTAATTTTCTCATTTGACTTTCCCATTTCGCATCTCTCCTCAGAAAACAATTTGTCACAGCCCTTTCTAATTTTTCCAGAGCATCAGCAACATAATCTTCCAACTTTGCCAAGCTAGAATCTACAGCCTGCCTGAAACTTGTTTCCCGATTTAATGTACTGTCCATTGACTGTTTGAAATCTTGTTCTATGGTTTGTACTTTGTTATCAAGGGCCAATAAATCAACTTTACATTGAGTTATTTCTGCTTGCAATGATTGTACCATATCAACAGTTTGTGTACAACTCTCATCATCATCATCATCATCATCATCATCAGATTGTTCTGCATCAGAAAGGTACAATGAACTAAGTTATTTCAGCAGTAGAATTACGTCTAGTCCCAAAAGAGACAGGAATACAAGTAAGATCTTTTGCTTCAGTATTATTTGGGACATTTTCAAATGTAACCAAGTCATCAGCAGTATCAACAATTTCAGTAACTGCATCAGTATTCCTCACCTCCATCGTGGAAAAAAAAAAAAAAAAAACACACACAAAAAGAACAATAATAAAGGGTCCCCGTACGGGCCACCAATATGTAACGCTCAGCCTAATTAAGGCAGGATACACCACAAAATATACGGTTTAAACCCTCTATAAATTCTTTAAATGAAATTGTTCTATTTGCTCACACCATAAACACAACATAAAACAAGATGGTATACCTGAAAGTGTATTAAATACAAAGCACCAACACCAACAATCAACATCTATAAACTATGAAATAAGTCCAGTGAGTGTGTGAGTGTTCCAGTCCAGTGTAAGTGTACGTGTTGAATCGGGCTCACCGGTAAGCCTTTTAAAGTCCGTGCACTTGACGAGGAACAGCGCTGTCCTGTGATGCGATCTCCAGGGTAAAATAATCCACAAGTATATTTCCACAAAGAGTTCAGCAATCGCAGTCAATGACAACCCAAGGAGTAGTGCGATCGATCGCTAGTCCCAAAAGAGCAATGTTTACGTTCCTCTCGAACGCCGCTTTCCCGGCTCTTTTAAACGGAAGTAAAAGTACAGCTGATCAGACTGACGTCACGGGGATTCCCTGGAGCTCCGCGACGGAACTCTCGCGGTAAAAACCAGTAACACAATCACATGTCCGGGGCATCAACAGAGAAAGAATAATTATAAAAAACAGCTGTCGGGTAAGCATCATACAAATACTTCACAGCAATATAAATATTCTTTCCTTATGTGGCCTTCTACAATATGATTCTAAACTCATAATAAAGTATAGCAAAAACCAGATAAGTCTGAACGCCAAAGCGTTTCATTTGACGTTAAGCATTTTCCTCCCATAGAAAGTCATTATAAGAACGCTAAATAGCTTAACCATATAGAATGCGCCCCTTGTTGTGTCGAAATAACGAGATATTTATGTCGAAATAACGACTTATTATGTCGTTTTAACGAAATATTATGTCGTTTTAACGAGATATTATGTCATTTTAACGACTTATTATGTCATTTTAACGACTTATTATGTCGTTTTAAACGACTTAAGTCGTTTGAAGGACTTAATTATGTCGTTATAACGATATGTAATTTTAACGACTTAATAAGTTGAAATAATGACTTAATATGTCGTTATAACGATACTATGTCGTTATAACGACATACTAAGTCGTTAAAACAACTTAATAAGTCGTTAAAACGACATAATATCTCGTTATAACGAGATAAGTTTTCTTTTCTTTTTTCTCACCTTGCGGTTCAGGGCTTCCGTAATTTTCTACCCTAGTTTTGAGCCTAGTTTAAAAACGCTCGGTTTTTATGGGCATCTCTCACTGAAGCCTTGGAAGTAAACGCCCAATGCTGTGAGTGGATAACAGTTTTGCATATTATAATAAGTTTCAACTCACTCGTTTTGAAAACGTCCAATGTTGTAAAATGGCAACCGGAATGATTCACCCATACATGTTCGAACCAGAGTCCGTGTGTTGCACAATTCCTGTCAGATCCAATATAGACGGCACAGCACCGTTCTTTACTCTTAATCGGTCTGCAGATCGTTTACAAAAAAATCCTCAGTGAAATGAAGGGAACAGATGGACAATGTTTTATCTCATCAGCTGAAGGAACGTCATTAAAAATAAAGTTTATCCATACAGTCCTATTGGAATCCAGTGGAAGCATATGCAGCCACTGTCTTCTTCCACAACCAGGCACTGCACAATATTTTGTATTGCTCGGCTTGTCATCATAAGGTAGGCCTTATGCAAGTAATGCACGAATCGGTGGGCGGGGCTAAACCGGTCATGTTGAAGTAGGCGTTGATCTAATTAATAATTGATGTAACAAGGTTATATTTCACTGAAGATAAAAAATAATTAATTTCACATTTTCATAATTTAGACTACTGCAAATGATTAAGCATTTTCTTGTTTTACATGAATTTGTTGTTTTAATAACAGAGTTATTTTTTTTTTATTTTTTTTTTTACAACTTTGAGCCAAATCTCAAAATTGTCCTATGGTGTGATGGTAGGCAAAACTATTTCATAAATATAAATTTTTATAAATAAAGAAAATAATGTTTAAAAATCTTAAAGCTCACTGTGTAACTCTTTTAGTTTATTCTTAGCTAAAAACACTTAGTTCTATCAAACATGTGTGTTCATTAATGTATATTTACTTCGTTCAAGTAATAAAGTATTCTCGTGAGTGTATAATATGCCACTGAAAATACATACGGGTAAGGGGTTCTAATGTCGGTCGCCATGTTGCCCCTCTATCTTGAAAGTACATTAGCCAAAGAGGGACATACCCGTTAATTCAAGCTTCGCCTTTCGCGTTTACGTTTGAGTTAACGCTCATGGACGAGGTCGAACTAGAAGCCATGTTAATCTTGGACTACATTGGCCACTGTAGGAGTTAAAAGGAAATCGGATCCAAATATTCACTGGATGGTCATATATCTTTACACCGCTATATGGGGGTAAAAATCACACAGTGTAGCTTTAATGGACACTCCTGACATAATTGTGCAAGTGTCTATTTCACTAAGTGGCCAATCATTTTCCTATACATACATTTCTAAAAGTATGGAAATTTCATAAATTTTGTCACAGAAAAAAAAATGTCCTTTGGTGTTATGCAATAATCTGGGCAAATGGGGTTTTTCCAACTAAATGTAGTTGTCCATGATATTGCGGCAATATCATGGACAACTACATTTAGTTGAAAGACCCCATTCAAGGTCATGTGACTGAAGACCCCTATGAAGCCCATGAGCAGTGCACATTAAGCATTTCTCTCAGAATTGGTCAAATATTTAACTATGTTTTCAGACCACTGAAGTTGTTAAGTTTTTTTTGTCCTTTGATGTGACACCCCGGAATTAAATGTTTTAATTTAAATTTGTATTTTTTACAGCAGCACTATGTAATATTATGCAAATGTATCATGCCAATTGCTAATGACAGTTCAGCTAGCATTAACATAGTTATTAACATGCCACAAAAGCTCAAGTTTCTTTTGGTGTGACAGGAAAATGTCCTTTGGTGTGACACTTTGGCCTGTCACACCATAGGACACAGATGTCACACAATAGGAAAAGACCTCCTTAAGAAGCCATTAAAACAAATAAAGTTTGTTAACATTATTTTCATTCTTTTTTGACCAGTTTTGATGATTTTAAATTCAATAATGACTTAAATTTTAATGTTTGTTGCCGTTTTTAGGAGACTACTGTACATAAAATGTTCTGAAGTGTTACTAAAACAGCTATAAACAAATAAAGTATATAAATACAGTGCTACTATAATGCTACTTAACTTTTTTTTAGAACAGAAAAAACAGAAGGAGAGATGAGTGCAAAAGAGAGGACCAGACAGTATAGGGAGCCAATTACAGTAAAAAGGATTCTATAAGAGAACGACGGAGAAAGTAAATTAAACTGAAATGTTGCCATAGACTTCATATAATATACATCTTAAAATAATTCAGGGATCTTGCTGAGTGACTGAATGACTGCTTATTATTCAGTATCAGAATAGACCTGTGTGAGGTTCAGGTTCAACATAATAAGCTTTCTTATATGTTTTATAAGAAAGTGACAAGTGGCTACATTTGCGGGTCTCAGGTGTCACATCCCCCCCCCCCCCGATCCAACTCCTCCCACCTTACATACACCTAAACCTACCCAACTCCACCCCCTGATCACTAAACCCAACCCTAATCCTACCCATCTCCACACCTTGGATCTTGATCCGACTCCTCCCTGTGGATCTCATGTACTGCATTGAGGTGCTACTGATTTTTTCAGCATTTTTCAAATATTGCCAGTGGGTGGAGTCAGGCTCTGAACAAGGGTTTAAAAAAACTTTTCTTTAATTATTTGTTCCCCAAAGAATCTTACAGTAAACAGTTCATAAAAGAACCATATTTTCTTAGTGTAAAGAACATTTTAATGATCTAAATAATTATTTTTTTCACTATAAAGAACCATTTTATAATGTTAAAGTTTCTTCATGGAACCACAGATGCCACAGCTCATCCCAAGGCGTCATATACTGACGCTTTTGCCAAAGCGTAGACATCCAACTCACATGGCACCCTTTAGCGTCAATAAGAGACGCAGATATGGGCCAGAAGGCGCCTCCTAGTGGTCTAACCCTAATCCTACCCCAGACCTGAACCTAATCATAACCGAAGCGTGTTATATTGAAGGGTGCCATATGTTGGATGTACGCATTGGCAAAAGCATCAGTATATGACGCCTTGGGATGACAATGTGTTGGACTGTGAGCAGTGGTCTGAGTCTGACTGAAAACTGGGGAAGAACAATATTTTATTCCTGGGAAGATAAATAGCATTTTTCTAGACTGCATTTCTGAGGGAAATCTGCAGAATTCACTTGAAAGATTTTAAATAAAGGTTAAATATAAAGGGTAAAATGAAGACTCCTGCTTGAGACTCTTGAACCTTGTCGGGCTTGATCATTTCACACTGTTTTTGCACACACAAAATTGAAGACTAAAATTACTCAGTTTTAGAACAATATCCACCAATTACCACATTATTCTTTGGCCTGAAATGGGAATTCATGAGAACTGCAGGGTAAATGAAAAATATACATATATGACAGACAAATATAACATGCAGAAAGTAAAGAATATACATGTCAAAATAGCATTCACAGACAAGTCACAAGTTGTTTCTAGCTCTAAATATTCAAAAAACACAGTACCCATAACATCACAGCTGAAATGCAACAAGTAACACTTGTGAAATAAAATATCTCCCACTTAATAGGATAGGATTATATAGTCCATATCACAATGATTATAGCATGTAAGTGTGAAATAATTCAAACCATACCAGTTTTTTTTTTCATTAAGCATATATTTCCATAAAGACAAAACACCAAACACAAAAAGTATCGAGTTAGTAAAAGGTCTATATGTTCAGATCATAGACCATATAAAGATTCAGTGACATCACATTGTGAGAATTGAGCAGAACAGTCAAACATCCAAACTACTTCATGAGCAGAGGACATAAATATAGGTGAAATTTCAGATGTTAAGGTAAGCATAAATCCAAAAACGAAAAAAAGAGGTAGCAAGCAACCATCTTGGTTTAGTAATACTTGTTGAGAACATCAGTGCAGATGGACTACTATAACATAGTTAGATCAGTCACAGCTGAAATGGTTGATTGCGTGATAGAATACCAACAAAAGCTGTGGGAGCAGCATTCCATCTATTGTCTTTATCACACTGTGCATCTCTGGCTCTCGTGGTTAGCCAATGATACCGTGTAAAGAATTAAAGCCTGATTCAACTTTTTCAAGATAAGTGATTCACAGTTTTTGAGCTGTCATGTAGATGGCATGTCTCAATAATGTGTTTGCACATGTATACTGATACTGAAGTGACACAAAAACCTGTGAGCTAGTTCAAACCATCCATGCATTTTCCAGAGATATTACAGGATATCAAACAAAATATAATCTTCTTTTGCCATTTGCAGTATACAAAGCATTCTACACTTCATATTCAGTGCCTTATTTTCACATTTAAGGATGAATAAGTTTCATTCCTGCGCCTTATAAAAATTTGTGACAGTGCAAAATACTAGACTTTGCAAAGAACTTTACAATTTATACACGTCTTTAGATGTATTCCATTTATAGAAAGAAATAACCAAAAATAATAATACACTGACATTTTAGATAATGTGAATACTGAACAACCACTCAAAACATCATTGTGGTTTCCCCAGAGGATACATTATCCAGCATTAAACCCATCATCTGCTCTGATCAGAACAGTTGCTTCACTTCAGTCTTCCAGGACTTTATTTTACAACATTATGTCTATTATATCTAAAAAAATAATAATGTGCTGGTAAATATTAAATTGCCCCTAATATTTTTCAAATATTACCTTTCATGTAGTTTAATACAGCTGTTTGTTAATGAGGAAGCCTCCACAGCTTTTCAGATATGATAATAGGCATTTTGTTTCTGACTGGTGCTGTAAGTGGTAGACCAATCAGAACAGACTGGGCCAGAAAGCAGGGGTTGGTAAAAAGAAATCTTAAAAAAAAAAAAAAAAAAAAAAAAAAATTATACAATCTTTGAGAAATAAGGTGATGCGCAATGTATACATGAGAAAGTTAAACCTTTGATTCATGTAAACCTTAATCCAGGAGACCTCCAAAACAAAATTAGAAACCTTAAAATAGCATAATAGGGGCACTTTAAACAAATCTTTATTTTATCCTCAGGAAAACGAGACAACTGTGATGTCTCTACAGTGCATCTATTTTTTTATTTCCTTTTCTGTCATTAATATTTGATGTACTGTATGTAGTAGACAATTTATGTTCCTATGCTCATTGTCCAGGGATGTCACTTTTACTCTAAAATCTAATCTAACATGAATGGAACATAATTCTACAAGATTTAACAATACAAAGTCATAATTTTGGCACTTAATCACATGAAGACATCTATTAGACAAAGTTATTTTATACATGTAATTTACAACATTTCACGTGTACCTTAGGTTTTTCAGGTAAAAATAACAATAAGGTTTCAATTTGTTAACAGCAATCATACATTATTGTATAAATAAAAATAAATTGTATTATGAAGAAAATGAATTAACAATGAATAGTAAATTTATAAACAAACAATAACTTAGATGCTATCAAAATTATTGTTTATTGTTTATTTATGAAACCTAATGCATTAACTGACATTAACAAATTGAACCTTAGGTTACACGAGACAAGACCATCCTCTCGATACAGCTGTGTCAACAATGTTTGAATGCATTTTGGACTTTTTCCACCAGATACAGCAGCCACATTTCTGAATATGTTAGGCCTTTTAGTCTTACCATGAACATGACCTTCACACAAACTCTTCTACTCTAATGTCTTTCTCCATTAGGTCTGGTCCACTCGTTTGTTTACCATTTTCCAAAAAGCAGCTATTCAAAGGACATAAGGTTTGCTGGTATCTGTGGAAAACAATGTGATATTCTTTGAAATGAATTGCTTGTTAATTACACAACTTTTTTTTTCTAAATACGAGAACCTGTATAAAAATAAAAATCTATATTTTAATACAAGAACACACTTACCTGCGGTCTTGTACTCCTGCAAGCCTCAGCTAGATGTCTGTGCCAGATGATCGCAGAGAAACGTGATCCAGTCTGGAACTTGTAAACATTCCCTGAAACCACAGATTAAAACAAATGAACTTGCAACTTGAGTTTATCAAATGAAGTTGTGTGACATTGCAAATCTGCCATTTATAGAGTCAAAAGTCATTTCTTGAATACATTTTATTGTAGCAATGTCTCATTTCTTTCGTGGGAGATTATTCATCACTTTTGTGTATATTCGGTGTATGATTGCTGTGAAGGTTACCTCACCAAAGGCTAGTTAAATAAAATATGGTGGTGTTGCAACTAGCTGAATATGACACAAGGAAATCCCACCACAGCATTCAACAAAGTGTCTGCAAAAAAAAAAAAAAATACTATTCAACTATTCTTTTTTTTTTCTCTGTGGGCCTCGAATTAGTTTACGTAGTGTAACATCGCAGCGCTTCTGTGTTGTACGTCACATGCATCACACACATGATCAGTGTTGGCCAATAGTGAGCCTACGTGTGACATACAACATAGTAACGCTGCACTGTTACACTATGTGAACTCACTCAAGGCCCACAGAGAAGAAAATCAATAGTTGAATAAATTTATGTTTTTTTTTGCGCTCAAAGTATTCTCGTCGCTTGATAAACTTAAGGTTAAGCCACTGTAGTCACTTTTAACAATGTCTTTAATAACTTTTCTGGGCCGGAAAGTTTCAATCCCATAAAAGCCTATGGAGGAGTGATCCAGCTCTAAGATTTAATCAAAATATCTTAATTTCTGTTCCAAGGATGAACAAAAGTCTTACAGGTTTGGAACAACATGAGGTTGAGTAATTACTGACAGAATTTTTGGACGAACATCTCGGTTACGAATGATAACCCTCGTTCCCTGAGTAGGGAACGGAGACGTTTCATCGGAGGAGTTTACAACTTGCAGGTTCGCTATCTGATCTACAAATGTAAAGGAACCTTGGGCACATATCCGAACCAGGGTTTCAGGACAATGTGATTTGGCCTCCTAGCACCCTTAAGGAATCTGATGACCAGGTCATGCTTTCCTTATGACTACTGCATTGTGATCAGCGACTATTGCGACAACATTGAGGGTGAAAAGGGAGACAGCCTTCACTCCAACCCACCTTGCTAGAAGGAAAGCAAGACTCTGATCGGGCAAGTTCGGGGATTTTTCTGGCGGGAAGAAGACCATTCGACGAACAGGTTTCACTTCAAAGCATAGAGGCGGCCTTGTAGAGGGGGCTCTACCTCTGACCTGCCTCGAAAAGAACTGAGGCATCAATCTGACTGACCGAGTCCAACTCCATACCGAGATAAGAGATCCTCTGCGTGGGGCAGAGTTTACTCTTGTCGGCTGAGGTGCCGAAGCACCAAGTCCCTCTGATCGCACAACAGATCTCGCGAGTGAGCTATTATCAGCCAGTCGTCGAGAGTCGTCGTGGGAACAATGGCTGCCTCCATGACTTTCATGAAGACACGGGGCGATAGGGCCAAGGCAAAGGGTTAGGGTTCCGTTGTACTGATATGCCTGACTCTCAAATGCAAACTGAAGGTACACAAGGTTAATGTAATGTTTACAAAATGTACTATATTACAAAGTTTTCATTTAGACCCGAAACATTCATAGTAACTTGTACAAAAATGGCATTATATGACCCCTTTAAGCCCAGACACGTGAAACAGTGATCATGGCCGTCAAATGGCATGGCACTGGCAGGTGGGGCGTGGAATGTAAGTCCTGCATGCCAAATTTCATTGGCTCGTTTTAATTCACTCGAAGCCAAATGGTCTCCCTAGCGTGATCCCAATTCGTTGGAAAACTCCAAGATGTAGGAGTTTCCTAACGAAAGGGAACTATCCCTTTAAGCCACAAGTAATATATATTTAGTACCTCTTTCAGGATCAGTGAGCTGGAAAATATTTGGATGTTCAGGGTTTTCTGGCAGCGCCACAATCCAACCTGTCAGCGTGATCTTTTTACATGGCCTGGATTTATACTTGAGATAAAAAGCCACAATTACAAAGAGGTTACGCAAAGAAGTCAATTTAAATGTAAACTTCATTTAAGTTTAAATTTGAAAAAGCAACACTGATAATTCCTTGAATGCAGTTAGGATGAAAATAATTGATCTAAATTGCGTTCTTAAAGCTGAAGTGTGTGAATAAAATAACAACTGCTTTCAAACTTCTCCGTCTGCCATTGGTCGAGTCAAACAGACAAACCCCTTCCCAAATTAATTAAATAAGTTTGGATAAAATAATGAAATTGTTTTAATTAGCATGATAATAGGCTACATATAAATTATTTGACAATGTAAAGTCTAAATAATGGCTTAGATGCCAGTAAATAATACTGTACAATAATAATAAAACATACAGTAAGTAAAGCTCTAAGTCTATGTCCACATTAATCCGGATACATTTTAATTTCGTTTCGTTTGTGGACGGAAGGCCAAACCGGAGAGAAAAATATAAGTTTTCAAACGAAAACCTATTAGTGTGGACATAGCCTTAATAACATATCTCTCTAAATTGTAATGTAGATGCATGCATTTTCTGTAAAGCTGCTTTGAAACAATATGTATTTTAAAAAGCGCTATACACATAAATGTGAATTAAACTGAATTGAATTGAACTCTGTTTTCTCACTGGATTGAAGTAATAATTAATCACTTACATGTCTTCGCTCATTTGCTCTTAGAGCTTTAGAACCAAAATAGATGAGAATGGAGCTGGATAAGACAATCCAGTAGCGCTTCCAGGATGAGAGCTGGCGTAAAGAAAACAAGAGTCAACTTCAAATCAACTTAAGAGACAGATTAAGTGCTCCTCTATTAACTCTAACAGACATGACTATTTTATTGACCGTATATCCATCTTTATTCCTTTATTAATTTACTAATAACCAAGAGAGACCCATTTAAACTTAGATTTCTTAAGTCTAGTTCAAGCATTTTCCAAAGACGTGGATTCACAAGTACCCGAGCCAAGAATATACATTACAGTCACCATGCCTGCTTTTATTTGATTGAAAAATGCAGTAAAACAGTAACATTGTGAAATTTCACATTTTGTGAAATGTTTATATTTTAGTAATTACTTTTTATTTTATTTTAATTTAAAATGTGATGTATTCCTTTAATGGCAAAGCTGTATTTTCAGCATCATTACTCCAGTATACAGTCAGTGTTACATGATCCTTCAGAAATCATTCTAATATGCTGATTTGGTGCTCAAGATACATGTATTATTATTACCATCAATTTTGAAAATAGATGTGCCACTTAATATTATTGAGGAAACCGTGATGCATTTTTGTCAGGATTAGAAATCTTTATTAACAATGTTAAAGTCTTTACTGTCACTTTTGATCAATTGAATGCATACTTTCTGAATCAAAGTATTACAGTAAGTTTTGTACTGTACTTGCAAGTACTTGTGCCTTGTCTTTTTGATGTAAAATGCAACTTTTTTTTGCCTCATTTCATCAAAACTTTCTGGACAGGTATGATCACTGCATCCTTAAAATTTAACCCAATAAGGGTCATATTTTCTTGGACATTAAATCTGGCAAATGACAGCATAGTCTACCCAAAGACTTATTGTAAATATAGATGTTGAACATTATGTTGAAAGTGTTTCAGTTTCAAACTGCAGTCCCGGTTTCCTTCTTTCATGTCAAGATTTTGAAGTATTTACTGTTATCATGGTTTAAATAGGCTCATTCAGATTTTGCAAAACATTGAGTGTGCTTATAAGAGACATTTGGACAGCGCCTTACCTACACATAACACACACAAGAAGCATGCCAGCTAACGTACCTGATAAAAATACCTAGTCATGTTTAATGTTTGAAATTTGACAGATAAATTTGACTGCACACTTACAGTTGGCTTTTTACCCTCCTTCATAAGTGTCTTTCTCCGGAGGGGTCCTTCAATGGTTATGCTGCTCAAAGAACTGCATTCATAGCTGGATACGGACCCTGGGGTGCTGATGAGGAAGTTAGAGGATCATATTTACTTTGGGTGGGCGGTATAACCAAAATTCTATTTCACCATATGACTAATTTTATTTCACGGTAACGATATATTTCACAATATAGTTATTTATATATGTAGTTATTCTCGACAACAAAAAAAAAAAAAAAATCGACAAAAGGGTCTGTGTATCTTCTATCTATAAATTACAGGAACGTCTGTCTGTGTGTGTCTGTCTTTTAATCGCATAACTCTCGAACCGTTAGTCTGATGGATCTCAAACTTGACAAGTGTCTTGCTAAGGGCACGAGTGAGTGCAGTGCCGAGTTTGACGTTGTTTGGATTACAAATGCAAAAGATATCACTAAATATATCGCTAAAAAAAGTACACATTGGCTTTTTCCGCTCTAGCTGCTGGCCACTCCCCCACGGGCATTTTGCACTATTAATAAATAAATCCAAATAATTTAGAAATAAAAAGTACTTCATCTTGTTTGATTTTTCTTTTATTTGGTAAACTATTTATTTGGTAAACTATTTTCATAGCTAAATATAGTAAACAAAACACACTCATCAACTTTTAGATGAACTGCCCCAAACTGATTGATATTAAATACAACTCAAAGGTGCAATCAAACTTTAAATTAAGTGTTGCTGAATAATTTTTCAATCTCATGTTATTGCTTTACTTCATCAATCAGTTTATAATATTTGAATATATTATATTGAACTATTCTATTCATAATAAAATTAGTTACTTTTAATTTTAAAGGATATTAGTAATACAGATTGGCTGACCCGTACTGTACATGCTGTCAATGGATGGACGATCTGACAGGATTAAAGCTATACCTCCGGCTGAGTGGCCTGACTTCTACACCTATTCGATAGAGTAACCGAGTGTACTGTAAAGAGAAACTGAGGGCATACAAATCCTTAGATGCCTTTAACTCTGTGATGAATGGTCACGTACAAGACTTATGTGTATGATCCGCAGTTCTGCCTAGCCAGCGCCGAGAAGATGACAATGTAAAGAGTGACATACGGTGCAATTTTAATGATGTGAATATTTTCTATAAATAAAAATTCCAGATACAGTATATTCATTTTTAATTGATTATTTCACCGAACAACAGGATGACATTTAATAATAATAATAATAATAATAATTTAAGTTCCTCATTATGTAGCCGAATCTGTGCTAGTTTTTGTAAATTATTATCCGCCTCCAGCTGTCCATTTGTTTTGCTTCCAGTTAATGCTGTGACGTAATTGTGACGCCGCTGCAAAAGGGGTCTATACACGGAATTAAAAAAAAATCTGTTATGGTTGACATTTTCTACCGCGGTAATATATACCGCTATACCGCCCAGCCCTAATATTTACCTCTTGGTTTCCCCAAGCATGATGTAATAAGGATATGCAAATAAATTGGAAAAAAGGCAATAGTATAAATTTGAGTTGTGTGCTTTATGGACACACATACCTACCTATAAATATAACTTCTGCTTCTAGGAGAGTTACAGATCGGGACTCGCCAGTTTGGACCAAGTGTTGCATACATACGGCCTCTGAAAGTGATCAGAAGGAGGGATGTGTTTTTCATTTGTATTAAGAAAACAGTCACAGATAAATAACAAACATGTTGACAGTGAACATTGCTACGTAAAAACGCAAATGTGTAGAACTGAAAATGTGTAGAGGGAAAAAGGACAAAATACACACACACACACACACACACACACACACACAAGACAAAATAGAAAACACCAATTGCAATCTATATTCTATTCTAATGAATAATAATGATGTGTAATTAGTCTTACCTCTCAACAGTACTTGATAATTCATCACTAAAAGAGCTCTCTCTACTGCCTACAGATGGACAGAGAAAAGATTAATGTCAAGAAAAACAAACATATTCTCTTTTTTTTCTTGTAATAAATTAATGAAAGGTGGTAACAGAAAAAATCCACAATGAAGATGACAGGTCTTTAAGAATAAATGAATGTTAAGTTTTCAAAAGGCAAAAACCCACTGCACAAAATCTTGAACACCACTCCCATCTAGTGGTGAAAAATAAAATACAAACACATTTCCAACACAGCAGCAATATTTGATGTTACTCCTAAATTAGGACACAGACATCCTTGCACTAATCCTGTGTTAGTGGAACAAAGACTGAGATTGTGTACAATAGAAATAAACTGCAGTACCCAGTGAGATGCCGTTGGTAAATACTGAATCATGTGTGTGGTTTCTGACAGGACTGTGAGACTCTAAGAAGCTGTCATCCAGTAGGTGTCGAGCCTTTTCTTTTGCAGGGAATGTCGCACTTTTACTCTCCACTACACCAAACTGGCACATCATACTGTGACGGGTGAAGTGAAACAGAGAGAGGCAGTCAGATTAAGAAATGTGCTCCCTCGTGAAAAAGCTGTGCAGTTGTATTGAATGTGAACTTGCAGATAATATAATACTAATGAATGAAATGTCCACTAAAGTGTACTTGAAGAGAGTACACTTTTATGACTTTGTTTCTTAATACACTTAAGTAACCGTTAAAAAAGTGCACTGAAAAAAAATGTCACATTAAAAGTTTTACTTTAAAATTCTTCAAAATCATTGTTTTACTCTTTTGTAATTCTTTAAAAAATACACTTATTTTGATGTGTTGACTAACATACTAAAACACAAGCAAGGTACTTGATTATAAGTTCAACTGTAGTGTTATTCAATGTTACATTTAAAATTAACATACCCGAAAATCACTAAAATGCAAGTTTGAATAGAAATTAAATTAAATCATAATTTAGTTTACTTAACAGTTCATTAGTAAACTTAAACCATGTTTTCAAATAAAATAGAACTGTGAAAATATATATAAAGATAAGCATAACACTATGGTGCAGCTAATTGCATTTATCAATTTAAAATATAATACATTCTTATTTCATTGTGTCTGAAAACATTGCATTAATTTCACAATTACACATATATTATCATTCCTGTAATAAATACTCTTTTTAAAACTATGCTACATTTTAAAAAGGTTAAAGGCAACTGCTTTTATCTCCATTTTGGAGCAAAGTTGTATGTTTTTTTATTTATTTGATTTCCTTGTGTTGTGATTGATTAACTTTTCACACAATGTACTGTGACACTTACTTATTTCCCAGACTGTGGCTCTTTCTGTGTCGGGCAGGGGGTGGTGTTGGGAGGTGGGCAACCACTGATGTATCAGGACAGGTTGGTCGTCGGTTATACCGACTAAGGTTATACACTTCTGATGGACCTGTACACACACATGCACACACACACACACGTGTTCATGTTTTAAGGGGACTTTCCACACTGTAAAAAAATATTTTCACAACATATTTTCTTTTGTCAAATCAACTTTAGAATAATTTATTTAGTTGAGATAACTTATTATTTTGAGTTTCTGATGATTAAATTAATCTCCTTCTTTGAATTAACTCACTTTTTCCAGTTCAATCAACTTAAAATTTTAAGGCAACCCAGGTTACTTACTTTTTTATGTTAAACCAATAATATTTTTTTACAGTGTAGTAATCACAACATTTTTTCTTTTGTCAAATCAACTTAAATAATTTAATTAGTTCTGATAACATAGCATTTTGAGTTTCTGATGATTAAATCATTCTCCTTCATTGTATTAGCTCCCTTTTTCCAGTTCAATGAACTTAAAATTTTAAGGCAACCAGGTTGCTTACTTTTTTTAAGTTAAACCAACAATATTTTTTTAATCACAACATTTTTTCTTTTGTCAAATCAACTTAAATAATTTATTTAGTTAAGATAACATAGAATTTTGAGTTTCTGATGATTAAATCATTCTCCTTCATTGTATTAACTCACTTTTTCCAGTTCAATGAACTTAAAATTTTAAGGCAACCAGGTTACTTACTTTTTTAAGTTAAACCATCAATATTTTTTTACAGTGAATAGACATAATGATTTTTATACTGTACAAACTGTAAATACTATCCCATAACCATAAACCTACCCATCACAGAAAATGTTCTGCATTTTCATCATTTCATTGTGATTTATAAGCTGTTTTCCTCATGAGAACCAAAACATTTCCTCACAAGATCAAAGTTGTCGGCATTGCCATCCTTTTGGGGTAATTTTGTTCCCATAATGTAGGGCATACCTGTCCTGAACACACACACAGACACGCACGCACGCACGTCTGCACACACGAACATTTGCACACACACTCCATATCAAGGTCTTAAATGTCTCCTTACTTGTTAAAACATTGAAGCTACATTGAAACATAGATCACTAGATTGTAGCTGCATTTGTAAAGTCTGTTCCTGTTCTGTTCAAAACAAACCACCACAAAATGCTTACTGAGCACCAATTAAAGAGTGTGGATAATTAGAAAAGATATGGCCCTTAGAAAGTCAACAGGAATAAAACATTGGAAAGTAGTTCCACTTCATGTCAAAGAGGACGGCTCAGTTTCTCAAAGCTGGCCTGATAAACAAGAATGTCCCTCTGAAGTAGCAAAAATAAGTCAGTCAGTGAAAATGTTCCCTGCAGTAATGTTTACAGGCCTTTTTCCACAGTTAAGTCAAACCAGAGTAGGATGTGTGGACATTTTGTAAATGGCTTTTGAGTATTAGGAGTATAATATTAATCATGACATCCCCTTCCGTCTTTTATAGTACATTAATAGGTCTCATAATGGGTAAGAAGACCCTTTACCTAAATGAAAATGGGATTTCTTCCCAACTAGCAATCAGAAGAGACAAGCTAAGTGATGTCAGTAGGGAGTGAATCATTAAAGGCCTTACAAACACTAGATATATAGGCCAGGAAAGCATAGTGGCCAACAGAGACTTCTCAAGAGTGGCAATGGATAATAATCAAGCGTAGCGGGAGTCTCAGTTTATCCACGTATACTAAAATGAATATGTTGCCTATCATTGTATACATATATAAGCTCCTTCAGTATTATCAGCAGGTATCGCGTTTCTCAGGAGCAAATTACCCTCCTCCATCCCCAGCTCATCCTCTCGTCAGTCAGGATTTGGTATTTTGATTCCCTGATGAATTATGTTGTACATGAAAATATTAACATTAATGATACAGTATCTGCAATACATTCGTGTTGGTTCTGTTCTGTTTACCCTGAGGTTTTTTTTTTTTTTCCTGCTCTCCCTGCTCTTATCCATGCTAGGCTGCATTAATGCACAGGGAGTTCTTGAATAATTGAATAAAACAGAATAATTCAAACTGTTTAGTTTTGATGTGACATATTATGCACATTTTCACCATGCATTTCATATTAAGTTTAATAGATAAGAAATATGTTTAAGGTTAATGTTTAACTTCTAAAATTAAGAGCAGGGGTGTGTTTCCCAAAGCCAACTATGGACACACACGTACACATTTAAAAAACTTCATTATAAATGTATTTGCACTTATTTGTATCATATTAACAGCGATAATCAGATGTTGTCGCTGACTAGTTTTGTCATAGTAACGTTCCATGTGAAGCTAATGAGGAAATGTATTTCATTGCTACTTTCACCAAGTGCGTTCCAAACAACTTCATAATGACACACAAGGTCCCTGCTCCCTCCACTTCAAGGGCTCTGTAGGGCATAGGGATACTCACTTCAGATTGGAATTCAACCCTAATAATTAATAATTAACATATAATATATAACTACATAAAATAATTTCAATAAATCATCACAAATAATGCAACTTGGAAACGTCTCCTCTTAAATTGCATGCTTACTTTTAGAAACAATTTCTCAAGCTATATACTGTAACAAAAAAGTTGAACGAGTGAGTTTGTGTAAAAAAACGTAAAAAAAAAAAACTTGACATCCCTGAATTAAAAAAAAAAAAAAATCTTGATTTTGACAATGCTGCTTGATAAAAAAAAAAAAAAAAAAAAAAAACATATTCTTTCCATATCCATTCTCAACCTAGATTTCTCCACGAGTTTGGCCAGTGTGGCAGCACAGCTGTTACAACCATAAAATGCTCAATGTAAAACAGGAAACATCCTAATTGCTCATCCTCTCTTGAGAGGAACTGACTTACACCGTGATCTCATTCAAACTCTTCAGTAACTTAAGTTTCTTGTCTTGACGTACAAGGACCAAAAAGTCTTTTTAAACATATTTCTACTCAGTACTGTGTTCCTCCATGAGTGAAATTTGTGTGATTAAGGGTATAAAAATACTTGCACAATGGATGTGGAACACAACATCATTCCTGTTATGATGAACGGGGGGCACTATTTTTATATTTTACCTATTTTCATTATTAACTACACAAACTAACCAAGTTATACAGTAATAACTCACAAAATTGTGAAATAAAAGAAATAAACATGTGCCTTTGCCAGGCACAAATCGATTTTACTGATTTATCTGTTTAAATCTGTTTATGTACCGGTAGTCTTTGATACCACATTGGGTTTTAAACTTCATGCACGACTGAAAAGAGAAAAAGCTTATGCATTTTAAGTCAAGATTTAACTTTAACCTACAAAGGTCTATCTGAAATTTACCAAAGGCCACCATGATCCAGAAAGACGGCTCCTTCAGAGCCACTCTACAAAAGGCAGGTGGTTTTAATCTGCCACGCAGAAAATAATAAGCTCGTGGGAGAATTGAAGAAAAGTCGCTCTTTTTAAACAAGCGTCTGTGGGATGATGTAGGTTCATGAATGCTAGGTTACATGGGTCTTACTCTTTTATTGTCCCTCCAACACACACATCTTCAGAATCCCTCCAACCAACAATGATTTCCAGACAAGCAGAAAACCAACACCTCTCCAGTCAGGTAGAGCTGAAATACCAAATTACTGACGATCCTCCATTTTTCCACTGGTGATCATAACTCAGAAAAAAAAGAGGAGTTTTTGAGAAGAGTAGATTGAACAAATTACCTCCAAGGTCTTCTTTGGAGGATACCAGACGAGGTGAGCTGTTCCCAGGTTCAATCTTCAACGATAGCCTGTATAAAAGGGTTGTGAAAGGGTTATAGTCAATAAAATATAATTTTTGGCCATATGGTTTAAACTACAGAAACATTAATACAGTCTTCATCAGTATTTCATATGCTTATACACAATAAGTCCTTTTCAAGCTCAGCAATTATGCTCTGATACGGGAAAATATCAGACTATTGTTTTTGAAGCATAGCAGTATTACTAGAATATTAGCTGTTTTTAGTAACTATAAATCACATATTATTGCCTTATTTTGCATGACCATATTCTACTTCCCTTAGTCCTACCCAATACCTAAATTTAACAACTACGTTACTAACTATTAATATGCAGTAATTAGGAGTTTATTGAGGCAAAAGACATAATAGTGAGATAATACTCTCTTAATAGTGAGAATTGAACCCTAATCTCAAGTGTGAACATAAACACACACACACACACACACGCACACACACGCACACACACACACACACACACACAAATATGTTTGTATTTATGTACAAGGGTTGGACAATGAAACTGAAACACTGGCCAATGTTGGAGGTTTCACATCTATATGCCTGGCGGCCAATCTTCAGAGTGAAGCACGGGTGGATCAGTGATGGTTTGAGCTCCAATACCATGACAATCCTGATTGTATTTGATGGACACGACACTGCCGAGGACTACCAAACCCTTCTGGAGGATCATGAGCACCTGATGCTCAAACCGTGTATCAGCATGATCATGCACCAACACACACAGCAAGACTTGTGACAGAAGGGTTTGATGAAGATGAAAGTGACGTTGAACATGCACAGTCACCAGATCTGAATATTCCTGAGGTGTTTTGGAGGAGCGAGTCCACCAGCATCATATAGTGACCTGGACACTGTTCTGGAAGAGGAACGGCTCATAATCCCTCTGGTCACTGTGAAGGACTTCTATCTGTCATTCCCAAGATGAATTGGTGCTGTATTTGGATGCAAAATGAGGCCCTCACCATACTAACAAATTATTGTGTTGTAAAACCAGGTGTTTCAGTTTCATTGTCCAACCCCTGTATGTATATATATATATAAATACAAACATACACATACACAAAAAAAAAAATCTGTTGGCTCGGGTACATTGGGTTTGAGATAAATACATTTTTTCAAAGTTCATGCGTGTTTTAGAAAGTAATGAAAAAAAACAAACAAACACTTTTTAGGCAAAATTTAACACATTTCTGAAAATGACCTCTTTATAGCCAGCTCCATTGAGATCGCTGTAACAGCAGTGCCAGATGGCAGGACATGCTGTAAGTGTAGGCTAATGGTTTTAAGACTGTTACCCTGGATCGCTGAGGTTTTCCAACCCCACAGACTGCCAGACGATGATGTCATTCCCCACAAACACAACTATTACCCTGCAGTCCCTTCTATTCCACCAAACCCATTCTCCTCTGGCGGCCCTGTATCCTTTGGTGTTGTCAGAGGACTCACATGGAGCCCAGTGACTGTCTGAATGTCTACACTTTATATACAGTATGCACTTAATTATGGTGCAATGAATACACTTTCATTAACAGGACCTCTTTGGGTAAAAACAGAGTTGTCTTTTGTACAATACATTATTGTAATGATCTTTTGACCAGACACACTATTACCAGATAAAGAATTTAAAACAAATAATTTAAAGCTTATTTATTTACACCTGAAATAGCGTCTCCATTGGTGTTACATCTTTATGACTTCATGTATTTCTCATTAATATGGCACAGACTCTATATAAACACTTGTGTCTGCATGGCTTAGTTTCACTTGAAAAGGTTCATCTGATACTGAAGTAAGCCAGGCAAGTAATTTTTTTAACGAAGCATGGAAAAAACTTGTGAATTATGTCACTGTGCCAAAAAGGTGTCTTTCTTCATTTTCTCATATGGACTTGTGCTTGAAAGCTTTACCAGACCAACAGCTTTAACTCATTACTGTCGTCAGTCAGAATGGGCCTCTAGAAATGATTCAGTAAGGGTAAATTACACCAAAGCAAAATAATCCTTCTTTCTTCTAAGGAAACAACTCAAGAAGATCTTGAATATATATCTCACAAGATTATACAAATGTCAGGTCTTTCATATTAAAATAAAACATATTACATTGTCACAATTATGGTACAGTTCTTTCTGTCCCCTTAAAAAACAAAACATGTTAATTACTATTAGATATGTTAAAAGTGCCCTAGTATTTGAAACTGAATTTATCTTGACATAGTTAAATAACAAGAGTTCAGTACATGTACATGACATACAGTGAGTCTCAAACACCATTGTTTTTGAAAAACAACACTGAAAAATAGGCAAATCTCCACATAACACCGACTTATTTTCTAACCTGGGATAATATCAAGCATACTTCTACAAGTGGTAAACTAGTGATTTTATTAACAATCATTTACACTGTCTTATCTAGATCCAGCGCAAGATCCTAGTACAGTAACAAATAGCAAACTCCAAGTAACGAGCATACATAACTAAATAGTATGACAAAGTATTTACACTGAGGATATTATTTCTTGCCTGCGTTGTCATATAAATCTACAAAATAATACTGTAGAATGTATATAAATTCCCTTTCGCCAAATAATTTTATTTTCGTCTATTTCATCAACAGGGGCTATACTGTAGTTGCTCACAGATAATGTTGGCTGACTCGATCCTTCTAGCTAACGTCACATTCTCCACCACATAAGTTAAAGCTATATTTATTTGACAAGGCATCTAACGTTAGTCCATTTGTTCAAATGTTTTAATTTTTGAAATCTGACGTATGATTATTTTACACGCTTGAGTGCACCACAGCCCTTGGGTACTAATGATGTAGGCTGCCAAACAGATGATCCTATCGTCTTGTGTAAGGGAACACAGCTGTCTTTGAACACAATGAGGCCGCAGTGAAACAGCCAATCAGAGCAGAACTCCTCATTACTATTCATGACCCTTCCAAATAAGGTAAATACAGACCATTTCATTCTAGGGCCAGTTGAAAATGGACCTGTAAAACCATATCTGGACATTTGTAAAAGCCACATACCCTCTATGTAGATATAAAAGAAAAAATTAAAATAGTATTTATTAGACTATTATCTTAATTAAAAATAAACGTGAAATCTGTTTCCCCCCTTAAAATGGTGATTTTGGCCTTTCACAGTTTAGAGGTCATGAAATGTACATACATAGACTTTATTTATGGGAAACATCAATGTGTCAATAATTACAAAAACAGCAGATGCCAAACTATCAGTTTAATTTAGGTTTAAGCCAGTCGGCATAAACACACACATATACATATTGTATACATATATAAACTTTGACACCCAGCTTGAAAGAGTCAACACCTAACTGGAAAGTAACTAACACATCCACATGGAAACAGTGGAAATATGGGCATCCAGAATTTTGCAATTCCCAATGTTGGGTTTAAAAGTGTCTAGACAGCAAGAAATTGGACCGCAATAAAACCACCTGCCCTTTGTGCAAGACAGACAGACAGGACCACACAGTAGGTCTAAAGAGAACTACCGGAGGAAACAGGGAAAAGTCACTTAATAATGATGAAAACATCAATGCTATGCTTGTCTTTGTAGAGGCAGAAAGCCACATGTATGCATAATGCATAACACATGTAGCATGTAACATTGAAGCATTTCTAAAATGGTACTTTTACAATATTTTTTTCACAACATTTATTTTGTCATACATCACCTAATGTGTATGGCACATTTTTCATTTCAGAAAACCATATTAAATAAGACCGTGCAAGGAAAATAAATTGTACATAATGTAAAGGAAATAGGGATTATATTGTAGCATAAAGTCATGCCAAGCTGGTGCGCCTGTGGCCGGGAAAATTAGGTGCTTGGTCGGCCTTTGGGCCATGCAGCCAAACCAAGAAGGCTTAAAGTCCACAGATAGCACATGTTTTAATAAATACTATAGGCAGCTGGGTAAAATGAATTGTTAAAACAAGGGAGGGTCTTGATTCACGGGCGTCTTCCAGATGTGGGTAGTTTAAAGTGAAAGCTGGCATAAACATTTAAGAAATGCAATAAATTGCAGGGCAGAACGCAAAGCAAAAATCACCCAAAACAACCAATTCATCTGAATAAATGCTACTGAGCATTACAATGTGTTTAGGTAACTTACGTGTAATTGTCATCCTCCACAAACTTCTGAAGCTCCTCGATGTAGCGCACAGACATCAAATACTTCTGCACGTGTGGTAACATGACCAAATGATCTGTGGTGTGAATAAATGTGGAGATGAAATGTAAATTATCTGCCATCAGCACATAGACTGTGTGCAGGTTCATATATGTTTGCTTTCCTTTTTTATTTCGATCAATCATGTTCATGTTTATTTCTAGTTCAATCATACAACTCTAGAGGGTGCTGACTGATAAGTCCTTTACATGAAATCTGCCTCTGCTGATCCTGCAGCCAATGAGATTGCTTGCTCAACATTTCTGAACCCAGTCAGGTTCATTGTTTGTAGTAAGCTTGTCCTGCAGTCCTTCAGAGTTCCTCTGAAACCACACCCCCTCCCACCTCCCCCAGCTCCACCTGCCTATTTGCTACAGGATTTATGTATGACTATTTATGCAGCAGCGACATATCTTACATTCTAACAGCAGCTGTTAGCTGTAGCAAGTACATACTTGCTCTGCAGAAACAATAATCAACAGCAGTAGCAGCATTAACATAATTCAATAACCTGCTAAAACTATGGAAGATGAAATTTTAAAAAAAAGTAAATGGTACTTGCAAAATAATAATGTAATAAGAAAATTAAAGTTTTTTATTAGCAACGTACCATAGTTACAGGACACCTGTAGGTCGGAGATGATGCGCAGTAGATTGTTCATCTGATTGGTTCTTTGCTCAGTCTCGATGATGCTGTCAGAAGCAGGGTAGGCGGAGTCAATGTAGGTCATATCAAACAGGTATATTCCTAATGTAAACAGAGAAGAAAACGTGTTTATAGAGGGAGATTGTTTTATTCATAATTAATGTTTTCTCTTTCAATTGTAACTCAAAAGGTGAAATTCAGAAAACTTTGGTTGGTCACTTTTGATGTCTTGGTCACTTTTTTTCCCCATGCAGGTGGAATATATATATATATATATATATATATATATATATATATATATATATATAATGTATAGTGCATGATTTGTATGGACTTTTATGACACTTTTATGCTGACAGTTCCTATTTACAGTTACTTATTCAAAAGTCTGGGGTCAATACAACTTTTTAATGAAAATAATACTTTACATTTATTTAAGTTATAAATGATATATCATACTGTTAATATTTATATTACAATACCTCTATTTCAAATACATGCTGTACTTTTGAACATTCCATTCTTAAAAGAATCCTAAAACATTTATTATGGTTTCCAAAAATATTAGGCAGCAAAAATATTTTCAATATTGATAATAATGAGAAATGCCCCAAATCAGCATATTTGAACGATTTCTGAAGGATCATGTGACACTGAAAACCAGGGTAAAAATCTGACCGCCCCAAACCTCTGAATGGGCCATCGGTTACTACCTTTTGCGCTTCATGGAATGGATTATAAGAAGTACTGTAATTGATTATTTTTTGGGGGGTGAAGTATCCTTTAAAGATGGGTTTAAAACAAACTTCTAAAACATATAAAAAAATCCACATACTATCCACACATCAGGGCGCTGAACTCAGTGTTGTGAAACTTCAAGGCTTTCCATTTTCCACTCTTTTACCACATCTACACATTTAGTTCAGAGAGAACTCTCTCCAGGACTCTCATGAACACTGGTAATTGTCAGGTAACGTGGACAAAACTAAATGGCATGCAGTGTCTGGCCTGAAAAGAGTGGCCTGGAGCTATTGACTGAATGTTCTTGCTTGCTTGCTGGAGTTCTGTTTCCTCTAAAGGATTCATGAAGCAGCTTGCTAATAAGCAGGTAGAGGTTACGAGTCTGTTAATGAGTGCAGTTAGTCGAAACTGAAGAGTGAAGATGTACTTTACACAGTCAGTGGGATGAGTCTGCTTTCTCACGCCAAGCCTTTAAAGACTATCTGTGGCTAAACTTAAATTACAGGAAGGTGAGAGTGGTTCTCAGTGAGTGAAGAAAGCAGGATAAGTTAGCTCAGTAAAGTGAATCGGCAGCTAAAAACTTTCAGTATAGCCCCACAACAACTTCTCTCCCACTCTATTGTTAAACCAGATGCCACACTTGTTCTCTGTAATTGTAAAATATGGTCAATGTTCTTCTCAAATGGCCAGAAGTGGATAGTTTTGACACCTGGTCCTGAGCTTGAATAAACAGATCTTCTGTGGTTGATAGCTCGTATTACTGCTCAGATCTGATGTGTAGCCTATATTAGCATGAAACTATGATTTCACTTGAAAAAACAAAACAAAAACCAAAAAAAAAAAAAAAATGCAGGGTTAACCTTATATGGAATACTACTGGAATACTATTATCATTCAAAAGTTTAGGATCAGTAAGATTAAATAAAATGAATAAATAAGTTTTAATTTTCAGCAAGGATACATTAAATTGATATATAAAAATGACATTTATAATGTTACAAAATATTTCTATTGAAAACAAATGCTGTTCAAAAGCTCCGTTTTCAATTAAATGAATATGTTGAAATACACTGATACAATACATTGATATACTGTATATATACAGTATATACAGTATATAGTATACACACACACACACACACACACACACACACATATATATAGGAAAATAGTCCGCTGGCATAGGTCAACACGCAATTTCATTCTCTGAATATAAGCTTAATAAAGCCTGAACCTCGTTGTCGGTCCATCGGTCATATTTTTAAAACTTGTTTGTTGATACGAATAGTAAAAAAAACTGTTACTGCACACACCGCAACAGATAAAAAAAAAAAAAAAAATAGTGATTGAAATAAAGTGCTGCATGGAGTCAACCAATCAAAATGTGGCATGAACTCAACCAATCAGCTTGTTCAGCACCCAAGTCCCACCGCTGAAAGTTTCGGAACTTGCCAGCAGGGACTTTCGGATGGGGAAATATTTACCCAGAACTTCATTTAGACCCTGGTTTCTGCAGAGTTCCTAGGGAAAGTTCATGCGGTGGAAACGTGGCTTATTACTGTTTTTATTCAAAGAAATGCAACATCTGTGAGGTACAGTAAAGAGACTTCTTTCAAAAACATCAATATTACCGACCCCAAACTTTTTAATGGCAATGTCTATAAATATTAGGGCTGTCAAGCTTTTACAAATTTCAAAATTATACGACGTAGTGATTAATTAATCTAATTAATCTAGTTCCTGCGGTGGAAATGCGGCTTATTACTGTTTTTTACTGATTAATTAATCAAATTAATCACCCCCAAAAGTTAATTTAAAGTCATTTAAGTCTTTTAAGCTTCAACAGCCATGAGGGTGAGTAAATGATGACAGAATTTTCATTTTTGGGTGAACTATACAGTACCTTTAATGTTTTAATGCTTTAATGTATTAATATGGAAAAATTAAGGAAAAAAAAAAAAACTGCCAGAAGGTAGCAGTATATCTAAGTGATTAAGTAATTGATTCATTTGATTCGTTTAAGTGACTGATTTATTCAGGGATGAAGTAAATGTCTCTCTTTATGAATGGGCAATAAAATCAGTGGTTCACTCGATTGGCAAAAAAAAAAAAAAAAAAAAAAAAAAAATCTGCGGGACCAATAAATGATCTGGAAGTATAGCAAACACTAAAATTGGCATTAAAGTCACAGAAATAGCCTAAAGCATGTGTCGAGTTTGCATGTTGGTCAGGGAGGTCAGAGATTGACCCTGACAAACTTCCTGTGAGTATACTGTAGCTCATTGACCTCCAGTGACTTCTTACTGGATTCAATTACAACAGCAAAAAAACTACCCTTAATGAAAGTGAATGAGCTCAGCTGCAATTGGTCAATTATATGAAGAGTTCAGATGCAAAAGCCTCTAAATGCCATTTGAAATTTTCTTCTAAAAGGACCATTTTTATCAAGCTTGTATATTTAAGTTCAGTAATTTCACTTAAATGACATTAATAGGTAATCTTCATTGCCATTTAAGTAAAATTACTGAACTTACATATACAAGCTTGATAAAAATGATCATTTTAGAAGAAAATTTCAAATGGCACTTAGAGGCTTTTGCATCTGAACTCTTCATATGATGTTACATACACAGAGAGAGAGAAATAATTCTCTAAAAATATATTAAAGAAAATAGAAAGAAATTATTTAAATGTGAAATACAGTCAAAAAATGTGCTCAAAATAAAGCAAATACTGTAAACAAAATGTTAAACATTTTTGAGGTAGAAGTCATTTTTAAACTTAAATTTTTTCAAGTCAGCAAGGACAAAATATCAGTTTTCTTGTCCATACGTTTTAGTAGCTAGTTACTGATTCAGTCACTGTCATTAAGATTTTATATTTAGTAAAATTACTTGATATAAAAAGTGGAAATATATTATGCTGGTTTGACAAAATGGGGGAAAAATACAGCTATTTGGCATAAACCATATTCTAATTACAAATAATTATATACGTGTCTTCAGTCAGATCTATTCTAGGCTTTTAAGATTTTTTGGGACACAATGAATAAGAGTGAATAAGACTTCCTGGAAACGAGTGTTCCAGTGGCTGGTTTCCAAAGAACCAGGTTAAGCTCCATTAAGAGAAAGACAGAACGTGGTAGAAGAAAACGTTTCACAGTTATCAGTCAGGCTTGGAGTGCTAAAAACGAGATTGGTAATCTTATTTTATACCTGAAGTAACTTTTCAAAACTCACAACCAAATTTAAAGAAACCAGTACAGAATTTGCAGCATGAAAGGAAACTTGACTAGTTTTTCTGAATTTAGGGATAACTTATGGGTAGAGTTTAGGGGTAGGGATAGGATTATATTTTCAAACAGGAATGTTGATAATATTTATATGTTGACCCAGGTAGGTGTCTAACTCAGTCAAATCAGGATGTGCATCATTGAACAGCCGTGGAATTCGGTCACGGAGCAGCCATCCAATAATGATAGAACAGGGAGTGTGTCGTAGCACTGAGTCTCCTAAAACCAGGGACCATTACAAGACATTTACAGACTACAGGGTTTATGCTCTTTGAAATATAACACTCACATGCATTTCTCGAGCCAAGAATTTAAGGGCACAGTGAAACTTTCACACAGAGAGAGAGAGAGAGAGAGAGTGATAGAGGTGGTATAAATCACAATGGCTCAGGAAATGTTTCACTGAAAATATCACAACAGATATATTGGTGATTAAAATAAATTCTGACATATCTCAGATGATCAATGATTGATAGGGTTCACCTGTGACGTATTACTAATAATAAGTAAATATGATCACATGCGAGTTAACCACAGTGGATACTCAAATGGGACAGCCACGAATTTTGGTCTATAAATATCAAAAGCATTTAGGACACTGATGAGGCTGGAAGCTCAGTCAAGATCTTTGACTATATATTTTTAACAAATGACATGATAATAATAAATAAATTAATTGAAAATCAATAATGCAGTGCTGTTTGAATATGCCAGACAGTGTAAAAATACATAATATGCTCTTTAAACCAGCTTTGTTGTTGTTAAATAAAACTATTAAAAAATTGTTTCCATTAATTGAAATAATCCTATAATAAAAATAAAATATTAGATGAGTAACTTAAACTTAAAAAAAAAAAACTACAAGAGAATTTTAAAATTTGCCATGTTGCTTAAAATAAGTTAGAGTACTAAAAGTAATACAACTAAAATTGAAATTGTAAAAAAAGAAAACTAATAAAAATAACTAATATTAATAAAACAAACTTAAATTTAAATGAAACGTAAAAATACAAAAAGAAAAGCTAATTAAATATACAAATAATACTAAAATAATGTTACATGCAGCTACGACATATGAGGCAATTTTCCATAACAAAATACACCACAACGTTCTACATATATGAATGTCACCGCATTTTAAAGCAGCTGGATTTGATTGACCAAAACTGCTTTAATGTGCTCATAATGATCACATTAGTACGTGGTGCATAAGTTGAGTACCTATAAACCAGTTGAGGGTCGATTTGTCGATAATAACTAGCAGGGTTACATTGCAAAAAAAGGAAGTCTTGTCAGATTGGGCTAAAATGTTTTTTTTTTTTTTTCTTGTGCCATCAACATAAGAAGAAACTTCTTAAGCCAAAGACATTTCTTAATATCATGATGCCTTAAACAATTCTAGTGATTGTTCATTCTGCTCTAAGAACATATTGTATAACTTCAATTATATCTTTTGCATAAGTGTTGACATTAGAAAAAGCACAAAGTTTTAGTAACGGTTAGTAGAAGGCAGGTAACATCACAAATGCCAGCTGTTTTTTTTTTTTTTTGCTGCTTCAGCAGCCAAGTATCATTCAAGTCAGTATAGACAAGCCTCATCTCCATCCTCAAAACCCTGAGGAGAACCAGGCTGTGTGGAAAACTAGAATAATGAACATGACAATGAGCAGACTTGACTTAGTTCAACTCAATAATGCAATGTAAGAACTAATTTGCTTGTTACTTGCAAAACATCAACTTACGAAATACCCAAGGGATATGAATGGACAAAATTTTGATTATAAAAAGTCAGTATTATGCTCAGAAAAACAAAGTTCACCGAAGTAGTGGTGCCAGATGCAGTAAATAAAAGCATCATGTAAAAGAAACCATTCAGAGGGTAGATTTATTCTGAGTGAAGTTATTCTAAGTTTTCTGTAGCTTTTACGTTTTCATTTAAATTAGCAGTAGTTAATGTATTTTGAACAAGCATTATCTAACCATGAAAAATATGAACATTTATAAATTAACCAAGATTAAAGGGATAGTTCACCCAAAAATGAAAATTCTGTCAGCAATTACTCACCCTCATTTTGTTTCAATCCTGAAAGACTTTAGTTCCATCTTCGGAACACATATTAAGATATTTTTGATTAAATCTGAGAGCTGTCTCACTCCTCCAGGTTTCTATTGTAACTGAAACCTGTCGGCCCAGAAAGTTAGTAAAAACATTGTTAAAATAGTCCAAGTGACTACAGTGGCTCAACCTTAAGTTTATCAAGTGACGAGAATACTTTTTGTGCTCAAAAAAGTAAACTGACTACTTTATTCAACGATTTGTGCTCACTATTGGCCAGCATCACACTCATGACCAGTGTCGGCCAATAGTGAGCCTACATTCAGACGTAGCGCTGCACTGTTACACTACATGAACTCACTCAGAGGCCCAAACAGAAGAAAACGAATAGGTGAATAAAGTTTTTTTTTTTTTTTTTTTTTTTTGCGCATAAAAAAGTATTTTCGTCACTTGATAAGGTTGAGCCACTGTAGTAACCTGGACTATTTTAACAATGTTTTTACTAACTTTCTGGGCCGGCAGGATTCAATTAAAATTGAAACCTGAAGGAGTGATCCAGCTCTTAGTTTAATAAAAAATATCTTAATTTGTGTTTCGAAGATGTACGAAAGTTTTACAGGGTTTGGAACAACAAGAGGTTGGGAAATTACTAAGAGGATTTTCATTTTTTGTGTGAACTAACTCTTTAACAACTGCTATACAAAAATAGTTCATGATGTTTATTGCATTAAAGCTACAGTAGGTAACTTTTGTAAAGAAATATATATATTTTTTACATATTTATTAAAAATGTCATTATGTCCTAACAGTAGACTATGAGACAGATAATCTGTGAAAAAAATCAAGCTCCTCTGGCTCCTCCCAGTGGTCCTAGTGCCATTTGCAGAAATACACAACTCCCGGTCAGAAACAACCAATCAGAGCCAGGAGGAGTGTCTTAGCAGTGTCATTCACGCTTGTGTACGCGCTGATCACACCCCTCTCTTGCACAACGCACCGTAATTCAAAACAAACTCAAGATTGCCGGTGTGCTGCAGCTGTGCTAATGGAGAAGAAACAACCTAAACTGCCAATTTCTCGAGTGGCACCTGCCCATAAAACAAAATGACGACGATAAACAAGTGAAAAAGAAAGAATTAGACAGAGCTGACTCTGTGTCAAAACTCTAGCCGTAGATAATGTAGATAAAATATCGCGCACTGTGCAAAGCAACAATTGAAACCTACTAATTCACTGTCTTGTAGTGTTGCTGAAATAATATTGTGGCGAGCAGGACGAGGCCGAGGGACAGGGACATGAGAGCGGCGCAAGTGATAATGAACGACACCTGTGAGATGCACCGGTCTAACATATCTCACGGAAGAGCAGAGGCATAAAGGAGGAGCGACGACAGTGAAGAGAGGAACAGGCCATGAACGTTGTGATTTTATGTTCTGTTTTGTGTGTTGTCCATGAGGGGCTGCTGACTTTTACTTTAATTTTGTATTTGTTTATTTATTATTAAACTTGTTGAACGTTCGCCGGCTAAACTAAACCCTGTTACAATTGTACTAGCAAACCTTATCTAGCATTAGGCCTACATATCTACATATTGAACGAAAATAACTTTCACTCCAAAATGAAAAATGCTCTTAAAAACATTTTTCAAATCACATGCACTGAGATGATATAAAGACTCATGTAAGTTTCTTAATAAAATGGTTGACTAACAATGAACTACAGTATATTTCTAAAATTGTAAAAAACAAAAACAAAAAAAAACAAAACATTTTTTTAAGTTTACCTAAAATAACGAGATCTAACATGCAATAAAAAGGTTTTAGGAAGGGACGACCTCATGGAGGCTGCTATGTTGAGATCGCATGACCAGTTGCATATTACTTGTTTTATCCATAGACTGTAAAAAAATATGGACAAAGCGTCTCTGAAGTCACCCATAGACTTTCTGAAGAACAGTTTTGAGGCTGTTTATGGGGGTATGGGCGGCGCCATATTAGAAAATCTTGAGAAATACAAAATACAAATGTTCAGAAAGGATACAGAGGTGGTATGATGTGTTGTGTCAGATCATGGCCGAGACATCAAATTCCACTCGGTGCCGCTATCAGCATCTAAATACGATCTAAACTAATGAGTTAGAAAAAAATTCACCCCCCTCACAGTTGTCAGGCACTCAGAACCTATAGAAAAATACAGTAAAATTCCATGGGACCAAACTGTAAACATATGAATTTATGCTGTGAATACGGACATTTTAATATGAGGTATATTTGCTCAATTTTAGGACCGGCCTCTAGTGGATTTTCGATGTATTGCAGTTTTTCGCACTTCCGGGTAGGCTTCATTTTTCCGCCTACTCAGTATACTGATTGGAAGTATACTGAAATATACGGACACCTACTCAGTATAAAGTCTATGCACCTATTTGAAAACAAATTACAAATAACCTTTTTTGAAAATGTTTATTGATAATCATAGTAATATTCCTAGATTCTGATGTCTGCACAATGATGGATGGAACATTAAAAATACAAATTTCCACAATTATGCACATTTAAAGTGGTTTGAGGCCTTTAATTTCATGGGCTGTCTGCATTTATAGCCGGCTATAGGAAAAAAAAAATGCATGTCTTCAAGCAAACAGCTTGAAGGGTGTTGAGACTGCGGCCTGGCCAGTGGCAGAGAAACATTCCAGAGGTGTGACTTCACATGTGATAGTGGGGCTGCCGGGTGCTATCTCAAGGGATATGGTTTTCCCATCAGGGGCTTTCCAGAGTGCACGAACAACTGGGATGACTGAGAATGGAAGTGTTAACACCTGCCATCCGGAACTCAACAACATCAGACAGATTACTAAGGGACGAGCAAAACATACATGATTGATTCAGGCATTTGATGATATGTGGTTAACTTTTAAGTTTTATTTAGCATCTGGATTGTTTCACACCGGGATTCACGGCCAATGAATCCCAAAACACTTTTCATGAGCTGCACAGCCAAGTATGGTGCTATTACGGAGTGTAAAATGCGCAGAGAGAAAGAATGAATTTGGCTCTAGCAGGCGGCTTTAGAGCCAGGGAAGATACTTTTGTATCTTCTTAACAATCTGCTCATACAACTGTAAAATGAATACAGACAGTGATGACAACCTCAGACAATTATACAGTCTATTACTACCTGAAACACAATCTGCCAAAGCAGAATAATGCTACCTAGAGCAGACTTAGCTTACAATGCCTCTCACAAACATACTAACTCATTATGCTGGCATGTCTAGTGATTTCAATACAGAGTTTATGGAAATTGCCACGCAGGCTGGAAAGCTTTATATGCATATCGAGATAATAGATCCTATTGTGTCCTGACTCAAGGAGTGTCCATGAAACAGCCGGAGACACTGGAAAAACACTAGACGATTGGACGATTCCATTTTAATTTGAAGTTCGAGATGGTTAATTAATTTCGATAATTTCGAATCGTGACACCCTTACTGGCCTATGTCCATTACACTAGACATTGCTCTGTTTAAGAATCCCAATCATCCTGACACAGCAACAATGGCACAACCAATGATGCAAGTTTGGGGTGTGGTCATCGGTAAGTCTGACCAATGGCAATGGTGGACACAGTGGTTAGCAAACCTGTTAGTAAACGATCAGAAAATCAATAACTGTGCAATACAAGTGCTGTCAAGGCAGTGATACTCCATTCCCTCAATAAAAGAAGTGAGGTAAAGTGATAGCAGCACGGATATACAGGGAGCAAAAGAACAGAGGAGCCCTAAGGATGTGGTCAGGCTACTGTTCAAAGAAGATGCAGATGTCTAGCCAAACAATGAGCTCATGAGTTTCTGCGGGGACCACAGTGGAGGCTGGGGTGCACTTTCCATTCCTCCACTCTTCCAGGCGCTCTCAGATCCTTGTCTCTGAGGTGGCTCATTACAGACCTCGAGTGTAGCACAGCAGTGAGTGTCAAAGGCGCTGAAGATAAATCAAAACCTCCAACCCCTTTCTGATTAATTTCAAGAGTTTTTGCTGTACTCATCATGATCACAAGGCTGAGGAGCTTTTTTGCTCTTATGCACCAGACAAAACATGTCTGATATATATATATAACATGAAAAGATTAATGGGCTATGAGATGTCCCAATAAGAGTACAGCTTCTCTGATGAATATTATGCTAATAATATATTCAATTAAGCAATGATGTAGCCAAATATTAAAGTTTAACAGTTGACAAATGTAACCTTATGGTTATGGCCTAGCAGTTAACTACAATATATAGTGTTAGAAGGATAGAAAGTGGTAAACAAAAAACTTGTTTTGGACCCCATTTACATTTATTGTGTGGACAAAACCACTTTTTCAGACTTTTAGTCTTCTTTTGTGTTACACAGAATAAAAGAGAGTCATACAGACAATTTTTTTAACAAGTCCCACAATATTGTCCCAATGTTTGCTCACTTTGACAACAGCATATTGTGTTTAAATCAAGCAAAAAAACAAAAAAAAAAAACAAAACTCATGTACAGTGGAAAATGAAAAAGCCCCATTATTTTGTGACCCCCAAAACTGTCAGCAAAAGCTATCTGCGGTTGATTGAGTACCTTCTTTTAAACTGCAAGGTATGACCATACTTGCTGAACATGGGAAATAATAACAAATGGTGAGTCCCTCACACTGAGACAGTGGGTA
This sequence comes from Pimephales promelas, assembly GCF_988280905.1. Lineage (NCBI taxonomy): Eukaryota > Metazoa > Chordata > Actinopteri > Cypriniformes > Leuciscidae > Pimephales > Pimephales promelas. Next base: position 17,889,168 of record NC_142782.1, on the reverse strand, counting down.
CAGTATGTGCTTTGCTTGGAACCTCATCTCACCACACCACCGACCCACTGAGGTTTCCAACTCCTGGATTTTTCCGTAGCACTCAGGGTTGTAATACTGAGCTATTGTTTATCTAGTATCAATAGTTGGAAGGGGTGGAAAGAGAGAAATGTGAGTTGTCTTAAGGGACGTGGAAGTTACCTCACTTCCAAAATCAGCATGCAAAAAAAAAAAAAAAAAGATAATAAATGAATAAATTCACAAAACCAGGGTTTACCATTTATACCATAGCATTTATAAAATGCCCATATGATCGGAATATCATAAATTTCATAAATGTTAAAACTAAGGGAGAAATCTGGATTCATAAAGGCAGAAAATCACATGAAAATATATGTGCTGAAAAACAAACATAGTGTGAAAAAACACAAGTGTGCACGGAATGGATAATAATTCAAATAATTAATAAATAAGTCTGTTTTTGTCAATGTAATCATACAGAACTTGTGATTATGTATGAATTTAGATAGAAAATCGGTTATATATATACAGTATATATATATATATATATATATATATATATATATATATATATATATATATATACATGAAGAGAAATTTTCTTCTGGATCATTTTTATCAAGCTCGTATATTTAATTTCAGTAATTTCACATACGAGCTTGATAAAAATGATCATTCTAGAAGAAAATTTCAAATGGCACTTAGAGGCTTTTGCATCTGAACTCTTCATATATATATATATATATATATATATATATATATATATATCGGCCCATAATAAAGTAACTCTGAGGCCTACGGTGCAAGATTATAGGCAGTTATAAGTCAAGTCAAGTCAATTCAAATATATTTATATAGCGCTTTTCACAATACAGATTGTATCAAAGCTGCTTCACAGTATCAATCAAAACAACTTAACAGTGTTTGTTTATTACTGGAAAAAAAGACATCCAAGTTTGGTAGAGCTGATCAATGGTATGATGGGTCATTTAATTTGAATATACCCAACTGAGCAAGCCAAAGGCAACAGTGGCAAGGAACCGGAAATCTAAAACTCCATCAGATGACCCAATGGAGAAAAAAAAAATAAATAAATAAATAAACCTTGGGAGAACCCAGGCTCAGTCGGGGGCCAGTTCTCCTCTGGCGTTTATGAACTTTAGACTAGTTTTAAACTGGAAGAGCGAGTCTGAGCAACGAATAATATCAGGAAGGCTATTCCAGAGCTTCGGAGCTAAATGTGAAAATACTCTTCCTATCAATCTAAGAGTATTGTGTGATCTATAATATCGAAAGCAGCGCTAAGATCAAGTAAAACTAGTATTGAGATACAGCCTAGGTCTGAAGCTAGAAGTAAATCATTTTTGAAGTGATTCTAACAAGCACAGTTTCAGTGCTATGATGTGTCACTGATGATGTGGCACTATAATACGTCAAGCATACATTTTTGGACAAAGGGAGAGAAATAATTATACACAACCCAAAAAGAAGTGAAGATAAATCAATATACTGACAGACGAAAGCAGTCTTACATTTAAAAGTGCTACTGGCCTACAATTTCATCCTTCAAAGCTATTGCTGAGGACACAAAAATGAATAACGATAACATATATGCTATTTCTATTAAACTAAAAGAGAACTACAGAATGAAATCATACATTGCAAGAATGTGACTGTTTTTACAATGAAAATTACAGGCAGTTAAAGCCGTCATAACTCTGAACTATTGAGTTTTTATATTTTTACATTTATGTCAAACAAATATCTGGATATTACACAGACCATGACGGGTTTATTAATTTAAAAACTGTATTTTTAAAATCTGAGGGAATGTGACACCTCATATTCAGGGCTCTGAACCAGTTGAAAAAAAAAACAAAACAAAAAAAAGGGAAACAACCTAACTTTTAACAGGAAGACAAACAAAATCAAAATCAAGTTGAAATGTTCTGAACAGAAACGCTTAGTTGAAAAGACCATTAATCGGTTTAAATTTGGCAGTCAATCAATCATGAATTCAAATAGTATAGCCTATGCAAATGTTGCGTGGACACATCCAAAGTGAGTGAAATATCCGCGCTCAGTTGTCAAGTCATCGTATGTAAATCTCAAGGCAATGTGCCGGCCCGGCATTGGATAGCTGTTATTGTAAAACCATTACTACAAAGGAAATTAAAAAAAAAGATATATATATATATATATATATATATATATATATATATATATATATATATATATATGAGGAGATCAGATGCAAAAGCCTCTAAGTGCCATTTGAAATTTTCTTCTAAAATGATCATTTTTATCAAGCTTGTATATTTAAGTTCAGTAATTTCACTTAAATGGCAATGAAGAATACCTATTAATTGTCATTTAAGTGAAATTACTGAACTTAAATATACAAGCTTGATAAAAAAAGGTCATTTTAGAAGAAATTTTTTTTTTTTAATGATTAAACACCTTGTTGTCAAAATTAGAATTGTGGTTTGAGGATCCACTGAAGTTTAGTCACAAGCTCTTAGTAAATTTCAATTCAAGCTCTGATATAAAGAATATAGGCAAAAAAAAAAAAAAAAAAACGCTAACCAGTATTTTTTCTAATCAAACCATTTTCGGAACGATAATGTTACAGAAGGAATGCAGATAGTTGGTACTTAGGGGCACAAAGTGTGCCAAGGAAATATCCACCACAGTACCATCTTGAAGCGTTAATACAAGGCAGGATGAATCATGCTTTCATGTTGTCTACACCAAATTATGACCCTACCACTTGAATGTCACAGAAGAAATCAAGAATCATCAGACCAAGCAAAGTTTTTCAAGTCTTCTATTGCCCAACAGAAACGTTAAAACACTGATTCTGTTTAGAGTGAATCGATTAATTTTTAAGCCCTGTTGGAAATACCTATGGACTTCTGTAAGAGAATTCCACATGTTTTCCTCCCGATGGAAGAATTAATGACAAGAACTGATTCATACACTCGTAAAATGTACAAGGCTGGTGACAAAAGGAGCAGTTTACACCTAGAGACTAAACTTTTAGAAAAATAAGGACAATTTGGAAAACCACCCAAAAGCATAAAAAAGTTTAACATGGAAATAAAATTAAGAGTTAGAGGTCACAGGGTCATGAATTGCTTCCTTTTCCATCCGCCTCTATGGTTGAAAACACCTCTCTGGTTTTCTCATTTAAAACAGGAGCCCTTCACATTTTTCATTTTAAGTGCTGTTTTGTAGTGGATATTAAAAATGATGTATATGCTTATATTAAACAATTACAGAGAGGAATTCTGAATTGAGTCGAAACAGCAAATGGCGTCTCAATAATAATAAATATTTTACCACTCTTTTACATTGAAACACAGAAAACGACTGTGTTTTAGCTATTTATGCCTCTATAATGCCAGATCAGGGGGTTATTTTCTTCTAAGCGCATTTGGATAAATAAAAAAAAAAGCCAAACAAATTAATTCAAAGAAAAGACTCAAGAACTCTTGAAAATTAAGTACCTTGAACAAAAGCGTTTCATCCAGCTATAGTGCCTCAATTTTCCAGTTCTTTATAAGGATGGGTGAATAAACCCAAAAAGGGGGTGTAGAAACAGAGGAGCTGACCAAAACAGAGAGAGAACAGAAGGTGAATGGAGTATCTTGCCCCAAGGCTGAGTCTTCAGCCAAGAGCCCTGAATAAGGAGAACAGTCCCTTTCTGTGAGTGCGGGGCTACGCTAGTCCAAAACAAACAAGGACTCTCTTTCAAGTGAAGTGATCACACACTGAGCATCTCGCTTCTATCACCTCACCCACCACTCCGCCTCAGAGAGAAGGTCTCACCCCTGCCACTCTTGAGCAATGTCACCCAAACATCAGTAGGCCTACAGAAGAGTTAATGGTGCATATCTGAACACATGCTACAACTCAATAGCACATAATTTGAGGCCTAAAACCTCCAAAGGCAGAGGTCTTCAATGCCCTTGATGTCAAAACAAAGATGCTAAGTTCATGAACTACTTTCAAGTAAGTCAGAAAGTTCACAATGTTGGTCATATTATGAAACGGTTGCCTTTTTTCCAGTAAACAAAATAAACGAATACATAAATTATCAGATAAACATTGCTTAAGTGTTAGCAATTTATTATCGTAATTGTCCATTGAAAACATTTCGGGGCATCATTTTGCCTTTAGTCAAATTAAAGGTGTGGTTGATTGTGATTTCACTTTTTTCATTTTAAATAGTGTGTAATGTTGCTGTTGGTGCATGAACAGTATCTGCAAAGTTGCAGCGCTGAAAGTTCAGTAAGCAGAGATATCGTCTTTTAAATATCAGGAAGTTGAATGCCTACAAAAACGACTCGATTGGGACTACAGCTGGGTTTTAGACGTAACTAACCCATACACCTAACTAACCCAACCCATACATTTGACATGACGTTCATTACATCAAAAGGAAAAATATTAATGGGTTGATACAAACATCACATAAAAAAATACATTATGTCCTATAAAATATATGATGTATAGAGAAAATAAAGACTAAATACTTTTATTTCTATTTGTTTTCATTAAAGGGACAGTTCTCACAGTCATCTACTCACCTCCATCCCATTTCAAATGACAGCTGAGACAAATCCCAATTTCTAATTACTATATTCATTTTAGTGTTTTTGTTTGGGATGTGCCTTTGAATCTGGTTTTGTGTTTGTTCCAGAGGTTTGTAATTCTCTATCGCTTTCCCATGGACTTCTCATGTAGACAGGAAATTATCTCACACTGATCTTTGGCCTGGCTTGAAATCAGAACAACAGGCAAAGCTTAGGTCGACGGAGGACAAACTGAAAATGTTGTACTGCATCTTGCTCACTCGTCGTATCTATTGAAAACAAAAGATCCGATGCCATTGAGTATGAATGTTAAAAATGTTATTTTTAAATGGTTCTTTGATTTAAAATGTCTTATTTGTGGTGGTCCCATATTATGTGGTCCCATATTGTGGTCTGTCTGTTTTGGGACAAGGCAATTGCCCGCCTATTGACCTTATGCAGAGCTACACTACTTCCTGAACTTAAGCCAGCTCCTTGTTTCCTGTCTGCCATCATTGGCCGAATTTGGTTAATTCAGGTGTGTCTGATTATTGTTGCTGTGACTACTGAGGTCAGCCACACCTGGATTAATCAATGTGGCCAATAATGGCAGACAGGAAACAGTGATTTGGTGAGTTCAAATAGATAAAAAAAGTGTATATACCGTACATCTCGAAAGGCTTTCCTATTCTCAGAAAGAAATAAGTCATCCACTCAGCAGGAGAATGACATGTACCACACTGTTTCTCATCACACATGTTGCTCACATTTCACAGGATCTGAGAGTTAGCATGACAGGATGAAACTCTTTTTTAACAGCAAAGTGCTTTGCTGATGACTGGCAACTGGCAATATTTCATCTTTAGATAATCTCGTTTGAAAAATACGATTTTGAAAGACCCTGTTAAATCAAAATGTTCGACTAAACTTGCAACCATTTCAATAGGAAATTAATTTTAAAGGGATTGTTCACACTAAATTCTGTTATCTTTTAATTACCCTCATGTTGTTCCAAATTCATAAGACTTTAGTTCATCTGAATAAACGATCAGCAGACATACACATAGCATTCAAATATGGTCATGGGAGCTCAAGCATGCTTTCTTGATGCACAAGAACCAATTAAGTTATTTCTCGCATGTCACTTCAGCACATTTGAACTTCTACAAGAAGAACCAATGAGGTTTGTTGTCACCCGTCAAGCAAGTTCAAAGCGATCATGTCTATTCAGAAGACTTGATTGAATAGGACCCAATGAAATCTGTTTTAATTTTTCTGGATTCCTTTTTATTCAGACATTTTAATGGTTGAATAAAATTTTAATAATAAAAAAAACATGTCTAATTAATTTAATTAATAATACAACAATTTATTAATTTAAAAATAAATTTACTTTCTAAAAAAAGTTTTTTTTTTACTTTAAAAGGCATGAAACATTAAATTAATGTATCTTTCAATCATTTAAAATTAAACAAACTTATATCTAAAAACAATGACAACAGTAATAATATTTCTGACACAATTTCAAGTGAACCACACTTTTATTTTGACGGATTACCGTAAGGATCTTTGAGTTTGTGTGCGTTTCTGATATGAAAATAGATTTTCTCAAATGAAACTGTAAAATGCTCAAGAAAATATTCTCAGAGCGGCTCTGGAGATGAAGTTCAAGGCAGTCCTCATGAACTGTGTGATTCATGTGGATTTATTTTACAATCATTTTATGAATGCTTAGAAGCATGAATGGACTTTCAAATGAGGGACAGATATCCCTTTAAATTTCATTAAAAAAATATTTTAATTTGTGTTCAGAAAAGGAACGAAAGTCTTATGGGTTTGAAACAACATGAGGGTGAGTAACTGTTGACAGAATTTACATTTTTGGGGGGAATTTCCCTAAATATTCAAGGTCTAAAACAATCAGCACATATCAAAAGCATTTCACTGTTGAATAAAACAAACCCCAACTCTTCTAAATATCTGGAGGTGCTGATAGTTCACACCCGTCCACACCCTAGCCTATAGAGGGCCACTTACTAGAGATCCCTTCCCTGCTCCCACTACAGTTAACACAAACAAACAAGGCAATATCTAAAGCATGACGTTAAGCATAACTTCGCCTGCAGTGCTGTCCACATCACTACTGATCCATTCCCAGCAGCAACGAGCATTAAAACTAGCAGACCTGAACCCAAACAGGCATTAACAGAGCACACCTTGTCCTCAGCTGTGACTTCAGGAAAAACACTCCACCAGCTTGACATCAACACAAGTCATGCTTTACTCTGGACATCAAATGTCACTCACAATTTTTATAGACACTTCAAATTTAAGGACCATTCAGCATAATCTATTTACAAACCCGTATTACTTATTTTCTTCATGGAACACAAAAAGAAGATATTTTGGAAATCACTTTCAATGGTTTTGTCCATAGATTGAATGTCAATGGGGTTTAAAACTATCTTTCACTGTATGGACAAAAAACATTTTTTGGACTAAAGTTGTTAATCACAAATTACCATACATCAAAGGTGCTCCTAAACAGGCAATTTTCCGGTTTTCAGCTAATTTTGTTAATGGATCAAGCACATTCAAAGTCTGTGGTTTCAATTTCACAATTTTCCCCAAAAGGTCAAAAGGAAAGTATTTGATTGTCAAAAGGAAAATATCTTAAGCTAGTTGATGCTTCCACTCCTCCTATGAAATAAATCTGATTTGGTTGTTATTGGCAGTTGAAAGTTATTTTTATAGGAAAATGAAACTATCTAAAGTGCTTTGGCAGTGTTTCAAGATAACGGTCTGAAATGAAAACGGTTTATCGTGCACCTTTGCTTTTCCTCAACAGTTGAACTCGATGGTTTTTAACCCCAAGCACAATGTTTATATAAAGTGACAGCATTGAGTGACAATCTCCAGCAGATGGAATTTTTCCATACATTCTACTAGTTAGCAGTAAAATGATGTCTTGGAGAGAATGCCTGAGGACTTATCCTTAGTCGGATAATTACTGGAAACATTTTACCTTCGCCTTTGAAACCCTCTCTGTTTATCCTGCCTTAACTGAGGAATGGTTTTGCCCTCTTATATTTTAGCTCAGCATGTCACTGGGGACTTAATGTAAGGCATCTGTTAAAAGCTTCACTATGCTCTTCCTCCATAGATTCCTTGCTTGTGATCTATAGAGGCCTGTCTTGTAAAAAAAAAAAAAAAATCCATATGGAAGCTGTAAGTCATGATTTTTATAAGTATAAAACATGAACATTTAAGGCGGATATGCCAAGCTTGACATTTTTTGAATGAAATGAAATTGACAGCTGAAAGATGAAGATGCATCCCAACAAAATCAGCATGACAGTGGAGAAACGGCAGGTTAAAACTAAGATAATTAGCATTTAATGCAATTAATTACAGCACAATAACAGGTTCATATAGTAAATATAGCTGACGGCCCTTAAACTGATGTCAAATATCGGACTGATTTGAAATGTGGAAACTTCTCATCTTCTTCAGTGACTTCGAGTTCTGAATGAAATCACAAATCTGGTATTCCTCTCAATAGCACATTTTATGAGACTCAAAGAAACCTGGGCAGGACGTGATGACAATTTCACAATAATATTCACTCTTGCCAACTTTCTGACTCCCCGAGGCAATCACAAAGACATTGTGAAGTTGACATTTTTATGGCCGTACAGGACTATCAACATGTGGAAAGTGGATGTAAGATCGATTAACATTCATATCACTCATTTTTTTTTTTAATCACCAAGTGCCTGAGCAATTTTTGTGGAGTGGAGTCTTTGGGGTAGCCGGCTAAAATAACTGTAAATCGCACCAGCCACATGTGGCTCGAGGAAAAAAAAAACATGTTAGGCACAGCAGGAAAATAAAACTTAGGAAATAAGGAAAACTCCTGCATACTTTGGGAAGGAAATTAATGATGGTGAAAGAGAGGCTTTGTATGGGGGGACTGGGACATGCAAAACCATTTAAGTTTAACACTTTGAAGAGGTAGGAATTTAAGATAAACAATTTGTCACCAATTAATGCGGAACAGTCAACACAAAAGCTTTAGGGATTCCTTAGAAAACCTAAAACAGGAAAATATCCTAGTCTCTCTTAGTGACTGCAGCTGTTTCTCCTACACAAACATCTTCATGGCAAACTATAGCCCACTTTTCTATACACTCAATGTCAGACGACCAGGTGTGGAATCAATAGCCTGATCTCATTTCTCAACAAAAGCACATGTGCTCCGGCCCCTATGAGACTATGGAAAATGACTTGAGGTAGGGCTACTGTTACAAGCGTGAACGTGTTGGTGTCAAGGAGGGTCCATGTTTAAATATTACTCGCAGGTGAGGCAGACAGCTCTGAGTCAGCTCAGTATCAAGCCAGGACTAATAAAAGAAGCAGCTATGGAGACATTTAGCTGCATGTAGAGAAATACTAGTTCCATCCAAAATAAACAGTTTAAAATCAAATTTTCAGCAGCACGGTCGGTTACATTTAATTGGAAGCTTACGGCGGATGAGAAAAGGAAGTATGTCCTGACTGGCAAATTTCTGCTATTCCCCTCCACTTATAATTAGGGTTTTCAATCACATCAATCAATATTTAAAGGGTTAGTTCACCCAAAAATGAAAATTCTGTCAGTATTTACTCACCCTCATGTTGTTCCAAACCTCTATGTGTTTATTTGTTCTGCTGAACACAAAGGAATATATTTGGAAGAATGCTTTAATCAAACAGATCTCATTCCCCATTGACTACCATAGTATGTATTTTTTCCTACTATGGTAGTCAATGGGGAATGAGATCTGTTTGATTAAAACATTCTTCCAAATATCTTCCTTTGTGTTCAGCAGAACAAATAAACACATAGAGGTTTGGAACAACATGAGGGTGAGTAAATACTGACAGAATTTTCATTTTTGGGTGAACTAACCCTTTAACTGCGATTAATCTAATTTCTTTGCTTAAAAGAAAATGAAATAATAGCCCTTTGTGTAATTATTCAGCAATTTTACAAAATTATGCGTCTCGACTCACAGAAAATTATACAGATTAAGATTTCCAATACTGCAATACTGCAAAAAGCGAAATTAAAACAAAACATTGAATAAAATAAAATAAAATGTACATGAAACTATTACTATTTAATTGGTTGAGATTCAATAATTAAACTTTATCATAAAAAAGAGAAACAAATTACTTTGATTAAATAAAAAGTTTGTAGTAATTTATACATTAACCTGTATAGAGTGTTTTTGAGTACATGACACATGCTGAAGCTCTGACCAGTCTGTAGCAATGAAATTTAAAAATTAATTTAAATGTCAAATTGAATAAAAGAGTTAGTGTGGGTAAATAAAAAAATAAATAAATTAAATTAATTTTACATATTACCTTTGATAGCCCAACTTCGCATATATTATGATGATATAATAAAACAAATATTGATATTGTTTATTGGTTATAGATTGTCTCTGTGTTGGGCTAATCAACATTAATAACCAATGAAATCATCTTTTCCACAAGTTAAAGTAAATTTCATGGTCAATTACTTGCTGTTGCTGACAACAAACCTCTTTTCATGGTGGCAATGTCAGTTATTTCAGAGTGGAAAGGATGAGTAATCTGAGGCCTTGGGGTGAAGAGGTCATCTGAGGTCAACGCAGGCACATCCATCATCAATAGAGACAGGAGAACACTTCAGCCTTGTTCTGACTAATGTTTACCCAGCAAAATCTGTGCGGTGGCCCTGCTTAAGAGGATCGCCTGGTTTTGCATGTTTCATTCCTGTGATGTGTGCAGAATGGCGCTAATTGAAAGTCAATGCTTTTATGGAAAAAGTTGAACAAATGCACACAGTTCTTGTCAACCTCCGCTTAACAAGACTTCAATGGACTGAATGCACTTCTTACGGCCTAAATACATGAAAGTTACGCCTACGTACACATCCCCCATGATTCTTGATTCTTGCAGCTGTGATGATGTCACAGATCATTTTCTTGGTCTGGTCCACCTCCGCTATAATTAGACTTTCACCCTGCAAGCCCTTTCTATCTTCACAGACACGCACAATCAATGAAAAGATCTGTGCCATAAAAACAGTGAATTAATAATCACTGCCTCACAAACATTTCTTGAACAATAACAGCAGGAACTGTTGCTCTGAGGAACTGTCCATGACCTCAGATCCTCACTTTTTCCATGCCTGGAAAACTTGAGCGAATGGGCATTCATCCATGATCACTGCAGATCAAAGATCCGTCTTTAATCTGAGGTCAATTCAGGATCGAAATGTTGTTGTATATTTCACATCTCACTTGTTTTTCCATAAACTTTTGAACTATTACAACCTTTCACGGATACTATGTACATATTATAGACCATTTCACAAGATGTAAACAACACTGGTCCAGAAGCACTTCCTGTTTCAGTTTTTTAACACTACATAAAAGCTGGAATAAAATACAACCAACAGAACATTTAAAACTGAATCAAAAAGTTAAACAAACATCTTTAAGATGTTTTTTTTTTTTACATGTGAAATAAAGAAAACTGAAACAGGAAGTGTTTCTGGACCAGTGTTGTTTACATCTTGTGAAATGGTCTATAGTGTACTATTATATGTATATTATCATATACTTATAATATGTACATATATAGCGTACATATAATCATGTTACACTTTTTGCGGATTTAAATGTTTGGGGTTAGTAATTTTTTTTAAAAGTCTCTTATGATCCTCATTATTTGGTCAAAATATGCAGCAAAAACAGTAACATTCGGAAGTAGTATTACAATTTAAAAGAACATATATTTTTATATAGAAGTAATTTCTTCCTGTGATGGAAAAGATGCATTAAAATGGTTGAGCGGCTTTAGTGGAAACTGATACTGAGATTCTTTGATAAATAAAATTTGATGCATATTTGTAATGTTACAAAATATAAATATTTTGTAACATCATAAAAGCCTTTACTGTCACTTTTGAACAATTTAATTAATTCTTAGTCAATAAAACTATAATTTCTATCAAAATATCATGTAAAAAAATAATTCAATTTTTTTTTATTTTATTTAATACTACGATATCCCAAAACTTTGAGCAGTATATTTATGTAATATATATATATATATATATATATATATATATATATATATATATCCAAGTCAGGGATTTTTTTTAAATAAAAGTTTTAGACTTTTGATAAATGTATTTTTGTTAAAACAAACAAATCAACAAACAAACAAAAAAAGATAATTTTTTTTTTTTTTTTTTTACAAATGATTCTGAACTTTTTAGGTCACTAACCAAACATAAGCAAATCAGTGACCATGTGAGCAAAATATGCTCTTTGGAACATTCATATCATGCTGGATAACACATAACATAAAAAAATGGCATTACGAGATGGATGACATCACACTCCTTTTGTTAGTTCACTCTGAACAGGCTACGTTGGATTAGGTATAACAGATTGGAGGCTGCAATCCTCAAGATAAACTAATATCATTCCTGTTTCCTTTGAAACTGCTGTTCTACCCTCTGATTATCTAAAGTTAACACTCTCTGTGCTCTCAAGGCACAACAGAAAGGCAGATATCCCTAACAGATATCACTCTTTGTGTGATTAAGTGGCTCAAAGGCCATCTGTATACAACAGCACCTTGTTACCAAATACATTTAAGAACAAAGGTAACACTATTTCGAGTTCACTTTAGACATTCTACTAACTATAAGTAACTTTGCATCTGGATGTGTCAACTAGTCGTCAAAGTATACAGTAAGTAGACTGTTGTCTAAATATCTGCTAACACTTCACTTTGATGGTCCCCAACAGACATTATACTGAAAATAACTTTGCAAGTACATGTCAACTTATTCTACTAACAGTCTGCAAATCCTCAAATGACAGTTACTTTATTTGACGTAGTTGCAAATGAATGTTGTCAGACAGCTTGCAACCAATGTTTATTTGCATTTATGAGATGTTTATGCTTGCAAGAACAGCCAGATCTTTCATATTGTACGTGTCAAACATTTCTGATTTATAATGACAGTCATGGTCCTCTCTAAATTGATGACTTCAGCACTGAGCTATTTTGTTTTGTCTCTCGTTTTTTTTTTCAGGAATTAGTTTGGAGCTTTCCACTTTGTTCTGATTTGCAGTTAGAGCACCTCATTCACTTAAGTGATGTAAAAACATTTGAGCATATCTAGCAACCCCAACTATTTTAATATACACTTCATCAAACATTTTACTTTATACATTAGTTATTGTTTTTAATTACACCTACATTTGCAAGGAATTAACCTAACATTTCCTAACAAGCAATAAGCATGTTTTTAATTCAGTTCTATGCTGTGCTTCTTGTAAACAATATCTCAAAGAGATTTTCTTTTAATTTGAAAGTTATGTTTATGTACTGTAAATATTTCGTTCAAAAGGATGAAAATCACAATGGGCATCCTTTATGAAATAAACGTACAACAGAAAACTGGGCGTACGGCCATTTCCACTCAAAACTTGGCATTTCTCGATCAAATCTCACTTCAGGTCTCAGCTCATGTATACGCAAGTTTTGAGTTATAGCCTGAACTTGCCTGCAGCAAAGTACATCTTTAATCCAACTGTAATGAGAGCATTTTGTTCATTTAGACTATTTTCCTGACCGACAATTAAGCTCAATCGATTTAAGATGAGAATGTCAGCATGAATATTTCATGAACCACATGAACCCTGTCGTAAGAAGATTTCTGCGCTTTGATCTGTGCTCGTTTCTACAATAGATTGATAAATGTGGCCCAATGAAACTAAATTTGAAGAGGCCCCAGGTTCCAAGAAAGAGCTTTTATTCAGAGTGAGAGTTATTTTAGAACATCACGTTAAACTAAATTAAAATGAGTAATGTTGCCTTGGAAACTAGCTAAAATAAACTGAAGACCTAAGTCTTTTGCTTCATAGAAAAAAAGACAAGTCTCATAGGGGTCTCATCTAGAAACTTGCAGCTTAAGCTAAGAAAGAACAACCTCTGTGCAATAAACATTTCCTCTGAGTGTAAATAACAATTATTAGTTAACATGGAAATCTATGAGCTAATGTTCACAAAGAAACATCTAACACTGTATGAATTAAACACATCTGGAAGGGAAATGAAACTATGTATATTATGGGATGATTCGCAGTGGGTGGATTTGATTTAGAGACTGATTACAACCTCATTTATAGCTTTCACCTGTATCTGTCACATAATTATTTCTCCATCGGAATCACGTTCGGCAACAGATGCTAATCTGATGTTTTCTTTATGAAGTGAGACACAGTCTGGGAACAATATTTATTTGAGATCACTTAGCGATTTCCCTTCAGGTGAGGAAAGGAAAATTCAAACAACTTCAGCAGAGATTGTTATGGGAAATTCATCTAGCGAGAATCTTCCCTTGATTGGACTCTCATGGCCAAATTTTGTTTTTGAGAAGCAGTGATTGGTCTGGTCATATAGAAAACAATTTTTGCTAGAATTGATTCGCCTGTTTTGGATTAGTATTGGAAAGAGAAGCAGTCCACTGTTACACACTGGTTTTGAATGAAATCCAAGCACATAGACCTTTTGAAAGAATGTGAATCTGACAGATTAGAGAGCTCTATGTAAAAACCACAGCGCTGCCTGACATTGTAAATGAGACAAAACTTACCCAAAATCATCAACATATGGGTGCAGTTTTTCCCACCGCTAGCATGTGGAAAACTGATGTTCACATCTAATAACACTTTTGATCAAAGATCACTTTCAAGAGGTTACCTTATAAAGTCTTTTGGTCTGACACCACTACATCGCTCACATAAATAAATGCTGCCATGGTAACTGTGCTCATGACCTCATTCTGAAATGTATAACTCTGAATTTCTTAACATTTAATTAAAATGTGCAGAATCTGCTCATCATACTCATTATCTTAGATATCATGTTTGGTGTACTATGGATTTATTTTTTCTGAAATACAGACAGAAATAATGAACAACATAGACAGACTGACAGATGATAGTGTAGATAGATGGATAGATGGATAGATGGATAGATGGATAGATGGATAGATGGATAGATGGATAGATGGATAGATGGATAGATGGATAGATGGATAGATAGATAGATAGATAGATAGATAGATAGATAGATAGATAGATAGATAGATAGATAGATAGATAGATAGATAGATAGATAGATAGATAGATAGATAGATAGATAGATAGATAGACCGACATATGATAGATAGACAGAGGCGTGCGACCTCTGACGTATATAGCAATTAAGTCGCTTTGGCTAAATGAATAAAAAAGTAAATGTAAATAGATCTTTTTTCATTCAAAACTTTACAGCTTCTTCATGGCAAATCACATCATGGAAAAGTAGGAGTTTATTTCTAAGACATTTGGGATATCAGTTATTACATTTAATACGCTGAACTTTGGTCCAGAGGAACATTTCTGCCAAGTGAAGCATGACTCTGTACCTAGGACCAACAAAATTGTTTTAGAGCGTACAGATATAAAATCCAAGGAATAATTTATGGACGACTTTACCCCTTTTGTCTGCATTTTCTTTTCTTTAATATACAGTTAAAATGAAGTATTAAAACAGGTTTAAAAAGCAGTTTAGCCACTGAACTATGCCTTCAGTACTTTCTTAAATAATTCTAAAATTTAATTTTAATTTTACTTTAAAGAAGTAACGCGAATTGTTTTAGAACATTTCTCTGTTGGTTCAGAATTCAAAGATCTTTCTGAAGTTTCATTACTATCCTTTTTACATTTCCCCTGCTGAAACAGATACGATCAGAAATGTCTATTTACAGTCTAAAGGTAATGGATCTTGAGTGATCAGAGATGGAAGAATATGGGATACACAGTCAGTCAATGTGTCTTACAACTCCTCAAAGGTCTCAGCTGTTCCTACTGATGAAGTAAAAACCAGGTGAGCTTTGACCTTACATGAAGCAAAGTCTCTGATCAACATCTGCTCTGAGAACACCTTGTTAGTCTTATGGAGTGTGAACGTTCAGAGAAACATTCAACATCAGGCAGCTTGTAAATACCCCCAAACTGAGTTCCTGTTTGGGGAAATTGAGAATTTTAACAGGACCACCACAGTATGCAAGAGGTTTCATTATAGTCCATATAAAGTGTGGAGAAATGCTTATAAATGCAGGGAAATGCTAAATTAACCTTGAGTGTAGAATGACTTGAGAAATTTAGCCATGCAGTATATATATATATATATATATATATATATATATATATATATTATTTGACCCCCTTTCACCATACTGATACCTTTCACCTTCAGAACTGCCTTAATTCTACGTGGCATTGATTCAACAAGGTGCTGAAAGCATTCTTTAGAAATGTTGACCCATATTGATAAGATAACATCTTGCAGTGGATGGAGATTTGTCGGATGCACATCCAGGGCACGAATCTCCCGTTTCACCACATCCCAAAGATGCTCTATTGGGTTCAGATCTGGTGACTGTGGGGGCCATTTTATTACATTGAACTCATTGTAATGTTCAAGAAACCAATTTGAAATGATTCGAGCTTTGTGACATGGTGCATTATCATATTGGAAGTAGCCATCGTGGCATTTAAACGATGCCCAATTGGCACTAAGAAAACATCCCCCACACCATTACACCACCACCAGCAGCCTTCACAGTGGTAACAAGGCATGATGGATCCATGTTCTCATTCTGTTTACGCCAAATCATGTGACACACCTGAATGAAAGGCTCATTATTATGTGGGTCTTTGTCTTCACAGGTGAGAACCACCTAATTATACAAGAGGGGGTTGGGCCATTTTTGGGCCGTATTGTTTTATGTGAATGATTAGGCAGGATGATTTTCAGATCATTTTGAAGCAAAAAACTCTAGGTGTCAATATCCATTAGTCAAAAGTCTTGTGAACAGATATTTAGTATGTTTTGTGGCCTTATTTCAGAAACTTTTTGCAATAAAGTTTTCTAGTTCTTTTTTCAATAACTATGCATAAACAATATTCTCTCAAAAATACAAACATGTACATACATGTTGCTCACATATTATGGTAGCCTGTTTGTGCTAAATAGAGTGTCATTTCACCTGTGCCATTAAAATGTTTTTAAGCAACTGAAAAAACCCCCACAAATATCAGGGCATGTCCAAACATCAAGGACCCCCAAAACACCTTAGACACCAGAGGGTTAATAAACAATAAACAAGTAGCTGTCAGTATCAATCACTGCATCACCTAGATTTGCACAGTTATTAGTTAATCTCACTGTTATTACTACATCCAACAAAATGCAAAGTAAAAAACAAGTAGTGTTGTCAAAATATTCTGTACTTCGGTACCAAGTCGGTACTAAAAAAAAATTTAACGTCACAGTACAAGCGCAAGTACAAGTTATAGTACAAGTTATAGTAGCAAGCGCTATAACGTGGCGAATGCCGGCGCTGCTGATGTGGTGTCTGTGTATGTTAAACTGCAAAAAGACTATTTAAATATAAACCCTGCATGTTCTTCTTGTCTCTGTGTGAATGAACGGCACAGCCGCGTGGTTTCATTTAACGTTACCTCTCACACTCACACACACACACATACTGAAGCACGAGTGACGCTCGCGCTGTTTTCAGTCTCTGCTGCCTCACGATATGATGACGATTCATGATTCCATTCATCTCCACGAGTCACTTCATGAGCATTTTATCGTTTCATTTGAGAAAAACTATCGTCATATCATACACACGCAGAAACTCAAAGGTCTTCACGACAACCCTTCAAAAAAAACTTTGGTTTAACTTAAAGAAATTGACAGAAATAATTATATTAGGCTACTGTACAATAGATTTAACAACATCTCCATTAATTAAAATTACTACTACTAATAATAATGTGTGCATAGCTTATTTTTCACTTTTTTATAAGCAATATTTCTCAATATCATCAATAGTTTCATTTAAACAGCATGTAGCCTTCAATGCTTTCAAAAATTTACCATCATATATAATAAAGTCATTGAATTGATTTTTTTCTTTTTCAAATGCAAATAAATTAAATAAATTGGAAAAATAGTTCAAACTGATTTTGCAGTGGTATCGAAATTGGTACAGATAACCGTAAAATTTTAATGGTATCGTACCGACTACTGGAAATTTGGTACCGTGACATCCCGTCTATAATCTAATTTAAAATTTTCCATGTCCCATGTCTCTCTTCCTATCATTTTGATTTTGCTACCCATCATTCTAGCCTAGATCATAACCTAGATATATCCATGCCCAATTAGGACCTGATCAATGCGACATCACTGGACTCCGGACAACAGTTGCAGCTGGTAGTCGACTGTCTGGAAATAGATAGACAGGGAGAAGTGAATAGCAGGGGTTTTGAATTTGGGTGGGGGATCATGCTTTCAGATCCCTTTGTGCCAAGGGGAGGAGAGAAGTGGAGAGGGGGTGGACCAACCCCTTATCCACTGCCTGTTGGAAATGAAGAGAGGAACAGAGAGAGAGAGAGAATAGAGGAGAGAGGAGTAGAATAAGTTAGTGCAACAGAGGTGATGGACTTATTCCAGTAAGACTGACCTGACAGGGAACACACAAACTCCTCCTGAGGGCTGAGAAGAACATGCTGGTGGACTTTGCTTTTCAATACCACAAATTCACAGAGGCACCTACTACAGCACCTACCAGAGATATCTGCTGATCTTCTGAGGTCTTCAAAGCCTACTTCTCTCAAGCTCTCTAAAATACTTGAGCATTTTTAGAGTAAAATTCAAAGACCTGCTATCTTAAAAGTCTGAATTTTTCTCTTTATTTAATAGGTTTTTACCACTTCTCTTTGAGAAGAGTTGTTGAAGAGGTACTTGTCAGAGTTCTTGAGCAAGGATTCGCAGGATTTGCATCGCCAGACAAACAGAGGTGTTTAATTGAGGGCTTTAAAACTGAAGACCTTTCCACTGACACCAAGGACGTACTTACAAAGAGAGACAGTGGGGGATTACGGCAGACAGAGAGAGAGAGAGTGAGTGGGAGAAGAGAGGAAAACCCCACAGAGCAATCTCCACAAGCGGTGATGACTATTTCCACAGAGGCACTTTGCACGCTTTCTCCAGGACACTGACAGATTTCAAGAAGGTGCTGTGCAAAAGCCCGGAATCAACTGGTAAGGTTAAGGTGAGCCCAGAGGCTCCGCTTGCTCTCTAAACATGTGTAATTGCATCCGGCACTCTACAATGCTTGTGCTAATCTGGGAATGAACTTTTAAACACCTGTTTATGTTTGGCTGAGAGCTTGCGTCAACTTTTTGTAACACACTGAGTTCTATGTGCTTTGGTAATGGTCGCCCTCCCAGTCCGATCCTGTCATGGGATGAATGAATAAGGTCTGTCGCCCTGGGCGACATCTCTTTCTGATGGTTTAAGTGCAGGGTTAATCTTTGACGGGCTGAAGGAAAGTTCTATGGGGTTGAGGACAATATAAGTGAGAAATTTAGGGATGGTGTTTTAGCGGTTCATTTGTCATAAACACACAATGGCTGTTACCAGCGAGAGACCCCGGACGCAATTTAAGACAACAAAGCGGCTGCGTCAATAATGACGTCTGTGAGCATTCAGATCAAAAAGACTTGTTTCCCACATGTTGAAAGACAGTCTAGACAAGTCTACGAATACACTGAGGTGTGAATGTCGGAAAAGCAATCACGTGGTTTAAAAGAGCATGAAAAGAAATGTGATGGGGTAGTGTTGTACACAATATATCTTTCAGTTTTATAAATTTTAATTATAAATTTTGGAATTAGAGAAAGGAAAAGAACAAGCATGCAGGGAGGTATAGAAAGCTACACATCCCGAAATGTTTGGAAGGGACAGGATGCAGGAGAGTTGACTGTGGATGTGTCTCTTTGTTTTATTCCCCAGGAAGCTTTTTTTTTCCCATCTGTAGGGATCAGAACGGAGGCAGACTTCTCAATCAGGCTTTGTTCAGCCATGGTTCAGTTTGAATAAGAGACAGCTTACGAGTTTTCAAAATCAGAGTATCTTAAGTACTCTTTTTATGGACGGGCATGCCATGGCAACAAAATACACAAAGCTCATAATTGCAACTGTATACAAAGCACTCAAGATTGTTTATACAATGGTCTAGACCCAGGGTTTTCAACTAGGGGTCCCTGAAGGTACTTCAGAGGGTTCGCAGAAAGGATTTTGCTTAGATTTTGAATATATTAATGAAAATATTTTAAGTCAAAGTTATTAAAAGTCTTACCAAAATCTGTCTAGATTTTTCATACTGGGGGTCTGTCTGGGTGCAGGGACCCTGGGACTGTAAAGCTTGGAAAATCCTGGTTTAGCAAGCTGACCTCATTATCTCATAAATACTAATATTTGCAGGTATTCCTTAACAATTCTAGTACTAAATTAATAGATGCAAGAACTATTAAAAATACACTGAAGAGTAATATGAATGCATTGGCAGCATCTGTAAAAGTCTTTACATATGCAAAAATGTTTATTTTTAATTTTTACTATTCAAATATTTGTAACAAAATCTCACAGATTTAATAGAATAAAATCCATTTAATTCCACTAATTTAACATTCTATACTTGTACATCCCTAAATTGTTTAAATGCTTGTTTTAAAGTTGTAAATTGCTTGTATTAAATGCCAAATACATTACTAATGTAGAGTATTATTCAAAAGTTTGGAGTTTTTTAAATACATTTATTCAGCAAGGATCAGACATTTATAATGTTGCATCTGTTTTCCATTTAAAATAAATTATTACTGAAATAGAATTTCAAATGTGAATTTGTTAATTACAATCCAAATTCAGTTTGCTGCTCACACAAAGGCTTCAGAAGTAGAAGGTAGCCTGACAATTTCAGTCATCAATTACTTATTGTGTCGGAAAGGGCAACTTCAACATTCTGCTAAACTGACATTGGGTGAACTATCCCTTTAAAAATTACACTGTAGAACATCTACACTAATGACACACAAAGAAAAAGGTCCATTGTTAAATGTGTCTGTGTTTAGTCTCATTGGTCTGTGTGATCAGCTAACCTTTATAGATATAACTTCACAGTCAAAGCTCATTTGTGAGAGGCACACAGGCACAAGTGTGAGGTGAGGGCTTCATCAGCCTTCACCAGCCTCTATCTGTGTGTGTGTGTGTGTGTGTGTGTGTGTGTGTGTGTGTGTGTGTGGCAGCTTGGCTCACTCTAATGAGGAGGGGCGGAATTCAAAGAATGCCACGCTAAGGTTGAAATGAGAAGGGCAGGCGAGAGAACAAGGGGATGATGGAGCGATAGGGAAAGACTGAAAGAAGACATCAAGCAGTTGTGTCCCCTTACTCCCTAATCAATGACTCAAACACTGCTATTGTGCAACAGAAAGTCAGACCTAACAAGAGTAATACCAGTTCATGTAAATGACGGCACACTGCACTGTTATTGGTTATGATCAGTCCTTTTCAATTCATTAGTGAATACATTAGTAAACTAGAACATACTGGGAAATAAAGTGGTTTCAAACAATGATTATTAATATCGTGTAATAATCTGAAAACGTTATACGTAACATTGTGAATATGATGATAACATGTTTAATTGGTAATTCTGAATAAGGACATGTACAATGCATTTTAAATCAAATTGAATTTTAAATTAAATTATGAAGAACAAATCTGCATCATGAACCTTCAAATTCAAATTATTGATCCACAACAAGGCCAAACTTGTTTCTATCAGTTAACTTGTTCTTTCTCTTTAAATAATTATTTCTTTATCTTTTATAAGGCGTATGTGGAATAGTTCAATAGCAGTTCAGACATGCTGTAGCTTGTAAGTCATGCCACATCTGTAACGGAACACTGGACGAGGTAAACTTCACATTGGCCTGTCGGGACACTTCTCAAGGTGCGTGTCAGAAGGACAGACTCTGGAGGTTTTTATTCCCACCAAGGGAGTAATGACAGCTCTCTGGATGGGGCAGATGTGCTTTTTCTTGGCCTGCTGCTCGCACAGACATTGCACCACAGAGGAAAGCATTTCCACTGTCTCTTTGTGCTGGTTGGGGAGTCCTAGCTCTTAGACTTGGGGTCTCCATTGAATTTCTTTATCACACAGTCTTAAATATCTTATGTTCCACTCAAAGAAACCACAGGTATTCCCATTCCTAGACACACACACACACACACACAAGCACAGAAACATAGACACATGCTCACACACCACAGTGAAACCACATACCGCCCGCTGCATTAATTCACACGAGACGTTGCCTGTTGTAATGCCCCGCTGTCCGACACTCTGTCAGTATATCCAACAAGTCGCAAGTCCAACCTATCATTATTGGTCTGTTACAGCGGCACAAGGGGGTTCCTTAGCCTCTCATGAAATACACTCTCTAGTGGAAACCATCATTATTTTTTCCTTTTAGGAAACTTTTTTTTTTCTTTTTCACTTGAGAGAGATTCACCACAGTTCAAAAGTTTGCTCGTATACCAAAGTCATTTATGTCAAAACATAGCCATTACTTCAGTCTTCAGTGCCACATGATCCTTTAGAAATCAATCTAACAACCTGACTAATCAGAATTGATTATGCCAGAATATTAAAATCAAAAGAAACCGAATCCGATTCGAGTGGGGCAGTTGTTTTTGCTGAAAAATCCAATTTTAGGTGGTTACTGTGTTTTGGAACATGGTTTCTAGCTGGTCACTAGCTTGCAAACCATCTGGAATCAGCAAAAGACCAGCTACCAGCTGGTCACAGCAGTCAGTCAGTTTAGGAGGTAAGGATTGTTTTTGGAACATTAATAACCTGCTTGGACTAGCTAATGATGAGTTTACACAGCTACCATGTTTCAAAACACAGTTACCGGCTTAAGATGGATTTTCCAATGGGTGTCTCTGTAGATCACTCTTGCAAATCAACAGCTTTTAAAATTTCTGACAATCAATCTGTCAGTAAGATTAGAGAGACAAAAGCAATTTGTGAGGAGCACGAGACAAGAGTCTTAATCAAACATGTCCAGACAACAGCATATAAGAATGACATGTTTTCCATGAGACAGAAAACAGCAGGAAGTTTACAGTACTGCATGTCTTACATCTTTTTTTTTTTCTGCGAGGATTACATAACTTAATACCAGTGTCCGGAAATACGAAAATAATTTGGCAGGACAAATAAGACAGATACTATGTCAATAGCATCTCTCATGTTTGTGTGCAGTTTAAACATAAGAACATGAAGGGTCCTGTCAAAGCTGGGAGAAAGAAAGGGATAAAGAGAGAGACAACAAGAATTGCAATGCGAGCTGACTATTAGTTGCATTTTTTCTGCGCTGTCCCAGTGGTGAAGTCATGATGTGGACAGACAAATTGCAGGTTTCCTGTGCATTTGCTGACTTCATCAGCAAAGGACTGTTATTTTGGTTACTGTGTATAAACAGCCACAATAAAATAAACAACCTGAATTGTGTTGCATCAATCCTCTATCCTCCACAACACAGAGACAGCTTGACAAGCAGAAATGTTCAAACTGGCGGTAAATTGTTTCATTGAGCAAAAATCCATCCATTAGTGCTAATATTTCTAAAATCTCCCTAATGTTAACACTTAAATGGACTTCCCTCTGGCTGCCCTCCCAGAATGTGTTAAAAAACAAAACTAATGAGCAGTGAAATATACTTTTCTCCAGATAATTCCCCCAAAACTCTGCAGTCAGCTTTGTATGCTTTCGTGCCATGACGATAACAGGCTGACAAGATATGTTGGACAAGCTTTTGGAGTAAAAGAGATTTATAAAGTATAATATGCTTTTTTGATCCAGGTCATTGGTAATTATAGTTTTTGAAACTGATCTATTATACAACAGTTCTCTCCAAACTACTTGTCTGTGTTTGAGTCCACACCAGGCGAGAGGGGCTTGATGCAATGCGACACAAGCAAATTGAACCATTATATTCAGTGATATGTTGCGGAAACACAACAAATTCCTGTCAGTAAACTGATGCTCTGTTCCATTTCGGACGTACTTCAAGGGCTCGCTCTACAGGTACTTCTGACACAAAGAACAGATAGATTTGCAATGGTTGCTTTTTCTCGTCTAGTGTAGACACAATGGGTCTCATTCATGAAACACGAGCAGAACGAATTTGTGTGTAAATCGTGTGTAAAGTGGTTCTGGCGTAAATCTGGATTCATTAAAATGTTCGTATTTTTCAAATGTTAGTTGATACGCAAGAAATCTACACCTGCTCCCAGCCACACGTAAATGATGCGTTAACATCCGAGCGTTTTGCGCATTAATAAGGCTGCATTTAATTTTACTGTAATCGGGTACATATTTAAACAGCATTTTGAAAAGAAAAAAAAAATCTATAGTAATTACATACGTTTTTTCTTTTTACTTTTATTATGAGAGCCAGCAATAGATCTGGTGATCGATGAAGGCCCTTCTCCAGTTTGAATACGATTTTTCCGAAGTGAACTAATTCGTTTTTTGCTGTCAAGTTTAATGTCGAACCATTTTCTTCTCACTTCTGGGACTGTTCGATTAATAGATGAAACTCCATTAACTGCATCTGTAATATGCTGCCAAGCTTCCTTTTTTTTTAGAACCTGATACGCCACTATGTACGCTTGAAAATAAAATGTGGCGTTTTGAATGAACTTCTGATAATAAAACTTCAATTTCTGCATCCGAGAAATCTTTCTTTTTCATTCGCATTCATGTTATTATATGCCTCTATATAGATGTCAGTCCGATATAATGGGCGGGATTTAAGGTAATTGAGAATGAACGTGCACGCGCATCCCATTTACGACTGGTTGGAATTCATTAACACACACACACATTTCACTATCACATCTGATGTTTACGAAGTATTTGTGAATCAGGAGAAGAGTTTTCGAGAAGGTCTCTTTCCACGCAAATCACTCTCATATTTACTCGTATATTTACGAATGTTTCATGAATGAGACCCAGTGTTAGTGTGCATTAGAAACTTTTATTAGTGACTCTTTTTCTCTGAGTCTTTTTGCAGGTTACTCTGTTAAGTCAGTAGGTGGTGACAAGTGACTGTCTTTATGAGTGAGTCACTGAATCATTCAACTGATTCATTAAAACATTTGTGAATAAAACAAGAGACAGTCTTTGTAATCAAGTCAATGAATAATTCACTTAGTCAATTAATTCAAAAACCATTTCATCCAGAACCAGAATAACTGCCTTTGAGTGAGTCATCAAATCATTCATTCATACCCACTGATTCATTCATGAACGAAACAAGAGGCAGTCTTTATGAGTGAGTCATTGAATAATTTCATTAAAAGAAGCTATTAATTAATACATTAATATTAATAACTTATTACATGCCTGCATTTGTCAGAAACAACACATGAGTAGTGAATCTGTGTATGTGTGAGGAGATCAGAGAACCTGCTCGCAGTGGGTCAGAAAGGTGTTGAACAGCGGGAATCCACAACTCAATCCACCAGCAGCTTTCAATTAAAGTTCCCAAAGATGAAGCGCTCTAGTTATATTTTTTAGGAGACGTGTTTTCTCTCCTTCCACACCCCAGGGCTGAAATCCCAATAATATCCTTGCTCTCTTTGAAACTTGAGGTAAACAACACAAAGTGGCTTCATTTTATGAATATAAAAGGCCATGTGTGGTGATTTCATTGTTATTAAATAAATCAGACCAATAAATCACGTCGCACCTTCTTGGAGACTGAATTCAAATGACAGTCATCCATTGGAAGCAGGTGTCAAATTTGCTCTGTCATAGCAACATATGTTATCAAAACAGACCAAGCACTGCACGTGTTATCACACAAAAATGATCTTGCATTTAATATCGCAACAGGTTCTCAAATCAAGTTTCTTTTTTTCTTTTAACTTGAAATGCTGTTAAAAAAAAAAAAAAAAACGCAGATCAAATAGGTCCATCAATACGTTTATATTTAAAAACATTGTTACATTTAAACGCAACAGAACGAAAAAAAAATAGCTCAGGGTCTTATGATGCGTTTTAAAAAAGTTGAATATCTTGAAGACTTGACACTTCGTTGTTCTATGGTGCTCATTTGTAAGATGCTGAAAAGTAGCAAGACCTAGCGCAATGGTCTAATATGTCCATGTAGAGTATGTTTATATAGAAAACAACTAAAAACAGAGCAGTGGAACTCAAAAACCCACTCTGCGTGAACAGGCCCTAATGCAATATCAATTTTCTTGCTTTAAGCTTTGTTAGGCAAGGTTCATGCACGCCTTGCACAATGCATTATGCGTAATACATTCTTAATCAGAGTAAAATCCCATTGCTTGTATGAACTAGAACTACTGTACATCAGATTTTCCATTCTCCCTCGGTGATGTTTAAGGCTATGGCAAGGATCAGATAACCAAGTCCCGTCATCGAGAACTCATTCATAGCAGCTTACCAGATCAGAGCAGACTCCTGCCAGGACACCCATGCTGACCAAACAATCCATTCAGATACAGAACAAGATATTTGATTGTGGATGTGTGGTCAAAACTGGCCTTATCATTATTACTCAATGTTATCAACATTGAGTAATAATGATACTCAATGTACTCAATGTTATCTTATCACTATTATTTGTTGTTATTAGTTGTTTTTATTAATTAAAGTCAATCTGAAATCTGAAACTGAATTAAAATGAGATTTAATGTCAAAATTACGAAATATTTGAAGCAAAAACAAAGGCAAAAGCACATAAAATCAGTAAAACTAAAGCTAAAATTAAAAACTAAAAACACAAAAATAAAAGGCTAATACAAAATATTAATAAATACTATGGTAATGATAATAATAATATAAAATACTCTAATTAAATAATACTAAAATAAACACTGCTAACAAGCTATTGCCAAGCCACTAAAAGCGAATTAATGCTGATGTTGGATTCAGATCTTGCAAAAGATACTGCTATAATGAGCTGTATTTTTAGGACATACAATAGGGTTTTACTTGTTTAAGATGCAATCTTTTTGGATCTCTTCATTTACATAAACTTAAATAAATTGATTCGCAACAATGAATCATCAGACATTCCAATGCAACATGAGAGAGCAACGTTTAGGACGAACTGATTCACTAGAATCAACCAAGCTTGCCAGCACTACATATGGAGAGAGGATGCAAAGAGTGTGTTTGAGTGAGATTCAAGTCCAGTAGCTCCAGCGAAGCCAAGAACTTATAGAATATGGGGCTGCAGAGCCTCATTATTCCCCTGCTGTGAGGGTCAGCCATCAGTGCTGGAGAAACATGGGGGATTGCCAGACCATTTCTCCCAGGGAAACCTGATCTCTCCCAAAGTTTAAGAGCTTCCATGACTGGGTTAGAAACAGGGGCAGCCCATTGACTCTGTAGTGAGCTCACTAGCATGACTGACGTTGAGTGAGGTGTCTGATCTTCTGTCTGGATCAGTTGGGGTTGTGTTAGCTCGGTTAAGCTTGGCCTGTCCAGACAGATAGAGGAGGAAATTAGCCTCATACCTCCCATACGTCTCTAGGATAGAAAGAAATATATCCTTATAACCTGAGGGTTGTGGTATTAGAGTAAAGATTTAAAGGATTACTGTTCCAATGGTTCCGGCAATGACTTATACGCACAAAAGCAACTTTAATTGTTGTGATGTGAAAGCTTGACCTGAGAGTCAATGAAAAATGAGAATGTCCACTAAAAATTGTCAATAGTGTAGTAGTGATGTACGAAGCACAACTCACACTAAAGTCTAACCAAGCAGCTTTATGTTGGTCAAAGTGGCAAATCCACAACACCAAATTAAAATTGTTGCAAAGCATGCATTGGAAATTCTTTCATCCGTACGTAAAATTCCTGATCGTGTGGATTCCTTTTGAAATGACTGGATTTTGATCATGGAAATTTGCTAAACAATGGTAAAAGTAAAATATCTCTTGATATTCCATTTATCATAACCTAGTAAATTCATAAAAATTATGTTGCATCACGTGATGTTACAACCTGAACTAATCTTGTCATAAAAAGGTCAAATGATCTGATTTTAAGAGACTTAAGTCATGGGGGTTTGCAGGGGTTCTTTCTATGACCAGTGGTGGAATGTAACGAAGTACAAATACTTCGTTACTTTACTTAAGTACATTTTTCACGTATCTTTACTTTACTTAAGTACAATAAATAGTGCATACTTTTTACTTTTACTTCGTTACATTTTGCAGCAATTATTATACTTTCTACTCCACTACATTTCTACAACTTCTGTTACATTTTCGTTACATTTTCTGATCAGTTTTTCCCCTGCCAAAACGTAATCTGACCGTCCGTTCGTTGCACGTTTGTCTCACCAGTGACGTTTGGTTGCCATAGATACAGTATATCAACCCGGTCACTAAATGAGTCTCACACGCAGTGTGTTTATCATGCAACTCATACGCGAAAAATAGTTTTTACGTGCATAGGAAACACACCGTGTGTAATTTATGTTTGGTTTGGTTAGGATTATGGCAAGCCAAGAGGTTCAGAATTACACCATAAATGAATCGCGTGTACTGCCAAACATAGTTATTAACATATAGTAAGGATAAGCATGATATTGCCTAATTGCAAGCTTGTTTCAGAAATGGTGACATTTTTTCCCATCATTATTGAACATCATTATAGGAGTAGGCTATTAGGTTAAATGAGTTAGAATTAAATGTTTTATTAATCATTAGAAAATAGACATTAAGATAATAAATTGTTATGCAAGTACTTTTACTTTTAATACTTAAAGTACATTTAAAATAAAGTACTTTTTACTTTTTACTTAAGTATGGTTGTCATTGTGTTACTTCTACTTTTACTAAAGTAAATATTTATCTGGGTATTTGTACTTTTACTTAAGTACTGAGATTCAGTACTTCCTCCACCACTGTCAATGACACAATTTTATGTTTTTCTGTTTAACTGCATGTTTCTGCATGTTGGTTTATAAAAAAATAAAATAAGCAGTTGTGAAAAAGATCATTGCAAACAACTTAAGGTTCTAAAAAAAATATATTATTTTTAATAAATTGAAAAACGAACGTCATTCTTCCCTCTCCACTGATGTATTTCACAGGTGTGTGTGGCCATGGATGTTCCTGTGCTAGTATGGCTGGTGTTGCTCCTGGCGAGTAGACAGTTTCCTGAAACGGATTGCAGCACTCAGGAGTTTGACAGCAGTGATGAAGGTCCAGAGGTTGAATTCCTATCGACCTCTCGCACACGGCGGGCCCCCGAGCCTCCTCCGCAGGACAAGTGCTCCTACACCTTCATCGTACCCCAGCAGAAGGTTACAGGAGCCATCTGTGTGAACTCCAAGGAGCCTGAGGCCATGCTGGAGAACCGTGTCAATAAGCAGGAGCTGGAACTTCTCAACTCTGAGCTGCACAAGCAGAAGAGACAAATCGAAACTCTGCAGCAGCTCGTAGAAGTCGACGGCGGCATCGTCAACGAGGTGAAGCTCCTGCGCAAGGAGTCCCGTAACATGAATTCCAGAGTGACGCAGTTATACATGCAGCTGCTGCATGAGATCATCCGTAAGAGGGACAATGCGCTGGAGTTGTCGCAACTGGAGAACAAGATTCTCAACCAGACCTCCGAGATGCTGCAGCTTACAAACCGCTATAAAGATCTGGAGCATAAGTATCAGCACCTCGCCTCACTGGCCAATAACCAGTCGGCACTCATTGCCCTTCTCGAGGCACAGTGTCAGAGGGGACCACCGGTTGCGGTCCCTAGGGTGCCAGCCCAGCCTCAGCCGCAACCACAACCACAACCCAGACCCTCACCACCCCTCAGCAAGCCTACGTTTAACCGCAACAACCAGATCACCAACGAGATCCAGAGTGATCAGAACCTCAAAGTGCCACCCGCCCCTCTTCCCACCATGCCAGGAGGAACTCACAGCCCGTCCACCACAAACAAACCCTCAGGTGAGTGGCAGCTTCATTCCTTCAGTGGTGCATGTACTATTTGAAGGGAAAAACTCAAATGAAACAAAATACTTGCATTTTCAGGGAAATACGATTATAGGTTTCACAAAACTTTCCAACGGAACACATTTACCATTCAACTTTACTATTGAAAATGTTTGTGTTAACTCTTTTCAAACAGAAAAGAGTTATATTAATGATATTTCACAATATTTCTATGTTCATGATATTTTCCACCAATACAACCTTGGTGAGGATTAGACTCTTTGTTTGGTCCTTGTTTGGTTTTCAGAGGCAATTTCTCACAGTTTTCTATCATGATTCAACACTATCAAAGTTCATTCATCTCAAATTCTCTCTAAATGACGACTCCCACACAGAGATGTGACAATAAACCATCTGTTGTTGTCTCAGCTTTGAAATTCCAACATCCAGTTAGTAAATCTGTGATGAATATCAGAAAAATATGTTGTGTTGAGTCACACACGTTGTAGTCAAGATCAATTTAATGCCATATATCTAATTTCAGACTGATTGCAATTTATTTTATACATGTTTTTAATTATCTAAAAAGAGAAAAGCCAAATTGTTGTTTGAGTGAAATATTGTAGAAAAGTTTTCTTTTAGAAAAGTTTAATGTATACGTTGTTTCATTGATTGCAATGAACATACAAATATCATGATGTTATTAACCCCAAAACCAGCATGTATACTGTATATAGTGTCTATTTAAAATGTAAAACTAGTCAAGACAGCGAAAAATAAAAAGGTAGCTTTCAGTGGCTGTATTTCCACTCCATC
This sequence comes from Pimephales promelas, assembly GCF_988280905.1. Lineage (NCBI taxonomy): Eukaryota > Metazoa > Chordata > Actinopteri > Cypriniformes > Leuciscidae > Pimephales > Pimephales promelas. Next base: position 17,858,764 of record NC_142782.1, on the reverse strand, counting down.
TGGTGACATGAGCAATTTCCTGGCTAGGTCTGCCTGCATTAATAGCAAAAGGTTACACAAACTCTCCTCAATGAGAGTCAAGCTTTCACAATGAGACTACAGTACGAAAAAGAGCTCTGGAAGGAAATAGAAAGAACGATTTTGGACAGAAGTGAACAAAGTGAAGGAAAGATGGTCAGAAAAAGTCTACAGTGCCTGAGTTGGGAAATGCTTTAAGGATGAGTCTGCATTTACACTATATATGTGTGCAAAGTATGATGCGTATGGCAATTTCACCCTGTGGTTTATGTTTATTTCTTAAAAAAAAAACTGTGTTTGACAATTGCTTGAGACATCTTGCAGCTTAGACTTACATAAAAACTGTATATGAAAGGGTATTTTAAAAAAGAGATTCAGAAAAAAAGTAGTGTTGTCAACCGATGTTGAAAAAAAATGCTTTAAAAAACGCATTATATTTTTCTATAATTGCGATTAATCACTCCAAACAAAGCTTATCATGTATTTTTATATTGTAGTAATTTCAAAATTAATCTCAAAATTAAAGTACAAACAACATGCAGTATACAGTATTTTAAATATGTTATCTAAAAGGTAGGAAATATCCAGAAATATAGTTAGTCTGACACTTATAGTTAGAGATATTAGGCTGCTGTCACTTTAAGATCTGACGCACATGACGCAGATCTGACATATCTTATTTTTTCCACAACTCTCTACATTTATAACATTATTAAACTTATTTTAAGACTGTGCTTATGAGGATACTCAACTTTTGGCATAATTTTGGTGTAATGGTGTGGTCACATTTAACATTATTCAGGGAAATTTAAAGAGCAAAATCCAGTCATTTCAACAGGATTCTAAGTGATTTTTTTTTTTCTAGCATGAGGGTGAAATATTTCCCCACAGATTTCATAACAGGTTCAAGTTGGAAAGCTACAAAGAAAGCTGCTTGGTATAAATGTGACGTCTGTGTGATCTGTGGTCCATGGCTACACTTCTGCCAACAGAACATTTTGTGTGACCGCACCTTAGGATTTAGAACCACATTTAAAAAGTAGTCCAAATTGGAAGTCAAAAATCCAATCTGATACAAACACACAACAAGACTCAATCTGACAAAAATAGAATTGGTTGACAGGGTGGTGATGGCGCAGTGGATAAGACACATGCCTTTGTTGTGAGAAACCTGGGATCGAATCAACTGCGAGACACCAATGTGTCCCTGAACAAGACACTTAACCCCTAGTTGCTTCAGAGGCGTGCAACCTCTGACATATATATCAACTGTAAGTTGCTTTGGATAAAAGCGCCAGCTAAATTAATTAAGTTTAAATGTAAATAAAAAATGTAATTGACAGTCTAAATGCTGTTTTAGAGACAATTAAGGCAATTAAGGGGACATTTCACCCATTTGCATTAAGCTTTGTATCTTTAGAAACCCAGTCATATTCTTGAATGGTCATGGTTTATTCACTTATTTTCACCTTAGATGGGAGAAATAAGGATTTAAGTGTTTTACTTCCTGCTTATTATGACGTAAAAATCGCCATTTTGCATCATAGTAAGCAGGAAGTCACATTTTATTGAAAGACTACAAACTACAAATAACAGACCTCAGACCGCTGGATTCAAAGCCTCTAGTGCACATTCAACTGAGCCAGATTTTGTCTGTTTTTCTGAAATCTCTCTGGCTGGCTAATTTAGACGACAAACATTAGCTCCTCATTATTCCAGGGGGTGGGACCCACTCGAATTTTTAACGATGGCAATTTCTCCTGGACGAAATCTCTGAATCAGATGAGCACACGGATGAATGTGTTGTGATGTGAACCATCCCGGTATCATGCAGTATTTCCCCATATAGAAAGAAAAACAAACAAGGAGTAATTCACTAATGAGTTTGCCAAGGTAACGGGGTTTGTTGTTGTAGGAAGGAGGAGGCGGGAACCGGCAAACATTTAAACATTTTAAAGGGCACCTATTATGCCCCTTTTTACAAGATGTAATATTGGTCTCGGGTGTCCCCAGAATGTATTTGTGAAGTTTCAGCACAAAATACCCTGCAGTTAATTCATTATAACCATTTTAAAATGTCATTTTGGGGGCCTGTTTTAAAAGTGCTGTTTTGGTACATACGACCTTAAATGCAAATGAGCGGCATATCTCCGCCCTGCCTTTGGATGAGGGCGTCACTTGCATATCTATGACAGTCGGTCTAAGCAAAATGGCTGAGAGTCAGAGCCATGGAAAGAGAGTGAGAGACCCGCTGTTTTGAATGTAATTCAGCCGTACATGTTTGAATCGGAATATATAAATAGTCTCTGATCAGACCCAGATGACGAAGAGGCTCTGGCAGAATAAACACAAATGAGAATGGACCAGGGGCCTGTTTCAGAAAGGAGGTTAAGTGAAAACTCTGAGTATGTTAACCCTGAAATGAGGGAAACTCTGGGTTTTCCATTTCAGAAAGGGGGGTATATCAAACCCGAGAAAGCAGAGTAAGTCAAGCCCGTTTCTGAAAGAGAGGTAACTTATACTCAGAGTCAGTTACCATGGTAACTTACTCTGTGAACCTAACCTGGTCGGGAGCAGGTTTTCTTCAGTAAACCCAGAGTTTCTTGCGGTCTCCTCCCCTTTTTTAAAGAGGAAGTGCTGTTTAAACACCAACAATAATACTAAAATGTATTTACACATTCTTTAGGAATATATATAGCTTGTCCATGGTTTAATTGACTAAATCTGTTTTGCAGCACTTTGCCAAAAAATAAAAGGATTAAAACATTTGCTAAACTTTTATTTGATTACCACTGTTTTGGATAATATATTTCTATTAAATCATTGAAAAAATTGTAATAAAATTTAATAAGTTATTAATGATAAAAAATAAGATGTCAATCATAATCATAATCAATTATTGAAGTTAGTTGATATTATGTTTTATTGAATAAATGTTTAATTTATTTAACTGTCATTTTAACTGATGAAAATAATAACCGTAATTTAATAATGCAGTTTATATATTTAACAATTGTTTAATACCATAAACCGTGATATTTTCTGAGACGGTTCTCATACTGTGAAACTCTCATACGTTACAACCCCACATGGGGGAGTCCCCCACCCCACCCCCGCTGTTAAACAAGTTACTCAGCAACTTTTACTCATGTTTTAAATTAACTACTTTTAACTTGAGTAGATTTTTTAGACTGGTATTTTTACTTTTACTTAAGTAAAAATGTATCAAAGTAATAGTAGACTACTTTAGGTTGAATAACATTCTTCCAGTTTCACCTCTGATATTATAACAGTTACTCTAAAATAGTTATGAATTATTAACTACAAATGACATCTTCAACGGTGTAGTTAGATTAATGTAATAATTACTATCTCTAGAAAGTATTGGTCTACATATTACTAAATCCTATATCAACCTCAACCACTTGATTAATACAAGGAGGAGAGACAAGAAACTGCACTTTTAATGCTTTCAAATTAACAATACAATTGCAGGAATTATTCTTGAATTGATCAAAGTGTGTAGAGGGAGAAGGTTATATAAAAATATACCTTTTAAAAATGTATGCTAAATCCACTACTATTGTTTTATACTAAATTGGTCTATAGTTTATGCAGTAGCCTATTTGCATCATATTTTATTTTAAATTAAAGAAGAATTAAGAGTAATCCCTTTAATTAAATTACAATATTTAGATTACTTGGTAATTAATTATACCCAACACCTCTTTTTGTCTGGTTTGACAAAAAGAGTCTGGTCTGTTTGCGCTGTTGCCATGGTGACTCATAATATCTGCGCTCCATTGATAATGGCTTTTTATAGCTGTGGTGCACGCGCTTAACTCAGAGTCAGCCAACTCAGAGTTGATTGAACTAACTCATTTCAGCTGTTCTGTAACCGAAAACTCAGAGTTTCCCATCTCAGGGTAAGTCAACTCTGAGTTCAAGCTTTAACTCAGAGTTGGTTGAACCTCCTTATTGAAACGGGCCCCAGGACGTCTCAGTATGGTTATTTGATACATTTATGTTTATAGAGTTGTAATCGCGTCCCCTTTGGAATTATGGAGGTGCAAAACACACACACAGACACACACTAACGTTGGCGCAATTTTTTTGAAGCTACAAACACATACTGTGATAAAGTTTGCTACGTACAAGCAAAATTACATTTATGCGAGGGACCTGTGGCGTCATGTTTACTTGTCATACAGGTGCTTCTGTGGCAAATGTGAGAAGATGGCTAACTTACAGAACAAGAACATATGCAGTTTTTAATACAATATCTTTAAAAATATATATATTTATAAACGTGTGGTTACACACTATACAAACAAGGTTTAAATTATATACACAGACATCCTACGACGACAACTTTGGCTGACATCGACTGAAATGACTATTTGCTCAAAAATCATAAAATACACTTACTAGAGGTGACGTTGGATCGCAAACAGTAGACAACGATCCACACTTGAGGATTAACTTTGAAGCAAGACCTGCTATCAATTGACCCTCGTTTATAAAACAGTCCGTCAGAAAATGATTCGCTCAAACACAAACTTATTTACGAAGGAAAGGTGCCACTTAAACTCCCAAAATACAATACATCCACTGTGTTTTCAGTGGCACTGATGTCGGAAGTAAGTGAAAACTACTATGTATGTCATTATTACATTCCATCCCACAACATAACACTTATCTTTCCAAGAGACATTACCGGCTGTCGTTGAAACAATGGAGGATGGTGTACAGATCACTGAGGGCGGGGTCTATGCCACAACCACACTGTCAATCAAACCCCTTGCTCAATTAGCCTTGTAGACGAAAGAGTGATTTCTCTGATGTTTGCGCTGTTCTGGATTAGTGGGAGTGGCTTGTGGAGCTGTGCATTGTGGGAGTTGTTGTCTTACATACAAATGCGCCCTTAAGTTATTTTCTGTCTTTTCTCGGTCAAGAGGGCACCAAATTCAAAAATTTGTTTACATTTCGACTACATATATGATCCACTTTCAATAAAGATTAATGTTGAAATGGGTGAAATGCTCCTTTAAGTTGCAGTGATGAGAAAGGAAATAAGAGGATAGGAGAAACAGCAGGGCAAGGACGGAAACAGCACTCAGTTGGTGTGAAGTCATTTATTCCAGTGTTACCAAACATGGATGACCCAGACATCCCACACAAAGCTCAGCGCTCTATCAGGTCTGGGTCTTCCTGCTGGAGAGAAATGGCCTGCTGATGGATTTGCCAAGTTATTTTAACAAGACCCACACCACTGAAAATCTGTAAGGCCTCTCCGTTTCCACTTCCTCCCTTCTTCCTACCATATCTCCTCTAAAGTTCACTTGACTTGATGGATTTGTGTTCATTCCGAGTTCATCACCTCATTCATCTCTGTGAACGTTAGCTAGAGTCTTTGTAGTAAAAAGCAGATTTTCTTTTCGTGTCTGTCTCTGCCATTAGACACTTTATGCTTACAATGTGCGAGTCTGTCCTTTCACAGCACTGTCTTTTTCCATCTCTCCCTCAACTAATCTAAACTGTGTCCCTTTGTCTGCCAGATAGAACAGCTGCCTTGGTCTAAACTTCTGTAAAGCCTCCTGAACAAGTACACCAAAATATTATCACTGTAAAACAGAAACAGTTAAGAAGTGACTCACCTACTCACTAAAATTGTTGTACTATTTAGAAACAAACGCTTCAAAATATGTACTTCTAAACCTGGTTTTAGCTGTTCTGTTCTTGTCGTGATCTTTATTTTCCTCAAATACTTGTTCTTGCTGCATTAAGTGGCAAGTTTCCATGGTGTAAAATGTTCTACGACCAATTAAACAGAAGGGGGCTTGAAGGAAAAATTGGTAATTTGCTGACAAGCAGACTTCTCCAAGGGAGAGCAAGAAATTGGTGGCTCCAAGATAATGAGGCAAAGTATGTGGAGCTAAAAATTTTAATTCAGCCCTAAACACAAACACAGTTTTAAAACTAAAACACTAATCCAGAATTAGTTTGGGATGAATAAACCAAGTCTGTTTATGTTATTAATAACAATAATGCAATTAATATTGAACGGTATAAATAAAATATATTCCCACTGGACCATCGGTTCAAAGGGATCACATGGTCAATTTGGTGACCTACAAAAAAAAATAAGATTCATAAATATTTATTTTTCATTTACAATAGAACTTTTTACGTAGGTGGGAACAAACCGTTCTCAGACCTTTTCACTATTACATTTGTCTATGTGAGGCATGTCTCTTGAGATTCCCAAAAAATCGACTGACCCAATAAAAAAGCAAGTGGTTTAATACATGCTCCTCCTGCGATTGGGAATGCTGGAATGGATTCAGTTTTGTTCACAGTAAGGGGCTAATGAGCCCCGTCTGCGTTGTTATCTTAAATTTGTCAGGTAGTGTGATGGCTCTTACTCTGGCATGCTGTGAAAATCAGCCAGCCAGAGAGATTTCAGAAAAACAGACAAAATCCGGCTCGGTGGAATGTGCACTAGAGGCTATGAATCCAGCGGTCTGAGGTCAGTTATCATAAATACAACCAGAAATATCTTGATTGTAAGTGCGTAAATTATAAGTACTAAAATGAATGTGAATGAGGGCCAGCCGTTGGGCATGAGGCCTGCTTAATAAACGCTACAGGATGAGAGTAAACACTAAAATGTTCCAGACTACTGTAAGTAAACCACAAGGCCTCAGCAGCACTTTAAGAAGGAGATGTTAGATCAAACCTAACACACAAGTTAAAATACACAAATAATAATGGAACATATGAGATCATGTGCTATCAGAGCAAACCTTTAAGTTTGAGTCTCGGGTTGTGTTTAGGTTTGACTACTTTCCCTACAGAAAAGACCATAATTAACAACCACAATTGGTTTCACCAGCTAGGTTTTGCTAGTGAATAGCATATTTGTGCTGCTCCAATTGATAGACCACAACCAAACCAGCATAAACCTGCCTAGACCACAATGGAAATACCCCCTTTGCTGTTGTTAGTGTCTTAAAGCTTGTATAAAGCAATTAAGCTAGACTCAGCCCGGCCAAGTTGGTTTAGTTCCCATATAAATAATAATAATAATAATTCGTTACATTTATATAGCGCTTTTCTGGACACTCAAAGCGCTTCACATAGAAGGGGGGGATCTCCTCAACCACCACCAATGTGCAGCATCCACCTGGATGATGCGACGGCAGCCATATTGCGCCAGAACGCTCACCACACACCAGCTTTCTGGTGGAGAGGAGATATATATATACCCCATTAGCAGGGTATTAATCAACCCATCCATAGTTTTTACCATTTAAAATTGAAGATCAAAGAAAATTTTATTTTGAAGACAACTCATTTATGGATGGTCTCTTACTCTGCTTTTCATTGGAAAACTTTGGAAATTGGAGCCATTTGACACATTCCTATAAAAAGACTACTCTATGCCCAGGGGACTTTGGAAGTGCTTGCTAATCTACTTGCTATTGCATTATTTAACAAATGGGTCTTTCTCTGGTGCTCGTGCCAGCATTATGTTTGGCTGGAATAGCAGAGGCAACTTCCCCGGCCAGAATGGCAGCCAAGGTCAATCCTCTTCTTACGTTAAGAGCTTTTCCAGCTGTGCCATGGATGAACAAGAGACCTAGCGGGAGTAAATACAACTGAGAACTGTGTTCAGGGAGATCCTGAGATTGGCTTTCTTGGATTATGCAATTGTTTCAGCGTTGCGCCTGAATTTCCCTTCAAGCAAAATAATATCTCAGTCTGTCACACTGTCACATTCCCAGTATGAAATTTGACAGAAACAGACAGGAGACTTCCTATAAAAAAAAACTTCTCTAGGAATTGAGTCTGTGGGGATACATCTTGTTTCAATAATCTGGGAGTGCCTGAGAGGGGTAAATACTGAATGATTTTCCCCTCCTCTTAGGTCCCTGGAAGGATTGTCTGGAGGCTCTGGAGGACGGACACACTAACAGTGGCATGCACCTAGTGAAGCCGGAGAACACCAACAAGCTGATGCAGGTGTGGTGTGATCAAAGACATGACCCTGGTGGCTGGACTGTCATCCAGAGAAGAATGGATGGCTCCGTCAACTTCTTCAGAAACTGGGAGACATATAAGGTGAGCCAGGAAGATCAATTCTGGCCAGTAATTAACTAAATATTATGACCGATAAGTGAAAAACAGCTGATATTAAAATAACAGTATAAATATGAAAACTGTATGAAACAGTATGAAATTGGCATCTATGCTCACAAAGACTGCATTTATTTGATAAAAAACGATGTTAAAGTATATTAGTAAATATTATACATAATATTAGTAAATATTATTACTATTTAAAATAACTGTACTATTATCATTATGCTGATTTGGTGATATTGGTATTATCAATGTTGTTCTCAAAACAGTTAATTAGGGTTTATTAGTTTTGTGAAAACCATGATACTTGTTTTTTTTCAGGATTATTTGATGATTCGAAGATTCAAAAGAACAACATTTATTAGAAATCTTTTTTTACTCTGTATATGACAATTTAATGCATCTTTGTGAATTAAAAAGTATTAATTTATCCTTTAATTTAAAGGAAAAAAATAGGAATTAAACATACAATATCTCTGTAATAGATAGAGGTGATATATTTCTTCCTTTGCCAATGGTGGCACATTCAACAAACAGGTCAATTTATGTTCCTGTTGTATCAATTTGCTTACATTTTATCTTTGTCACTTAACATCACATCTATAACTTTTAGCTGCTTCACATAAGCTGAACCGGATGGCTGTGAACATACAGGCCCTTGAGGTTAAATGAGGTACATATACCAAGCAGAAACTACCACACTGAAATGCATCAATGCAAATTAAAACTTGCGCAATTATTCTCAAAATTAATATTATCAAATCCGCTTTATTTGCACATTCTCTAAAATAATAGAATTAAGGAAGGGTTTATATATATATATATATATATATATATATATATATATATATAGTGTTCCATTTCTATGGAAGCTTATTTCCGCCATTGGGATATTTTTTCTCTGCATTTCAAGTTTATATCCCACAATTATGACTTTATAACTTGCAATTGCGAGTTTATATCCTGCAAATCTAACATTATAACTCACAATTGTGAAATACTGTAAAAAGTCACATTTATCTTCTATTTTTTTTATTCCATTGCGAAAACAAGCAAAGTGCAGAGAAAAAAAAAAAAGTCAAAAAAAGCCAGTCATCTGAATCCTCATCACAAAAACAAACAAACAGATCTTCAAAGCCCTGTAGATGCTTCATGGGTTCAGAAAGATGTCTAAAGATTGTGCTGGCAAATGAAAGCCCAACCAGGCTTAAGGACAAAATAATACAGACTAAGTAATGTACACTAAAATAACTATTTTACATGGTCCATCTATTACTCAATGGCAGGCGCTCCTCTGTTTTATTACAGCAAGGCTTTGGAAACATTGATGGAGAGTACTGGCTGGGTCTGGAGAACATATACTGGATAACCAACCAGGGGAACTACAAGCTGCTGGTCACCTTGGAGGACTGGTCTGGACGCAAGACGTTTGCAGAGTACGCAAGTTTCCGCCTTGAGCCTGAGACGGACTTCTACAGGCTCAAGGTGGGCCGTTATCATGGCAATGCAGGTGACTCCCTAACTTGGCACAACGGGAAGCAGTTCACCACTCTTGACAGGGATCATGATGTATATACAGGTATCAGTCAATCAAATATATATTGTCCTATTTTTTCTATAATTTATATATATATATTAATATATAAAATGTTTCATCTCAGGCAACTGTGCACACTATCAAAAAGGAGGCTGGTGGTATAATGCCTGTGCCCACTCAAATCTGAATGGCGTGTGGTACAGGGGAGGGCACTACCGCAGCCGCTATCAGGATGGCGTGTACTGGGCTGAATTCAGAGGAGGCGCCTATTCCCTCAAGAAGGTCGTGATGATGATACGACCCAACCCGAACACCTTCCACTGAGAAGCACATAAAAACAGGGAATGAACTGGTCGCCATCCACCCTATAAAGTGCAATTTCTTTAGACCGGTTTTTAAATTGTTTCGCTTCCTACATAGATATGATAGCAAAAGAACAAACAGGGTCTTGGTTGACGTAACTGAGAAGGAACACCAATTTATCAGAGACTACAAAAGGGAGCTCTATTAAGTGCTATTTATATCCATTATCACTGAAAATGAAGTGTCTGATGACTTGGCCTGTTTTCAATGAGTCTCCAGGAAGTCATCTAAAATAAAAAATATATATAATGAAAATGATGTGCGTTTCCACTCTAGTTCAATCAAATCAAATGAAACCTGTTCATCTTTAGATATTTAGTGCAATTGTGAATCTGTTGTCTGTTAGATTGCTTTTGTTAAATATGTAAAATAACTGATTAGTACTCATTCGTTGTTACAAATAAGACACAGGACATCCAATCCAGTGATAAAAAGCTTACGCATCCCTAGTTTATTCGAAGCTAAGAGAATATATGTTTCCTGATGATATGAACAACTCATAATTTATTTCAGGGATATCATTTTTAAAATTCATATAAAGGTTGCAGTGTCAAATAATGCACAATTAAACATCTTAAAACAGTCATCGGTTTCTCAATCTAAACTGTATTTACTGTGTAAATTAGCTGCTGGTGTCAAATGAAGACCCAACACATTTATGTACATATACACGTAATATTGTTGAAAATAATGTGTAATTTGTAATATACTGTAAGTGTAACATTTCCCCTAGTATTGTCATACTGTTGCAATAAAAGATGTACAGCCATGTGTTTTGTCCGTGAATGGATTAAAAATCAATCTGCTACAGCTGCAGTTCTACTGAGAAAGTTTATGTGCCAAAGTAAAGGGAAAAGCCACAAATAATTAATTCAAAAATGCAACAAAACAACAAAATAGCACTTTTACCGTATAATAAATGGGGTTACACTTTGGTTTAGGGCCCAATTATATCTATTAAGTAAGATTTATGCCTCAATAAACTGATTACTGCATATTTATATTTAGTAAGGTAGTTGTAAGTAATGGGATTGGGAAGGATTATAGGAAGTAGAAAATGGTCATGCAGAGAATAAGACATTACTTCATAAGTACTAATAAACAGCCAACATTCTAGTAATATGCGCATGCTAACAAGCAACTAGGTAATAGTGAGAATTGAACTCTAAACTAAAGTGTTATCATAAATGTTGTAAATTTTGTTCTAGAATGATCATTTTTATCAAGCTTGTATATTTAAGTTCAGTGATTTCACTTAAATGGCAATGAAGATTACCTATTAATTATTATTTAAGTGAAATTACTGAACTTAAATATACAAGTTTGATTAAAATCATCATTAAAGAAGAAAATTTCAAATGGCATTTAGAGGCTTTTGCATCTGAACTCTTTATATATATATATATATATATATATATATATATATATATATATATATATAAATTCCACTCAGATTATGTATCTGTGGCTTGTAGCAAATAATTTTAGTTGTTAATAATGTACTTGTCCTGTCTATGGTATTACACTTGGGAAGTCAATGGAAGTCAAAGAGGTGATAGTATTTTAGGGTTTATAACCAGAAATAAGAATATTTTGGTCGATAGAATTATAGATCTAATGACCTGGAGATAAAATATATATTTTTTAAATATATATATATATATATATATATATATATATATATATATATATATATATATATATATATATTTAAAAAATATATATTTTATCTCCAGGTCATTAGATCTATAATTCTATGCATTCTAATTCAGAGTAGTTTAATAAATTTACATTTATTTTAATGAATCAACATATTGCTTTTACAGAAAAAAAAGGTCCATTATCCAGCGTCAATTGTGTAGTGATGTATGAATTACAGCTCTTACTTTCAAGCCATTTTCAAATCAAGGAAAATGTGTGTGACCTACTTGAGCCCATTGCAATATATGCACAGGTAAAACTTTCACCCCCACGCAAAATTCACAAGTGCATTGATTCGTATAGAAATTACTGGGTTTCGCCCAGCAAAAAGTCACCAAAGAGCGGTAAATGAGAAACTGTTGGAAAAAGCTGTACAAATAATTGGAAAGCAATTGGATCTGAGTCCTCAAGCTTCATTAAGGCTAATAGTTGTTAAACTCCACATTTCCATTATTAGGGGAGTTATGGCTAGACTCCCTAAACAGAATCATTATTTTGTTTAACTTCATGTAGTGCAGCCTTCCAATAGACTTCTATTCTAAATGTAAAGCAGGATATACCTGAGGTAGCAATCAACTAGTCATATTTCTTTGTGGAACTCGAATAACATCTGATATTTCTATCTTCTATTAGGAGTGTTTGTTAACTAAATTAACAGGAAAACAAAAACGTTACACAGTCAAAAAAACTGTTTCACTTCAAACAGCTCAAAAGCCAAAATTCATATAATATTACTCATTATTCCAATTTATTAATTTATATAAAGAAATAAATAACCGGGTCTAAGAATACCTTTTTTGGTACAAACTGAAGATATGAACTCTTTTTTTATTGTAATAAAACTAATAACACAAGTTCTATTAAATGCATGAAAAAGCATGAAAAGAGTGTTTGACAAAATCCCAAACCCTTTCATTTCCTTTTTCCTTTGTCCCAATGGGAAATGGAATGGGCCACTGGAGAAGCGCAGTGGAAACTGACAGATTTGAAGTGACAGCCTGCACAACCTCAGCCACGTCAGACAGTCTTTCCATCCCTGCGGTTTCAACTGCTTGCTGCTCAGAAATGGGAATATGTTACCGGAGTTCCCTGCAACTGAACCACAAGGTACCGGCACCAGGTACAGTGGTTTCTTTTTCGAGCCATGTGATGAGTGGGACATAGTTTACAGACACTCTGCCCAAGTGGAAGCAGACACTCAGTGTGGATTATGTAAAGGAAATTCAGTTAATGAGAAAGATGTGTGCGGCTTGGACGGCATGCGTCAGCTCTATCCACATGTTTACCTTCTTAAAAATTGCAGTGACTGTATGTTTGTGCATTTCAGACCTCTAGAAATGAACCAGCCCACAAGTTACAGACCAAGAGATAATTTGAGTTACAGCCGGCTGAAGTTATTTCAGAACGGTCTAATAGTTATTCGCATACCACAATGACACAAGAGCACCTGGAAAATTGTGACCATGAGCTCGGGCCTCAAGCATGTGGCAATGACGTACGGTCAGTGTTGTGCAGTTCAAAATCTAACAACCTCATCTTAAAAAGTGCATCTCGTAAAATAAGACCGCCAAACATCCAAAACGCCTCCTAAACATAAAGCCACAAGATCCCTTTCTGATCAGATCGGGCTCTCGGCTAACAGCTGGATTAGTCATCCAGACATCACTGCTGATAAATAAGATGGAAGAGAGTAATTGAGTGAAAGATCTGGACCGTGTTGGACAATCCTGAGGGAGGTATCCATTTCCAAGTGCTGTCAGTGCCTTTACAGAAGACTGATGTGTGTATAAATAATTCCTCACTGGGCTTCTGCAACATCCATGAGAGTCTTGGACAAAAGTCTTTTCATGAGAGAGAAAAAGCGCCTACCAATGTACCAATCTGGATTTCAATATGATTTAATTGTAATTGCCATCTTACAAATGATCAGGAAGTCAGAAGGAGCTTTTAAGTTCAAGGATTGCGCAGTGGTATTTCTATTGCAAATACAGAATATTTGAGATTTAGCAGAAATCCTAAAACCCCATGAAATAGTTTGACGAAAGTCATTTTCTTTACTGCATTGATATCTAAAACAGGACATGGCATATTTCTCAATCATTCCTGAACTGGAGAGGTGTATTGATATGCCCTCTGTTGGACACTGAAGAATGTGCAGATGAGAGAAGGCCAAAAAAAAAATAATGTATATATGACAATATGACTGAATATTGTCATGACTTTTATTAACACTCACCTAGGTAGGGGATGCAGGGAGCCATTTTGAGGGATCTGGTGTACTCTCTCATACGGTTGTAATTCTCTTCCTTTGACGTCAGAAAGTCAAGCTTCTCAAAGGTGGCCTTGTCCTTTCGACTGATCAACTGTTAAGAACAGAAAGAAAACAAGAAACAAACAGTTCATTGAATCAGCAAATTAACAACACCAAAATGGCTAATTCTCAAGTGTGAAATAGAAATCAGAGGTATTTAAAGTCTGAGTGAAGGATAATAACAAAAAAGGAATGAATAAAAGGTAAAAACATTTTTTTTTATTATACAAGTGTATCCAAAGGCAACAAAAATTACTATTGTTGTTGTCAAATATTTTTTATGTTAGTTAGCTCTGTTAATTAATTTAAATAAAAAGATGATCCATATTTTAATTAATATCAATTTAAAATATATTTAAATTTATTCAAAATCATCACTAAGAAAACTTTTCCAGTTTTGCCTTTGAATAAATTTTAAATAAAATGTATTGTATTAATTAATATTTTTTACTTGGCAAGTTTATCATCTTTTTCTAATATTTGAATGAATTAATAGAGGTATCTGAGATGAAAAACATTTGCCAATAAATATATTAATACTCATTATTTATTAACAAATTATTATTATTACTTTAAAAAAAAAATGATCTCAGCTCTGCCTCATTCACGTAAATAAACTTGTAAAATAAACATAGTTGCTCCCCATTGGGCCAGTAACTTTAGTAGGGGGATTTGGGGAGGCGCCGTTTTGTGAATTTTGTCAGAGGGGAGTCCCACTCAGTCTTCTGATCTAAATAAAGCTGTCTGCAAATATGATAAATATGAAAAACAAGAAACCCTATTGGGAGACTAGTGAAATTCTATTAAGAAAAAAGTTCCCAGAGCTCAAACTCCAGATATACAAACATATGCCATCGGCACTGGGCATATTTCTTATTTATGGAAAGCACATGATCACATGAAACAGGCTCGGTGTATAAAAGGTCTTTATGAGTGGCATAAATTCACCCAACGCTTCCTTGCAGCACATGTGCTATTGAAAAACATCAGTAGGGATGACCATGTGCAAAACCCCTGTTAGGATTAACGAAAAGCTCATTAACTCAAAAATTCCATCACCCATGCCATGGCTTTATCACATCAAGTGCTGCACAAAGTACTTCAACATGTTCCTCTGGTATTAGACAAATACACATACTACCATCCAGTCTGTTCACACTTTCGTAGGTTTAGACAGAGAGGAGATTTTGTTCAAACAATGTAAGCAACAGATTTCACTTTCATTGTATTGAAAAAAAAAAAAAAAAACCAGCAAGGAATAAATGCCCAAAGAAAAGGTGAGTAAATGATGATATAGTTTTCAGTTTTGGGTGAACTACTCCTTTAAACAATGAAACAGGGAGAAAACAAATTCTACCTTGCCTGTATGAAATGGTATTGATAGTTGAACGTTATACATCATGCATCCCCAAAACACTAAATGACTGTGACAGATTCATTTACAAGCCGAGTTGCTCCAATCAACATGACTTTAAGATACATTTATTTTACAACAGCTTCATACTCAAGCAATACAGTTGGGGAGTGGAAACCATTTAGAAGTTGGCCTAAAATTAACCTGACAAATTTAATGAACCACAACTTGGATTCTTCTCCTTGCAACAGAGAAACAGAAAAGTGTTTTTTCCCCTACTTCTTTTATTTGCCAAAGGAAGCAGTAGGATTTTATTTGATTTTAAACAGTGCTGGGATAATCCATGGCAGGGAAGTTACATCGCAATACCATCAATCAGGGAGCCTAGTGTGGAAATAATAATATTATGACAAAGATTTGAAGAAGTACTGCGAGTTAAGTGAGATTTGCTTGTGATATTTTAAGGAAAAACTAATTACATAGCTATGATGAACATGGATGGATAAATGAATTATAAGTGCACCGGGATTTCAGTCAATGTGATTTCCATGTGTGTGTACCATCTCAGCAGCTACTCTAGTAATTTTCTGTCTGAGCTTGAGCAATCAAATGGCAAAAACAAAAGCTTTTTCTGATCTTCTTTATCAAGCCTTCATCACCCAGCAGCACAGGGACTTGAGAACATGCCACACTGGCATTACTCATTTCCATAGATAGAGTGCTAAACAATCCCTTTCAAGGGCGATCAAAGTGAGGGGATTCCTTCAACCACTAACATCTTTATTTTATTTTGCAGTAACACATGACTGACTTTGATTACAGTAATTCATGAAGGCCATTACTGTGCTTTAGCAGTTAAAGCCTCCATACATCAAAAGCTGTAAATGAGCATTCGGAATAACTGTGGATGTGGGTCTTAGCTGTAGGTGCAGTATAAAAAATATTTTAGAACTGGAAATAGAGTGGGAACAGGGGATCAATTAAAAGTTAATGGAAGTAGGAGAAAGAATTGTGCAAGAGAAAAAAAGGATGGGAAAAGAAATGAAACGGTAGTATGTACTATGTTCCAATCCCATATAAAATTAATGGCCAACTGGTTTTATTGATTAGCCAAAGCCAAGTTTTGACTTGTTTGGCAGTTGGCGAGTGTTGCAACACCGAGAGAATGCTGGGATACATACTTTGGAATCAAGGGGCCACCTGTCTTCACTGTATATAAGCTTGCCCTTCTCCATCTTATCTGTTTACCAAAAGCTTTACATCTTTCTTTCTTTCAGTGAATTTGCTCACAAATTACTATTTTACTTCCCTTCTCCAGTATCGTTCCTCTTGATGCTTGTCTCATCTTAATACTCCCAGAGTGTATACAGTGGGCTCTCAAAGTCTCTGAGACTTCTATACTGAAAATGATGCATATATTTAGCATAATTTATCATGAACCATATTATAGGAATAAAGAAATAAATTAATGTGTTTAAAAGATTTGAAGGGGACTAGGGAGTAAATGACAAAATTATTAAATAAATCATGAATTTATGTTAAAAGTGAAATAAAATAAAAAAAATCCACAAGATTTCTCAAACACCACAAATATGTATTAAACCCGATCATGTTATCCAAAATGATTAGAGATGATCTAAAAAGCATTTGAATGTCTTTACAAAGAATCACATGATTAATGTCACAAAACTATTTAATCAGTGACCTGACCAACAAATAGTGCCGAATTATTAGGGGTTTTTTTTGTTTGTTTTTTTTTACAATTAATGTCATAACCTGAACTTTCCTTTTGTTTTAAAATTTTCAAAATCCTAAAACTTTGATTAAATCTGCTCTAGGTAAAACAAATTTTTCAAGTGTTTCAAAACCCCACTATAATGCATTTCTATTTACGTTTAATTTCATTGCATAAAGCAGACTTATAAACAGACTTATAAACCTAAAAGTGCTGAAAATAATGATAGTCATTTCAAATCTGTATCTTCGTATATAATGTGCTCCAAAATGTATACCAGTGAGCACCGTATTTGTCCTAATTCATTGCATGCCTACTGGGAAATCAGCAGTTAATCTTCAAATAAGTGGAAACATGGCCTTGAAGTCAAGCGGTTCAGAAATTGGCTGGAACAAATGACATAAAGAATTACTCACTCCAGTCTGTGCCATGGGCAGTGAAACATAAACCATTTGCACAGCAAAACTGAAAACAGTCATTATAGTCAGGCAGAACTGTCAGCAAATATACGCAAGTGTCTCTTCATTATGAACAGGACAACAGATGAAATGCTTCAATCTATAATTAAGACCGGACCATAGTTCAAATGTGCAGATTTTCTCCAATACAAGCTTCAGGGTTCTGGGACGCATGGAAAAGAAACCTCTTAAAACAGGGCTGCAATGAATCAAAATTTATCCCTGTAGCTGGTGCAGGCACACGGTGTCTGGCAATGTGACATGCCTGTCTTTAGTGAGACTTGAAGCATTATGTGATGCAAGGAACACTGATTAAGGTCTGTGACCTGGCAATGATCCATCTACCTCACAGTACTCATAATACTCAACAATCGTGTGATCCTATGAACTGCTGTGACTGTTACACAAAGCAAGTTTTTGCAATAATTCAGTAATCAATAATTCAGCCACAATCCAAAAAAAAATAATAATAATAATAAAAATGGGACAGCAAGGAATAGGTTATAATCTAAAACAGACATACCAACTCAAATACACACTCACACTCATGGCAAATTGAGCCAGATCACTCAAATAAGATATTAAAATCCTAGTTTTATAAAAGCATTTCTGTTTATTTTTGTTACATTTTAATATAATTTTGATTTTATGTGTAACAAAATGTCTTTCTCCTTGTTCAGGTTTGACTGTAATAAAATTAATGCAAAAACTGACACCTAAAAAAAATAAAAAAAATAATCAAACCCTAAAATGTAGTCTTTCATTATGTCTAAATATATATATCCAAATCCACAACTTAATACAAATAAGTGTTTATGTCTAAAAACAATCAGAGATGCTTTTTATCTATTCTAGAGCTATATAGGAACCTAGTGGTTGCACCAGGGCATTACACAAGTATTCCTTTTTTTTTTACTCTCACCAGATGGCACTAATCTGACTTCCAAAATTGGATTTGGTGTTCAGCATTGAGACAATAGCAGCAGATCCTTTAAGTTCTGTAGGTTGTGAGGTAGAGCCACGGTGGAACAAACGTGTTGGTCCAACACATCCAGGGCTTAAAGTGGGCCGGAACGTCCAGAACTGCATTCTGACACCTCAGATAAAATAATAAATAAATAGACTTATTAATCTCAACGAATCTCCCTGGTCCCGAGATGGGCTGACTGTCCGACCAACCTCCCTTCCACTCCTCCCTGCTGAACGTGAGTGATTACTGATGTGTGAAATGCACTCACGGTGGTTGAGGGCAGTAAAGTTAGTTTTAGGTTGGATAGTCGCTGCATATTTGTTTACCCTTGCCACTGTTCAATAGGATCTGCAGTCTAACAAATATATCAATAGTGGGATTACCTGATATTAGAATAGCAAAATCACCTACTTGCATTAATGCTGCATATTTATACCTGAGAATGCTTTGATGCCTAATGGAACGTCTGCCAATTCCACCAACTGCGTTAAACGTAGCCTATAATTTGTATTATTTAAAATTACTTTCAGCATTTACTGTAAAAAGAAACGTTTTCAAATTCAAAAGTTCCTATTGGCAATACTGACTTAGGCTACAGCTTTCCTGGTAACCTTGAGTAAATTAACTTATCTAAGAAAATTATTCATAAAACACATACATACATACGCTGTACATACATACATACATACAATAATAATACATACATGTAAATATCAGTTGAGCCCATGTTTACTTTCTTCACTGACACAGACGAATATTAAAACAGTATCAGTCAGCTTTGTGAGGGGAAGAAACAGGACAGGATAAGGAGACTGAGAGAAAAAAGAAAGATGAAGATGAGAGAGCAGGTATTGACAAATAATCTAATGCCATATTATATTAAGTATAGCATGTTAAGTTCTATTATAACGCCACCAAGAGGAAAAATCCCACATTTTTTTTCATGTGTACTCAGAATCAGCCCATGCATGTGTGTGCCACATTTGGTGAGAATATCTCAATTCGCTTCGGAATTAAAGACATTTATATGAAGGGATATAGGTCAGAGAAATCTAAATTTTCTCAGGGAAGCATGACCCCAAACCTGTGGAGCTGTGTGTGTGTGTTTGGGGGTATGCTTTGGTAATGTGGGCTGGCGAGGCTACAGTGCCAGGGCGGAATTTTTGTCCCAGTCCGCCCAGTCCAACAGTTTCTGTTCTAGCCAGACCAAGTGGATGTTGCAGTGGAGTTAAAAGTCAAAGGTTAAGTAGGGTAATGTCAAATTTCAATAATTGTGGTTATGATCTTTTTCTGTTAGAAAAAAAGTCTTCAGTCATTTTGGTGTGTTAAATTTGTAGTTTTGGACAGCCAATTTTTATATTTGAACTTACAATATGAAAAACAAGGTTGTGTTCCATATTGTGGTGTTCAGCAATGTTTAACAATATCATCATCATATCAGTGTAGATGGACCAAAATAAAACCATTAAAATATCAAGTAAATAATTATTGTGATACTTGGTGCCACAGTTGACACTCTTGACCCAACAACTATTGCTAGACCTCAATACTCAATATGTTGTCTCACGGTGAGTCATTTTTCCCTATTGCACTTACACAAAAACTCCACAACCTGCCAAATCACACTTTAACCACTGAGCACATCCCACAGACTGGATTCAGATCTGGGGAATTTGGGGGCCAGGGCAACACCTTGTTTAGATACTGTATGTGGCACGTATCAAATTTACGTCCACGTGAATGTCCAGACCCAGGGTTTCCCAGCAGGACATTGCCCAGAGCATCCCCCTCCCTTCACAAGCTGGTCAGCATTCCACAGTGCATCCTGGTGCCATCACATCCCCAGGTAAAGGTTGCACACGTACACAACATGCATTCATGAGCCTTTGTGTCCCCTGTGCATTGATTATCCGTGGGTGCCAAAAACCCTGTCAAATATTATATTAAAATATAGCTGCAAGCAGCAATAACCCGGGCCAAGCGCAAAGAAGATGACAAGACATGCCAACATGTGTCAAACCAATTTAGGCAAAATGGCAAAAAAAATAAAAAAAATAAAAAATGGCACAAACTGAGTTTCGTAATGTTACAGCAATGCATTCGTTAAGTATAGCATGTTATGTTCTATTATAGCGCCACCAAGAAGAAAAATCCCACATTTTTTTTCCATGTGTACTCAGAATCAGCCCATGCATGTGTGTGCCACGTTTGGTGAGAATGTCTCAATTCGCTTCGGAATTAAAGACATTATATGAAAGAAACACATCAAAAATAACTGACACGTGACTTTGATTGAATTTTACTACCCCTTACTATCAATATTTTGGCATTAGCATATAGCCAGCGACCTATGTTTCCAAACTTCTGATGGTGGTTTCGTCTAGATCGGATTTCGAAGATATTGGCAAATGTTTTTTTAAGCGCTAAATTACTGTGCTGCACAAACCATATGCCTGTTAAAATAAGTCAACCACTGCCAGAGTTATAAGCGTTTGAAAATAAAATGGTTTTCGCTGTTTTGAAACTTCTCAGACTCCTTCAGTGCATCGTCTTGATGACCCATACCGAGTTTCGTAACAATTCGTTCATGCGTTCAAAAAAAATACAGCATTTTAGAACATTTAGAATTCAAAATGGCCAATCTGGTAAAATTGTATATCAGTCGACTCGGCATGATGCCCTGAATCTAGAGAGACCTCTTTTATGATTTTGGACAAACCATTCAGAAGTTATAAGCAAAACGTAGCGATTTTTCGTATCTCTGGACCAGGTGGCGCTGTGCCAAAACGCAGCATGTAGCCTTAGGTCATGTTTGTGATGACATGGACCAAGTTTGGTCTGAATACGATAAAGCGTTGCAGAGATACAGCCTTATGTCTGTTTTTGCAAGCGATACGTAAAATTAATTTGCGTGGTAATCGGGAACGACTTGCAGCGTTTTTATGAAATCCATAACTTTTTGTAGGCATGGTCTGGAGATGATCTGGTTAAACGTTGGTGAGAATCGGAGCAACGGCCTAGGAGGAGTTCGAAAAAGTAGCTTTTTTGGATGATTAAAAAATGGCGGACAAATTATCATGACGGAAATGACGTCATAGGGTGCAATCGAATCGGCTTGAGCCAAGGAATGAGAGGACAAAAATTGTGATTCTAGACATTATGGTTCAAAAGTAGTGGTTAGCATGGTTAGCATAAACATGAGTGAAACTTTGGACAGTTGGTGGCGCTAGAGGGATTGAGTTGGAGACTCCAAATTTGCTATGAAGACTTTTCAGACTGTCCTCTATCAGTGTACCAAATGTCATAACTTTCCCGCAAGCGATTCTATGGGCTGCCATAGACTCCCTAGTCGGAGGAAGAAGAATAATAGGAACGGGAACAGATATGCACCTTCGATGCTTGGCCCCTAATAAATTGCTTTATTAAACAGAATATTATTGAGATATATATATATGTATATATATATATATATATATATATATATATATATATATATATATATATATATATATATATATATATATATAACTATGTAATAGTCAAAATTCCCCTGTGGCAAAGCTAAATACATGGCAAGAAAATTGAGCTTGTGGTATCCGACAAACGGTCCTGCCGCAGTTACTTCTAAACAACATGCACCCTCTTTTTCCATCTTTTCTCAATTTGCAGAAGTGCTGTGGCTACATGTGGAATGTCAACTCTGGAAGCTGCTTACATCTCATCAATAAGGTCCCCAGTGAGTCTGAACTCTCTCTACCACTGAGATCTCTCAACAAAATAAGTAATGAATAGGAAAACTGCCTAATTTGTCTCTCGAAGAGTCATTTTATACCTTAAAGTAATGAGACAGAAATTAAATGAGCCATCAGTTTAAGTATGGAGAAGGCTTTAAATAGAATATGAAAGAAGTTGTATTTCTGCCATTCAAATTAAGAAGCTTTTAATGCTTTTTAAAGATATATGCCGACCTAGATCCTACAGATAAAATATTGATTGAGCATGAAAAAAAAAAAAATTCAATAATAATTATTTATACTGTAAATGTTGATTAAATGCATTTAGTTTTCTACAAGTATCCTGACGTACCCAGCTAATTAAGCTGTGGCCTACTCATTGAGGGCTGGTTGTAAGTGTTGTCAGTACAGCATTAAGAGTTTAGCCCTATTTTTCCCCTGAAGAAAATAGGTCAAAAGGTTTTGGACCTAAAACTGGGGTAATGTGAACACTTATAAATAGATTTAAAGCTTTGGCAATGTTAAACTAGGTCTCAGAAACAGCCCTTTCAAAATTCTCCAAGCCACTTCAATGTTCAGAAAGGGATCCAATTCTTTCCCTATCCTCATGCATTCAGACGGTCTTCTCGTCTGCATCTCTGCAAATAAGATCAATGGAAATCCAAGAGCACTAGGGCTCCCAGGAGAAATAAACACAAACACGGCATTGTCAGCTAAATTATAAAGCAGCAGAAAGGCTAGCATTTGGTGGTTATACACAATAAATCCTCTGTAAGTCAACAGAATATTAAATGAGAGATTCCGCCCTCCACCCTATACAAAATAGTATGGAAAATTCCTATAGTATGTTCTGCAGAGGCTATGATACTCTAATATTATCACAAATTTTAAAAAAGTTAAGAATTTATCATCATAATCAGGTATATCAAAACTAAACACTAGATTTCCATGCAAGCAATATTTATTATACATGTACTTAAAAACTAGTGCTGTCAAATGATTAAAATATTTAAATGCGATTAATCTTGATTAATTATTCATAGTTAATTTGTGATTAATAATCACACATTTTTATCTATTCTAAATGTCTCTTGATTTCTTTTTCTCACACTATTTTTTCTCATTTTAATGCTCTTTGTCAACATGGAAATGTGGATTGGCTTGCTTTGTGCAAATGTTTTTTTATTGAAAACAGCATTGGCATATACTGTGTTCAATTTCACACTAACATTCTTACTTGGAGCAAATAATCTCTCACACAATGTAACACTGTCCATTAATAAAAGGGTGAAAGAAATACTGAAGAGGTACTGATATTGACGAGGGGGTGGAGAATTCGCATCATCTGTGTGTGTGTGTGTGTGTGTGTGTGCTTGGCAATCAAGTGGTATTTCAGAATGGATGTGCTGCGATGATGATAGCTCAGTTCACAACGACAAAACACACAGATCACTTTGGTCTTGTCAATGAGACCATTTGGCAACTTCCATTCAGAATCTTATTGGCATCCATTTTGGCGTCTTGCGCTCGTCATCCACACAATGAACTCACCAACTATTTGCCCGGCTCACAAGCCCAAACAAGTGTGCGCGGCGTGCCTGTTGTTTTGTTTCCGGTCTAGCTAGATTCGCTTGCGCTTTGGTCGACGAAGCAACAAAACGTCCTCACGCGGCGCAAGCCATTGAAATGAATGGGTTTCATAGTGCCACGCAAGCCACGTCCTGTTGCAAAAGCATATGAAAAAAAACTATAACGTTTGCTAGGCCAAAAAGACCATTAATCACGCGATAAAAAAATTGACGCCGTTAAAATGGGTTTGCGTTAATGCCGTTAATAACACGTTTAACTGACAGCTCTATTAAAAACCTTTTCTTTTCTGGCTTATACCTTATGAATTTCTATTTAAATAAATATTATTTAAACTGCTGACTAGATGCATAAATAAAAATGTATAAATATAGATGTACAAAAACAAAACAAAATGAAAAAAATAAATGAAAAAAATAAAAATAAAAAATAAAATATAATAATACACCCAAACCTTGCATAGGTCTTGCTTACCGCCCAGGACTTGCTCAGTCTGAAGATGGGTGCGCTCTGAAGAGCTGAGACCACCGACACCAGAGAGTGCAGGTTATTCAACTCAAGCAGTTTCTACAAAAACACAGATATCACACAGTCTTAATAAACATAACCCACTTACATGACTTACATTAGACAACTGTAGTCTTCATATAAATCAGGACCCACTAAATTAAAAGCCTTCTGATTTTCATAACCTCTGATGCTCTTTGGCCATTTTTGACCGAACAATTTCAAGGTCTGAATCTTTTTGTACATGTTTTACTTGGTACAAATGGTACAAAACATGATAGAGGTTTTGTGAAAGCAAACAAACAAACAAACTAACTAAATTCGAAAAGGTAAGAAGTACATTTAAAAAAGAAAAATGTAAAAGATAATTGCGACTTTTTAATCTCACAATTCATTTTTTTTTCTCACAATTGTGTGATACAAATTTAATTAAATTTTGAGAAAAGAAGTCAGACTTGCAGAAAAGAGTCACAATTCTGACTTTTTTTCTTGCAATTCTGATCTATTCTCAGAATTGTGAGATATAAACTCTCAACTGCAAGTTATAAAGTCCACTTCTGAGGAAAAAAAACTTTTTTCTCAGAATTACGAGTTTAGAGTGTATCTCACAATTCTGACTTTATATCACGCAACTTAAAACAAAAGAATTGTGAGATAATAAGTCACAATTACCTTTTTTTTATTCCATTGCAGAAACAAGCATTTTTCATAATACAAATCTTCAAAGTGTCTTCTTTAAAAACAGACCAAACTTAAGTCTGTGCTCCAAAACATTCAATATTTATGAAGTTTTAGTTTAATAGTATTTAGAAATGTAGTTGTATTTAGAAATTATATTTTCAAGTCTACACTCAAAAAGTGGTTAACAGGTAATACATTGATTATAACTACTGTATAAATATAATTTAATACCATAAAATACTAATACTTAATATTATATATACACAAACAAACATTATTAAATGAAAATATAGACCGTACATTCAATTAATTTGGAAAAAAAAAAGCTAATTTTGTAATGCATGCGATAAGCACCAGAGGGTTAAAGTCAGTGCACAAAGATTTGTTTTATATTAATTTATGTTCTGTCTTCACTCAATGTTTTCTGGTCTGGTCTTGTCACGCTAGTCTCTTTTTTTCTTTTAGGCTGACCTCTGTAAAGCACTGTTTCAGCCACCTTTATGGAATAAAGGAAAGCAGCACTACGTTTTTTTTTTTTTTTTTTTTTTCCCAGTCATTGGCCAATCTGCTTCATCCATTAGCGTAGCCGTTAGAGTAGCCCACTCAGGCTAACTAGGGCATGTCCGCCGGTAGCAGGGTATGCAGCTCTTTCAGGTTTGGCAGGTAGAGCAGGGTGAGTGTTCAACCATAAGCGGGTTTCCTGTCTCATGGTACATTGAGTTTCAGCAGAGCATGTAGGCTGATTGAATTCACAGCAGTCTGTGGCTCTCTGTTTGTGTAACTGTTGGCACGAGTGACAAGATAAGCATCTAAATAACCACACGATAGTTTGGGTAATTTCTCAAGTACCATTTCAATAGAAATATTTAAAGTTAAATGTATAAAATTGAAAAAGTTTGTTTATGCTTTTATTAAAGCAAAATATCCTATTTAATTAGGACATGTAGAATCAAAATTACTGGATTTTTTTTTTTGAGACATTCCAATCAAAATTTTAATCTTGATCATATAAGTGTTATTTTGATTTGGAAATCAAAACAAAACTCAAAAGCAATAAATTCCATGCTACTGTCAATTTAAATATTCAGTAGATAGCAATTTACTATGAACAATAGAAGTGGACTGGAAATATAAAACCACAACTTTTAATTTTAAAAAGTTCATTTTAAAATATAATTTTACGGTTCATTCACACATTAATTTTCAAGGCAACTCTGCTATCTCAATAAATTACATTCTAAAAGCAACTACAAGACAGATGGAAAGTCAAATTTGCGTGAAATGATATGAGAGCAGTTATAAAGAATAGCAGTTATACTGCACTGCGTAGTTAATCACTTTCAGATGAGAAAATAGCTGTGATGAGAAATTACAGAATTTGGTTCAGGAGTAACAGTGATGACATATTTGACACTATAGTCACTTTTGACACTATTTGATACTTTTTATATTCTCCCTGTGTTGTTTGTTATCGTCATTTCAAGATAATTAAGAAATCGAATGGCTTCGTCTTTCTAACAGTTGGAGGCAATGAAAAAAACTGACATATTGAAAGCTGTTTAAACGGTGTCTGAGATGAATCAGAGTCAGATGATGTCACGAACCCACACACAGGAAACAGGGATAGATAGATCCAGAAGCAGTTTAATGGCTGTCCGTAATCATAAACCAGTCCATAACAAACACTAAACAGCCAGGGTATATATACACACAGAACATGAAAATCATGATGGGGAACAGCTGAGTGCAATGAACAGTGTTGAGCGCAGACAAGGATTGTGGGGAATGTAGTTCCAAAAGTTAATAACACCGTTGGGGAAGGAGGACCTCTAGTGGACACCACCGACACCGGCTCCGGAACAGCGACAGGAACAGACCCTGGCTCCGGCTCAGGAACAGACAATGGCTCAGGAACAGACACCGGCTCCTGCTAAGGAACAGACAATGGCTCAGGAACAGACACCGGCTCCGGCTCAGGAACAGACAATGGCTCAGGAACAGACACCGGCTCCTGCTAAGGAACAGACCCTCGCTCCAGTTCAGGAACAGACACTGGCTCCTGTTCAGGAACAGACAATGGCTCCGGCTCAGGAACAGACAATGGCTCCGGCTCAGGAACAGACAACGGCTCCGGCTCAGGAACAGACAACGGCTCCGGCTCAGGAACAGACAATGGTTCCAGCTCAGGAACAGACACCGGCTCCTGCTCAGGAACAGACACCGGCTCGGGCTCAGGAACAGACAATGGCTCCAGCTCAGGAACAGACACCGGCTCCTGCTCAGGAACAGACCCTGGCTCCTGTTTAGGAACAAACACCGGCTCCTGCTCAGGAACAGACACCGGCTCCTGCTCAGGAACAGACCCTGGCTCCGGCTCAGGAACAGACACTGGCTCCGGCTTAGGAATCACGGACATGAAAGGTCTGAAAGGTGTCTCCAGGATCCGAGCCAGACGCTCCAAATAGTCGGTCATTGCCCCCGTGGCTGAGAGAATAAGCCCAGAGAATGAGCAGTCTCTGGTACAGCCTCCGGAATGGCATCGGGCTGCTCGGGCATGGCCTCTGGGTCCTCTGGGACGCTGACCTCCTCCTTCCATCTTCCATTGGGCCTTCCACCTCTCCAATCTGATAGTTGGCTGCCATGGTTTCCTCAGTCCTGCGAGCAGCCATGGTGAAATAATAAAATAAAGTTTTCGGCGGCCCCATGGATCCATTCATGACGGAGTCGTTTTGTCGTGAACCAACACACAGGAAACAGGGATAGATCCAAAAGCAGTTTAATGGGTGTCCGTAATCATAAACCAGTCCAGGCAATGATCAAAATCCATATAAACAATCCAGAAACGAGAAATGAAACTAAACAAGAACAGGCAAGAACTCAGAAGTGGTGTGACGAATAACAACGACTCTAGAGGACCTCTAGTGTCATGGAACATAAAGCCTTTTTTATGATGCTCCCATTCTTGATTGATGCCATAAACACTTACCACTCCAGCACAACCCCTCTACTCGTTCTCATTGGTCAAAAATAGAAGGCTTTAATCCATCAAGACTTGCATAACATCATTAAAATTGCCCATTGTTAAAGGACAATTCTTGAAAGTGCCCACAAAAACCTTGTGTTTAATGAATTTCTATTAAAACAAGTTATAGTAACGTCTGTGCCAAGGACAATTACCAGGATATCAAATGCAATTCAGATGTGAATACAAATATTAATCATTGTTTTACTGAAGTTATAGGGTTATTTATCTGCTGCCAAGGCAACAAGCACAAAGCAAAGAGAACTAATGATGAATAAAGTAATCAAGCTGCACTGTCTGAGGGAACAGTGAAAACCAAAGAATGGCTCACCTTGGCAATTTTGATGAAGTGGCCCAATATTTCTGCTCGAATTTTCAGTGTTTGAGCCGTCAATATCTCCCTCACTGCCCAGAAGCTGACCTAGGAGAAAAAAAAAGGTCATATGTAAATTAGTGCGGTCAACGTTAACGCATGCAATACATTTTTGTCCAGTTTAACATATTGAATTAATTAACACAACTGCCTGTGAATGTCCTAACACACGCACGATGCTATGGCAAGCCAAAGTATTCATATATGCCTGGTTGGGCGTCTGATTGCACACTGACCCGTCAAAAGTGTGCAATTTGACAACAAAACGTGCATCCTTGATTCATTTTTTTTAATCGATTGACAGCACTCAAGACAAGAACTGAGATCCACAATGTACTAGAAGAAATTCCCACAATAGCATCTCTGCACAATAAAGTTAGGATTGAAACAATTTATTTGAAACTACTTTAGTGAAGGCAGATCCTGAAGGTTTACATCATTTATAGCTATATCTGCTGACAAATACCAAAGGTTCTCAGCAAAAATAACTCAAAATGGACGCAGACAGATCAACAATAAATAAAAAATAAAAAATAAAGGAAATCTATCTAAATGTATGTGATGAGATTTCCTCTTATTCACAAGCTTATCAAAAAGCCTTTTTAGAATAAGACTAGGCAGCATAACTGAATCTTTTTTTTCCTGGAAATATAAGACATTTGCTGTTAATGATGACATTAAAAAGACCGAAATGGCAAATGTAATTGCAGACTTCTAATGGCCACTTCCAAGACATTTAAGCTCTTTCAAAATGAAATGCCATGTAAATAAATCTCATATTCATTTCTTTTGTATACTGACCTTCATGAGCTGATATTTATAGCCTTATTTTCAGAACTGGGGATAAAGAAAGAGTTGTGCATTTACAGTAAAGCGTATGGGAATAGATGAATTGGTCAGGTCATTATTTTGTGTGTGTGTGTGTGTGTGTGTGTGTGTGTGCGTGTGTGTGTGTGCGTGTGTGTACAGGGAGAGGACACAGGGACTCAAGCCAATGCCACATTCATAACCGAAATATGCCCTTCAAAATATAAATACGAAATAAATAACATAATTACATTATATAATATATATAAATGATCCTTAATTCTTCTCTTTTTGACAAGAAACCCCCAAGTGTCAACAACTTCATTTTTACAGGTTCATGGCTGGTCTGAGCTCAAGATTTAAAGGGATAGTTCACCTAAATATGAGAATATTCTATTATCATTTACCTATTCAATTATATTTTGTCATTCAAAACCCCAAATATATTTTTCATGACCATGTATTTACTTTTTCCCACTGAGACTTTAAAAAAAATCTACTGTTTTTTTTAAAGCTATTGTTCCCTTTTATTATCAGTCTACTGAAGCCTGATTGGCTTAATGACATTATATCACAATGTCCAATGGTGTTCAAATTCGCAAAATAGGGGCAGAAACGCGGTGGTACTGCGGGGCCGTGGAACTTTGGTATTTCTAAAACCCTGCATATATATATATATATATATATATATATATATATATATATATATATTCACACATTCACCTAAAGGACTATTAGGAACACCATACTAATACTGTGTTTTACCCCCTTTCACACTCAGAACTGCCTTAATTCTAAATGGCATTGATTCAACAAAGTGTTGAAAGTATTCTTTCGAAATGTTGGTCCAAATTGATAGGATAGCATCTTGCAGTTGATGGAGATTTGTGGGATGCACATCCAGGGCACGAAGATCCCGTTCCACCACATCCCAAAGATGCTCTATTGGGTTAAGATCTGGTGAGTCTGGGGGCCATTTTAGTACAGTGAACTCATTGTCATGTTCAAGAAACCAATTTGAAATGATTTGAGCTTTGTGACATGGTGCATTATCCTGCTAGAAGTAGCCATCAGAGGATGGGTAAAAGAATGGGTACATGGTGGCCATAAAGTGTTGTAACGAGTGTTTTTTTGAGTAAAAGTTGCTCTTCTATCAGCTTGAATCAGTCAGCCCATTCTCCTCTGACCTCTAGAACCAACAAGGCATTTTCGTCCACAGGACTGCCGCATACTGGATCTTTTTCCCTTCTCACACCGTTCTTTGTAAACCCTAGAAATGGTTGCGTGTGAAATACTCAGACCGACCCGTCTGGCACCAACAACCATGCTGCGCTCAAAATTGCTTAAATCACCTTTCTTTCCCATTCTGACATTCAGTTTGGAGTTCAGGAGATTGTTTTGACCAGGACCACACCCCTAAATGCATTGAAGCAACTGCCATGTGATTGGTTGATTAGATAATTGCTTTAATGAGAAATTGAACAGGTGTCCCTAATAATATTTTAGATGAGTATTATATATATATATACAGTATATATATATATATATATATATATATATAGAAAGAGAGAGAGAGAGAGAGAGAGAGAGAGAGAGAGAGAGAGAGAGAGAGAGAGAGAGAGAGAGCTTTCTGAATTTTCGAGTCACAATTATTTTGCACAATTTATATTTTGTATGAATCAAAAAATTAGCTTAGTGCAGTTGCTTCACAGTAAACAAACTTTTTTTGACACTTTCATTTTTTTAAGTGCTTTCACTTATGCAATGTCTTCTTTAAAATGAGAACAACCTTAGGTCTGTATTCCAAAGCATTCATGCATTGCAACCGTTTGAACCAGTTCAGATCTATTCAAAGTTTGCGCACAAAGACATGTCAATTTGCTTAATTCTGAAATTTTTTAAGAGAAATTGTTGTTGACTAGGTGGTTCTTGGATGTTGTTTTGATTTTTTCAAAAGATGGTTTTCTGTCTGAATATTTAAGATCCACTGTTGTAAAACAATAAAGTAATGCCTTTAATGTCCACGAGTGTGCCACTGTAGCAGACACCCAAAAACTTTGATGTATTAAGAGCAATGTGGATGCCATTAGTCTGGATTTTTTTTTTTTTTTTTAGAAAAACCCATCAACAGACATTTCTGTTGGATGTTTCCAGTTCTGTTTCTTATATATTCTGTTATTTAAAGGAGTTAATACAGCAGCTGCTGGATGAATTAACTATATGGACCAGCATTTGTCTATCTGAAGCACCTGTTGCACAAAACTGTGATATCCAGTAAAAAGGTATCATGACATTTAAAACAGCCAAAGCTGTGAATTTATGTACAAGTGGACACCTATTACATTAAAAGTCTTATGTGATAACTTACAGCCGACATCATCTACATTATATCTTCGTTATCTGCAATACAGTGAGGTTTCTGAACACAATCCATGCCAAATCAGCAATGTCTGCAACTAGAATACAGTGTCACAATAGAGTTTTCTCATTCCTCTTTGAGTATAATGACGACACATTGACCTCCACTATATATGTTTTATTTCTGGTGGTGCTAGTGGACCCAAGTCTTAAACCCTGGATAGGGTGATGCATGAATAAGTAAATCCACCTCTGATCAGCAATTTTACACTCTATACCTCTGTTAACTGCTATATAAATATGTCTTTCAAACTGCTACATGAGGAAAAAACCCTGAGATCTTGTCGAAATTATCGACCATTATATCAGGAAATAACCAGTGAAAAATTCAATATTATCTAAATCAAACAAAATACCTTACAATTACATTTCCTTGTGCCAGAATTACACATACAGCAGGATGTAAGTTTTTAGCTCCAGTCACCACCAAGTTTAGCAAACAGGGAATTAATACCGCAGTGAAGTTTTGCTAGTGCAGATTTGCTTACCTGGTTAAATCTCCGTGTGAAGGCCACAACGTTGGGAGAAAGGCTGTGCTTCTCCTTCTTGTTCCAACCACAGCTCGCCAGCTCCTAAACAAACAAGTAGTCCTTTCAGCAGTGTTGTAATATTTAAGTCTAAGATGTTAGTTTATTAGTTTTTTAATAACGTGGACAGTCCCTTTTTGAAAGAAAAAGAGCAGCTTTAGCCTCTACGGCTAATTTCCAGCTGTAGTCCCCGGCCAGTTGTCAATAGGCATAAATGTCATTTATGACATTTATGTCATTATGTCATTTTTAAATGTCATATTATCTACTCTACCCTTTAAAGGTTTGTGCTCAGTACAGCTTTTAATGTTTTTCAAAGATGTTTCATTAGACTTATGCTGCATTTATTTGATCAAAAATAAAGTTAAAACAGTAATATTGTGAAATATTATTACAATTTAAAACCAGTATTTTCTATTTTATCATACATTTTGAAATACATTAATGTAATGTATTTGTGTGATGCAAAGCTGAATGTTCAGCATCATTACTTAAGTCTTCAGTGTCGCATGATCTTTCAGAAATCATAATAATATGCTGATCTGGTGATCGAGAAACGAGAAATTTTTATTATTTTCACGGTTTAAAAAAGCTGTGCTGTTTTATATTATTGGGGAAACCATGATTATGTATTTATTTTGATAAATAGAAAGTTCAAAAGACCAGTATTTATTTCAAATTGATTTTTTTATAACAATGTAAAAGTTTTTACTTTCTCTTTTGATAAATAATGCATACCTGATGTATAGACCCCATATCTTATTTGTTATAGGCCTTTGTTGCAGGCTTATTTAGAATTTCTTTCTAAATGAATAATAGGAATATTACATTTTGTAGAATAGAAAAGAATTCACAGAACAACAGAACACACACCCACTGCCTTCATCTCTTTGACATAAAAAGCTTTGCATGGGGACTTTACATGCTTCTAAGCTTCCTTAGGTTCACAGAGCTATGAACACCAACACTTTTATTGTATCGTGCAGACTAAGAGCAGATGGAAACATTCAAAGGCATTTCAGTTTCGACATGAACTGAGTTTCCATGTGAATAAGCAGCTCAGTCTGGGTACATTACCTTACCAAAATAATTTTGGGTCTGTTTGCTAAGTCATCACTTAAAGCCACACATTTTGTAGGATTGAACAGGATTGTCAGAGAGTGGGACACATGAAGTCTGGTAAGGTACTTATAGACTACCATTCAAACATTTGGGTTCAATAAGATTTAATTTGCATTTAAAGGATGCATTTAAGTTTTAGCATTTAGTTTTTTTAAGTAAAAACTTGTACGTTTTGCAAAAGATTTCTATTTTGAATGGATTAATACTATCATGCGAAGAATCCTGGAAAAAAGGATTCACGGTTTCCCTATTAAGCAGCACAAATGTTTTCTACATTGATAATAAGAGATATGTCTTGAAAAATTATTTCTTAAGGATCATGTGACACTGAAGACTGGAGTTATGACTACTAAAAATTCAGCTTCACCATCACATGAATAAATTACAGCTTAAATTACATTTTAAAAAATACAAATATAGAAACATTTATTTTAAATTGTAATAATATTTCACAATTGTTTTGATCAAATAAATGCAGCCTTGTTCAGCATTACAAAATTGTCCTGACCTCAAACTTTGATTAGTAATGTATAGTAGTTGTAAATTTCAATTATTATTTTGCACCCAAAATTGTCATATTTCAGTTTTTCCATTATCATTTTACAACCTTCTCTCTGACCATTTTTTATTTATTTATTTATTTTAATTTTATACAAATTTGATTTTTTGAATATTTCGTTTTGCTGCTGGCCCTTTAAGAAACTACCCCTACAGGTAGATTACAGGTTATAACTACACCATTCATCACATATCCTTTAATTGCTCCATCCTCTTTGCAGAGTCAGCATTACATTGTGACAGGATTACCAAACAATCCCACTGAAATATAACTGAAATGATCAGGACCCTTGTTAAAAATAAACTTGAGAGCGGCATGTGCCATATGTATAGCACACATATTAATGAATTATGCTTAATTTTTCTCTTATATCAATAGTTCTTTAGACTATTTTGACTTCTGAAAGTTACAGTACGTTTTATTTTCATTTTTATCTCAAAAGATTTATGAGATTTATACTTATGATGGAAAGTCTACAAACTTTCTGACTATCATTTCTTTAAAATGTCTGTAGCCAAAGAAAACTGTGAAGCACACCACTTTATGTAAAGAGACTCTGTCTGCTCACATTTCTCACACAACACTAAAAATGTGGTTCTAGAACCGACATACATCTGAAATCTATTAATCCAGATGCCCGTGTCAACTTCACGAACATCTCCTTTTAGAATCCACAATAATCCTTGAAGCATGCAGCTGAAATATTGATGAATGAATGTATGTACATGTGGTCGAACGCAAAAAAATTTACTTATACTAGTATTTCCACAGGCCAATGGAACTTACAGGCAAACGGCTCAACAATAACAAGACCACTTACGTTGTTAAAAATGTCAGGGTCGGAAAGACTGAGTGTAACGGACGGGTCCTGAATTAGTGGCTGGTGAGGTCAAACTCAGCATTTTTAAAATTAGCTCTTTTCCAGTGGGAACTTCTGCTGTAGGGATATTAATTCAATGTGTTTCACACTCTAGTCCTCTTCAGAGAAGGAATCCCATGGTAGATGTTTTGTTGCTTTTTAGAAAATCAAATCAACTGAAAAATGTATGCGTGTAAAAAGCTGCCGCAACGCAAACATGTCTAAAGGAATGAAGGGGGAAGATTCATTTTGACATAAACCGAGCTCATAATCCACAAATTCCCCCAACACCAATTAAAACCACTTTGAGTCAAGAACTGACATTTTTTCAGCAATAAAACCATTGGCAACACGTTGACTACAAGAAGATAAACATGACAGCGCTGTTAGCAGTAGAAAAAAAAAAAAAAAACATTTTTACCCATGACTGAAGAGATTTCAGAGGGAGGATGAGGTAAAATAGTTCTTTCCTGTTTTCAATCCAGACTAATGTTTTGGTGCCACATATCTACACATTCAAACTGCACAAACAGCAGGCCTTATTGAGTATCCTTTCATTTAGTTGTTTTTTAGATGATACAGGGAGAAGAGCAATACCAGTGTCCAATATTAAATGATATAGACCCTTTTACAGTTTTTTGTGGGCGGAGCTTAGGTGGAGGCAGAAAGATCCATCTGGCCGCTTCACTAACGCTAGTTAGCAAGGATTGTTAGCTTGTTTTTTTTAACAATGACTGGAGAAAATCTGATATTATCTTAATGTGTAAGGTCACTCAGTGTCCAGGACCGCGATTGTTATTTCCAAAAGTTATTTTTAACGGACAGAACCAGATTAGCCGACCTGTAGCCGCCTACACGCTCACTCAATGCATGGATGATCTGACAGGATTAACGTACGTTAACTCGGTTGAGTGGCCTGACTTCTACACCTACCTTATAGAGAAACCAATCGTAAAGAGAAACTGAGGGCATATAAATCTTTAGATGCCTATATGGTCATGTACAAGACTTGTGTGTATGGTCCGCAGTTCTGCCGAGTCAGCACTGAGACCACGACAATGTAAAGAGTGACATTACAGTGCGATTTTAATGATGTGAATATTTTCTAGAAATAAAAGTTCCAGATACAGCATATTCATTTTTCATCAATTCTTGCACCAAACAACACAACAAGATGACATTTAATAATAGTAACAATTATTTAAGCTCATTATGTAGCCGAATCTGTGCTGTTTTGCATTGACCGCCTCCAGTTTTCACTTTGTTTTGTCTCCAGCTAGCGCCGTGACGTAACTGTGACTTCGGCGCAAAAGGGGTCTATTAAAGGGGTCATGAACTGGCTTTTTAAATTTTATTATATTGTTGTCTGAGGTCAACTTATGACGTTCGCTTGGTTTTTGCATTCAAAAACATCAAAATTAATAAGTAATAAGCTATTTTCTACCCTAGTTTTGAGCCTATGTCAAAAACGCTCGGTTTTTATGGGTGTCGCTCACTGAAGACTTGGAAGTGGAAGTAAACGCCCACTGCTGTGAGTGGAGAACAGTTTTGCATATTATAATGAGTTTCGACTCACCCGTCGATGCACTTGGTGGAAATTGTTTTGAAAACGTCCAATAAAATGGCAAACGGAATAATTCGCCCATAGGCTGCATGTTCGACCCAGAGTCTGTGTGTTGCACCATTCCTGTCAGATCCAATATAGACAGAACAGCACCGTTCTTTAATCTTAATCGGTCTGCAAATCCAGTCTTGTTTACAAAACAAACCTCAGTGAAATGAAGCGAACGTCATTAAAAATAAAGTTTAACCATGCAGTCCTATTGGAATCCAGAGGAAGCTTATGCAGCGACTGTCTTCAGCGACTGAATCACTGTCTTCCACAACCAGGCATAGCACAATCTTTATTGCTCGGTAGCTCTATGCGGTTTGTCATCACGAGGTAGGCATCTATGTCATTTAGCTATGCGTGTAATGCGCAAATCGGTGGGCGGGGCTAAACCAGCCGTGTTGAAGTAGGCGTTGATCATCTTCTGCCGGGGTGGTGTTTTATCCTCTTTGACATCATAGTTCCCCACTTTTAAAAACGAGTCGTTTGCAGAGCGTGGAGTCAATAAAAGCTTTTATTGGACTAACAAGGACGTTTTCAGTTCTGAAACTTACAGGATATTCTTATAATATGATGACCTCTTAGATGTCAAAAGCTGAAGGAAATTTTGATCTCTCAGTTCATCACCCCTTTAAAAAATGTTTTGACTGTCACCTTTGATCAATGTATCCCTGCTGATTCTGAATAGTATTAATTTCTTCCAAAAAAACCCCAAAAACTCTTGCTGACCCTAAATCATTATATGGTAGAGTATAATTAAATATAGAAAATAAATCTGATTTTGATTAAGCAAGCACTGAATAGTTTCTGGCCCTATTTTGTCTCCAATTCATGAAATCCAAATTCTCAACACACCAAACCAACCACACAGGAATGGTTGCTGAGAAACCCATAAAGCTACCTAATAATGTGGCTACGTGGAAAAACAATAAATAACAATAAACCCGCAGATTTTTTTTTTTTAAATGGATTCCCTCTGGAAAATGTCTGTGGCTGTTAGTGAGAAATGATTCCAATAAGAGAACTCAAATCCACACTGACTCAATGCACACAGCTCACAGAGATGATGTCATGTTAACTAAGGCCTGCAAAGATGTGGGTCAATCACTATCCTACTTTAACACTCACATCACTCATGCCAATTCATAGTCTGGATAAAGTTTACACAACCCTGACTCATTCTTACTAAATGTTAAGATCCATGGGCTCATTTCTCTGAAAAAGGCCAGAGATTCACACCAAGGTCACTATGAATGGAAACCAAATGATTCCAGACTTCATGTTAAGAAAAGAACCTTGGTTAAGACTAATTGGCAAACAGACTGCCAAATCATTCTCTGCTCGAGCATTACACCATCACCGGGTAGACTGTCTACACGGTAGAAACCTGAAAGAATCCTGGCTAACATTTCTTCATGATACAATTGTTTTCTCATCACTATAATCATATAAACTCTAAAATGTGAGTCAGACCATCCAATTTTTCATGTTATGTCTTTTCATATGACATTCCACAATTAATTTGTCTTCGACCATGTGATGAAATTAGATTTTTAATTTTAATTAGATGTTTTTTTTTTTTATATTTGATTTTTTTGTATGAAGTATTTTCATTCAATTTGATTAAGATAATATTAATAATAACAATAACTATTATTTTTTAATCATTTTAAGTCATCCTACAGCTACCTTTCCTGAGTTTCCTGAGGCTCCTATTGGTTCCTGGTCCCCCAGGTTGAGAACCACTGCTCTACAGGCATTTATAGCCTGAAAATATTGATAATCTTCGTTTTGTCATAATTTTGTGAAAATTACAAAGGTTCATATGTTATTGGTCATTCATCACTGTTTTCTTTATTTACTCCAGAACCTGCCATACAACCATAGACCACGTAACATATACATACAGTAATAAACACTTATGTTATGAATAACAGCTAACCTGCTAAATGCCCAAATGTAAAAGTCAATGAAAATTGATCTCCCTGAAAACTACACAAAACCCACAGAAAACTGAAAAGTGTCTTGGCAGACCTGTTTTTACTACCTGTACCTTCTCACTGATCCTGGTCCAAATCTATCAAAATTGTTATGAGCACCTTCCCATCTTCACATAAAATGTTAATTAAGGAAAGTACTGAGGGCTCTGTAACTGCAGAGGATAAGCTCTAGTTAAAGTAATGGAAGACTGTGGAGCTAGACTCTGTGGGCACTGTGGTCTTTGTATGTGTGTGTGTGTGCGTGTGTGTGTGTGTGTGTGACTGCTATAGTGCCACGTCACACTAATCTGTAGCACAAGAGAGCACATGAGATCAGTTCACAGCTGTGAGGCTCATGAGGATTGATAAACACAGAGGATGTGTATGTAGTTGCCATGGATATCTGTCTCACCTCAGGCTGTATCGCTTTGAATACAGGAGCATCCATCAAAGTGATCTGACTCTGCAAAATAAAAGCTACAATGTTAAACTGACAACAATTTCAAGCATCAAAAGAATAGCTCACTTAAAAATAAAAATGATTTCCTAATTGAATCATCTCAGATTGTTCCAAGCCTGTATGCTTTTTTTCTTGTAAAGAACACAAAATGAGATATTTAGCAGAACGTCCAGGCAGCTCTTTAGTATCAGCTGTGGTCACCATTTCAATGAATGGGAAAAAGTAAATAATAATAATTGTTGGGTGAAATACTACATTAACATTTAGAATTAAATTGCAGGGCACTTAATTTTTAGCATTTTTACTTGCACGTTTTTGTCAGTGATTATCTCATGTGAATGTACATGTTTAAATTCATAGCATTTTACAAAAGTACTATTGACTTTTTTAGGGGTGTTTGTTTTTGCAGTGGAAAAAGTTACTTATGGCAACTTTAAAGGGGTAACTTGGCAATTCTAGTCATTTCTTAGCTGATTTTCACTTTTGTTGTCACATGTTGTCTCACCGAGCTCCCCCTACAGCTGTGGAGCATATAATTCACAACACTGTCTTAGAAAAACTCACCTGCCTCCTCCCTCTTTCTACTGCTGCTCATGAGCATTTGTTATTATCGGAGCCGACCAAATTTATTGTGTTGAGCTATGCCTACCGAGGTGTGTAATACATCATACACAGTATCATATGGCATATGTGTTAATGTCGAATTGCCATAAAACAGTTTGTGTTTCTCGCTCGATATCACCTTACCGGGACGTTAGTCCCCTTGTTGCAAGGTTGGTTTTCCACCTGGGAACGCTGGAGGGAGCGAATGGTGAAAGTCACCATTCTGACCAGAACCGGTTATTTAACCATCCAAATGTTTTCTAAACGTTTTTATTAAGTTGAAATAGTTGCCAAGCTCCCCTTTAATTGAGCATAGTGGGTTTCTATAAATATAAAAATAGATATATAAAATGAAAAGGTAACTAAATACTTGACGTTACTATAATTATGGGATGGAAAGTTGTAAATAAATGTAAAAAAAAAATTTAAATACTAGCCCATTGTGCACTTAAAGTCAGAGTTGGTATTGACATGAATAAGTGTGAGCAATGGTCTGATAATATATATAATGATGAAGTCAAGAAATGTGTAAATAGTTTAAAATCACAGCAATATCCATGTCAAACCCTCATTGAGAGGCACAAAGAATAGTTTTATTTTTTCACACTTATCTCAGATAAATGTCAACTATCAACTAGTGTTAAAATCAACCAAAAGTAATGCATTTCTTTCCCTTCAACCCTAAACTCAAATCATCTACCTGGATTTTAAATATAATTTTAAAACAACATTCAACTTTAAAATACACCGAACATAAGCTTTGAGTGAGGAACAGACTGAAGTTTAGGTTTATATTAAGTGATAAACTTCCTCTCTGTATCAGTCAATGGGAGTTAAATTGGTAGGGCTTTTAGCACCCCTAGTGGTCATTTCACATAGAAAATGAAGCAATGCATACCTACAGAAACTTAATTTCTGTAGGAAAAAAAGTAAAAAGTTTTTTTTTTTTTTTTCATGAGACCAGGTATAAACTGGAGTATTTATAAACTTACAGCAAACTCCTCAGGGGTCACTTTGAGCATGTCAAACACCACCGCGTCAAAGCTCTTGGCAGAGTCCAAGCTCCGTCCATCCAGGGACTCAGAACTACTGCTGTCCTGCAAACACAGGAGGAAAACAGTTAGACAGGAAAGGGAGGGAAAAACTTTAGGAGAAAAATCAGGGATGATATTTCATACACCTATAAAATCCACATGGACAAAGAATCATGGCCAGTTGCACTCTTCCTGCGGACATTTAATCAGTTTAATTACCATTGTCCATCTGAATTGCTTTATTCCATTTGATTATTCAGCCCAGATGGTAAAAGTGGATCAGAATGCAACCACATCACTTTATTAACAGGCAATGAGCCAATCCAACCCATATGATAATTAAAGCCAGACAAAAATAGACCACATAACAAAGGCCTGAGAAGGAAAGATACAGTCACTATGAAAAGAACGATTTCTCCATGGCAAATGATCCAGACAGATCCCCTTTGAAGTCTCCCCATTCCATCCAGTAATATCCGTACTGATGTAAAGTCTTATCTGTTCTGTGTGCACTCTTAATTGCTAGCAGATTCGTTAATGCCCTCGTTTCTGGTTATTACAAACGCTGTACGCTACCATTCAAAAGTTTTGTGGAAGAAATTACTGTTATACAGCAAGTATACATTCAATTAAATTGAAAGTTGAACGTAAAGAAATGATGTTACTAAACTTCTATTTCAAATAAATGCTGTTCTTTTGAAAATTCTATTAATCAAATAATCCTGAAAAAGGATTCCACAATAATAAACAGAACAACCGTTTTCAATATTGATAGTAATAAAAAAAATGTTTCTTGAGCACCAAATTAACATATTAGTATCATATGACAATTGCTAAAAAAAAAAAAAAATCAACTTTACCATCACAGGAAGAATTTACATTTTAAAATATAAAAATACAAAACAAAAAAAATAACATTAAACTGTTATACTATTTCACAATCTTATGTTTTACAAAGAGAAAATGAGGCATAAAGCACCACAACTGCAATTAAACTTCTAACTGGCCGATTCGTTTGGGCTAGATCAATCTAAAAATGGTGTTGAAAAATATTTTAGTAAGGCCCCTGTCCCAGCGCAGAAAACCTCTGGCTTCATAGAATTTTTTTAACCCCTTACCTTATGAAACTGTGTCAATTTGCTTCACAAAAATAAATGTGTCACAACTGCTGAACTATCGCTGACTCTCTAGATGAGTTCCAGTTCACACAGCATGACAATGAGTCAATGACATACAGTAACACTGTCTCACTGGAGCAGGATCCTGCCAGTGTGCATTTGAATGGATCAGCATGTATGGATCAGCAGCATGTAACAACCAGCTATTTATCTGATCTGATTCCCCTTTGCAAGCCAATATCAAGTGATTAAACTTGGCCGCTGTCGTTGAACAATCACACGCATCGCGAAGCTGTAATGATCAGCTTCAATAAATCCCTCAGTTATAATCCATTATGCACAGTTTAATGTTCAGTTGGTAACACTTTACAATAATGTTCATTAACATTAGTAAATGCATTAC
The DNA here is from genome assembly GCF_988280905.1 of Pimephales promelas. Lineage (NCBI taxonomy): Eukaryota > Metazoa > Chordata > Actinopteri > Cypriniformes > Leuciscidae > Pimephales > Pimephales promelas. The sequence goes on along the minus strand of NC_142782.1, from coordinate 17,816,770 downwards.
CTAACGTGAACTAACGATGAGCAATGCATTAGTTACAGTGTTTATTAATCTTTGTTAATGTTAGTTAATACAAATACAGCTGTTCATTGTGCGTTCATGTTAGTTCACAGTGCATTAACTAATGTTAACTAATACAACCTTTGATTTTAATAACATATTAGTAAATGTTAGAATTAATATTAACTTAGATTAATAAATGCCGTTTTTGCTGGCCTTTCTGATATTAATCCTGGCAATAAGACTAAATGAAATTAAATAATATATCTATGTTAAAAAAAAAAAAAAGATTTAAGGTCAAAAGGTTTATTTCAGGACAGATGCTGTCATGGTTAAACTCTTTCGTAAAAACAAATGGGATATGTTTTAGTACCTGTGTGTGGCGAGAGGTGATGCTGACGCTGGCAGGAATTCCATTCCTCCTGTACATGCTCCCAGTCAGAAGAGAAGACCCAGATCACAGCCGACCTCAGCTGCTCACCGCCACACACGACCTCTCAGCCATCCCTGCAACACACATGCCACCTTATGTTATGCCCGACTTGGTGTACTTGGCTATTTGGAAAGATTTTGATTTTGTTTTACAAGCCCAATTAAATAGAAATTGTGACTTTAAAAGAAAACTGTTCTTTTACTGTCATAAGATTTAACACAGTCTTACTCCATTTGGGATCTGCTCATTCTGTGGAGCAATGCATAATATAGCCAGAAGAGGGAGGATGTCACCACAAATGCTGCCTCTCTTCCCTCAACATGACTCCTGGATCTGCCATACATTCAGTCAACCAGCCATTTCTTGTTCAAATGAGTCACATACAATATCATAGCCATATTATGAAAAGACCCTCCCGTGTTGTTCTCCTCTGTACTATTAAATGAAATGTTTCAGTCTGTATGGCCATAAGCAATCCAAAATTGAAGTGCAAGAAATATCAACAGATTTTTGCTTTGGTTGTGCTTCAGGAACCACACATAAAATTTTACATTAAATGGCCACCAAACATTTGATTAAAAAATGTTTACAGTGCAAAAGTAAACACATATGTCCTTTAAAAAAGGTTTTAAATGTATTAAAATGATCCAAAAACACATAGGGCCAGCAATATGCTAAAATTAGCAACATGATGTAGATTAAAAAGACTGATCAACTGTATGTTTTGTGAAATTAACTGCAGAAGCTAACATTATGCCCTGTTCAAACCACTGGGAGACTTCCAGATGTGTTCAAGTTTTGAACACATCTGGAGTATTTGCATTTTATTTATATTATATTTGTATTATTTGCATTTAGCATTGATTTCAGAACATTATTGCAGAGATGGCATGATTGGGATCATTTGCAAGACTCAAGTCTTTGCATTCAATTTTCGAGTTAAGACAAGTCCCAAGTCAAGTCCAAGTCATGCAAGTCTACATTCCAGCAGTAAAAAAAAAAAAGAAAGGTTGTGGTCCCCCATACGGAAGCCCTGAACCGCAACCTAAAAAAAAAAAAAGTCAGTAAAAAAAAAAATCTGTAAAAAAAAAAAAAAAATCTGTAAAAAAAAAAAAAAAAATCTAGCATTTCGAGATTAAAGTCGAAATGTTTCGAGATTAAAGTCGAAATGTTTCGAGATTAAAGTCGAAATGTTTCGAGATTAAAGTCGGAATGTTTCGAGATTAAAGTCGGAATGTTTCGAGATTAAAGTCGGAATGTTTCGAGATTAAAGTCGGAATGTTTCGAGATTAAAGTCGGAATGTTTCGAGATTAAAGTCGAAATGTTTCGAGATTAAAGTCGAAATGTTTCGAGATTAAAGTCGAAACATTGTGCATTCATAACAGTGCGCGTCCACTGGCTCAGAGCGCGCGCGCGTGTGTGTGTGTGAAGTCGAACTGCCATGGATAAACACAAAATAGTAGCTTTTTACTTTTATCTGAATTACTTATCTTACTTTATCGTTATAAAATATAATGCGCCGGAATAGACTTTAGCCTATAGGAAAACCAACACGGAAAACACTTTTCAGACTGGATGGAGAATTCCAGCTTTATGAATGAATGAATGAATGAATGAATGAATAGGGCATTTATAGCGCTTTCATATATGCCTACACTCAAAGTGCTTTACAATCATATCAGAGAATCTCTCCTCAACCATAAGTGGTTATTAAATCTTAGGAAATCACAGGATCCGGCCAAATGATTGGATACAGAATGATACACTTAAAATGTATACAGAGCGATACGTTGAAGAGGGAGACCGAACAGTTACTGTTGTTGTGTTCTCGACCCAGATAGTGTTGACTAGACGAGCACGAAAACACCTCAGCACGTGTGACGTGTGTAGATTTTGTTGAAAGCCCAGATAAAAGTAAAAAGCTACTATTTTTTGTTTATCCATGGCAGTTCGACTTCACACACACACACCAGTGGATGCGCACTGTTATGAATGCACAATGTTTCGACTTTAATCTCGAAACATTTCGACTTTAATCTCGAAACATTCCGACTTTAATCTCGAAACATTCCGACTTTAATCTCGAAACATTCCGACTTTAATCTCGAAACATTCCAACTTTAATCTCGAAACATTTCGACTTTAATCTCGAAACATTTCGACTTTAATCTCGAAATGCTAGATTTTTTTTTTTTTTACAGATTTTTTTTTTTTAGGTTGCGGTTCAGGGCTTCCGTACCCCCAAGTATGTCACCCAGGGTTATTATCCACCTTTTTTCGCCACGGATCTGACGCACATCCTATTCTCTCACAACTCTTTCCATTCATTTTTAACTCATTGGGTGTTGTAGTGTCTGGACCAATCACACAAATAATTCATTATATTTAATGAATAATCCAACAAACTCACTCTCCCAAAAAAAGTTCTATGAAGTCAACAGTGGCACTGCAGAACCCATTGTCCTGTTACATGACACCTTAAGACTGGTAAGAGTTTTACTACTTAGTCTCATTGTTTGAGCATCCTTACCCCTTTTCAAGAAGGGCACAAGAACTAAACTGATGGTTTGCTCAGGCTGTTGATCTGCTGAACATCAGAACAATGCTAGAACTTCTTGCTTTTCTGTATTCTACTTCAGCTCTCTTTCCCTTGGTAAACTGTATGCATGTGTATGTTTAAATGTTTAGTCTAGTTAATAAATTCTTTTTCATATCACACGTAACGTTGTCTGTGTCTCGAGCTCATATCTGGAGTCACTAATCATAGATCTTGACTACTTACTCTTAGTAGTACTTAGAAAGAATAAGACATTTCCCATACCCCGGAAATGTACATTTCTATTAATTAATTAATAACCAAAATTGAGCGCTCACGGGATGGCACGCTGTCTGAAAAAACATTATGCATGTTTCAGGTGTTTGTTCACAGAGTTGCTTCACAGACAACATTATTTTTGTATGTGTCTTATTGCGTTTGAATGGTTTAATAGCACTTAAATGAATGGCAGTGTGATCATATCTGATCATATACCAAAGGATGACAGAAAAAAATGGATGCTGCTAACCGAAAACAATTTATAACAAAATTAATTTTGCCATTTCTTTTTAATGGGTCATATCATTTTTTTTTTATTTGTACTAAATTATTCATATAAATGTTACCCAGTGTTTTTCTTCTAAACATGTAGGTTCATGACCATTTAGTTCCAAAACAAGTGATCAGTAAACACTATAATACAATTTGTACAGACATTCATACCCATTATGCTCCTCCAGATCTTTCACATGGCTAATATCTGCATGGTAGAGTTGGTGAAGGTCATCCCAAGCGTCAGATATTTAGAAATACTGAAAGAGAAAAAGAGACAACAGAAAGGCTTGTTACTAAAATACAAATACCTTTAGGAAATCATCAAAGTTTAATTTTCAGACTCCATTTCAGACTAATTCAACCAAACACACTTGTGAGGCATCAAGTTAAGTTAAGTTAAAATACTCCAGCCAGAGGCGTGGAATCCACTTGCTGTTTACCTGAAAGCAGCATGATTTAACTAGCACAATCGAGTGTGAAGAATCCAATCAATACTGTTAACAACACACATGTTTCCCGTCCACAGCCTGTATTAGTTTGTTTGGCTGTATTTGTCCACATGGCTTGAATATGAATTCCTAATGGCATTAATTAGACATACTGTAGCTACACTACTGTTCAAAAGAGTGGGGTTGTTAAGATTTCTCAATGTTTTTAAAGAAGATTCTTATGCTCACCCAGGCTTATTTTTTTTTAAATCAAAAATAGAGTAAAAACAGAAATATTATGAAATATTATTACAATTTATAACCCTTTTCTATGTTAATATACGCGGTCCCGAAGGGTTTCCTTCTTTCCAGACAGTCTTCTGCAAGTTTTTGCAAGTGCAGTGCTGCAACAGGTGACTGATTTTTCTTCGTAGTGACTTTAATCAAGCATACCTCATCATAATACCAGTTTCGACCATAGGAGGAGGTAGGTCGAAACCCCCCATGAAGAGGATGTGTTTCAGGAAACAGAAGACAAGGGCACTTAAGAAGCTTCTACGGTCACTAAAACAAATTCCTCGTGTGTGCAAACATACTTGGCAGTAAAGCTCTTTCTGAGTCTGATTATATTTTGAAATTAAATGTATTCCTGTGATGCAAAGCTGACTTTTCAGCACCATTACTCCAGTCTTCAGTGTCGCATGATCCCTCAGAAATCATTCTAATATGCTGATTTAGTGCTCAGGCACAATTCTTATCATCAATGTTGAGTCAGCACAAAAGTTGTTTAATATTTTTGTGGAAACTACAAAAAAAATAAATAATAATAATAAAATCTTCAAAGTGTTTGAAGACACCATGCAGGTTCCAGTGAAGATGGAGTATGAGCTGGAAGAGCATCGCTTGTCCGCAGATTAAGATTCAGATTATTTCATTTAATGCTGTGTCAGCATTCAAAGCTATTTACAAAGCAAAAATTAAATTACAAAAATACAAATATCATATAAATACAATAAAAACAAATACAAAAACACCAAGTTATATGATACCACAGAATTTACATTAGAAAGTGACATATTAACATATGAAAAAAAAAAAATATGTCCATAAGTGAAGTAACTTCATAAAAGAACATTCTGCTTGTATTAAGTCCAGGACAATTCAATAAAATATGTTTGACAGGGAATCTTACAAGTTGGTTCTTTAGCTTTAAGTAAAAAAAAAAAAACATGGGTCAAACTTGTGTGATCCATACGACATCTGGTGTAGACCACTTGATTAAGTCTAGTTTGAAGAGTGATAAAAAGTATTTTTGTAATTTCCGGATGAGTTTTGTACAATTTATTTCTCTTGCAGATATTCCACTCTTCTTGCCACTTATTTAATATGTATGGCTTAATAATTTGTTAGATATATGAAGGAGGAATTTGACATTCATTAACTCCCTGATTAAGAGCTTCCTTAGCAGCTGCATCAGCTCATTCATTTCCTGAATGTCCAACATGGCCTAGAACTCAGCAAAAGATAATACTCGAGAACTGATTTAGTAGATAATCCACTTTGGTTAAAATAGTCCACTAAAAAGGATGATACATTTTTAAAGAGTCCATTGCTTGTTGTGTATTAAAGAATCCCTTTGTTGTGTATTTTCAATATGTTCCAATGCTAAAAGTAAAGCACGTGCTTCAGCAGAGAAAATTGAGCACTGTTTTGGAATACGGATTTCATAGCATTGATGTCCAGTCAACAGTACTGCTGTTACACAATTTTCTAGCTTCGAACCATCTGTGAGTAGAGGTAAGTGAAAAGGGAATTGGGTTTCTTATGTCCAAATATTGCTGTCTATATACATTAGGGTGAGTCACTCATTTCCTCTGATGAGCCAAATCAAAATTGATATTAGGCTTTTTTAATTTCCAGGGAGATATAGAATTAAATTTGATTTAAAATGTTCAAATTTGTGTTCAAGTTCTCCAAATGTGGTTTATCTGATGCGTTTAAGTTTGTTCTCATACAAAGGAGTAAATTGTGGGTTAATTACTGTAGAATAGGATGGATTGGTTTTATTTCCCTTTATTTTGACAGAATATTGGAGTGAGAGCTTTAATCGTCTATATTGAAGTGAAGGTTCATTGGCTTCAATGTACAAACATTGCACTGGCGAAGTTCTAAATGCTCCCAAGGCAAGTCGTAAGCCCTGATGATGTACTGAGTCAAGCATCTGCTTATATGATTTTCTGGCAGAGTCATATATTATGCTTCCATAGTCCAGACGGGAACAGATTAGAGTTCTATAGAGTTCTCAAAAGAACACTGTAATATGCTGACATTTTTTTTTTTTTTTTTTGCCAATACTTTCATTACATTCATAGCTTTAAGACACTTGATTTTTAATGATTTCAAATGAGGAATGAAAGTAAGTTTGTTGTCAAATAGAAGACCCACTTGAGTTCCTTAACAACATTAATTGGTTCTCTATTAAAGGGTTCATTCACCCAAAAGAAATATTCTGTCAGTAATTACTCACGCTCATGTTGTTCCAACCCCATAATACTTTCGTTCATCTTCGGAACACAAATTAAGATATTTTTGATGAAATCTGAGAGCTGGATCACTCCTCCATATAGGCTTCTTAACGGATCGAAACTGGCTGGCCCCAAAGTTATGAAAGACATAGCTAAAATACTCTGAGTGACTACCGTGGCTCAATCTTAAAGGGTTAGTTCACCCAAAAATGAAAATTCTGTCAGTATTTACTCACCCTCATGTTGTTCCAACCCCGTAAGACCTTCGTTCATCTTCGGAACATAAATTAAGATATTTAAGATATTAAGATCGCTCCTGCATACAGTCCATAGGCTTCTTGAGGGACTGGCTCTTGCTGTCCCCGAAAAGTCATTAAAGACATCGTTAAAATAGTCCAAGTGACTACAGGGGCTCAATCTTAAGTTTATCAAACGACGAGAACACTTTTGTGCGCAAAAAAAACAACAAAAATAACGACTTTATTTCAACTATTCGTTTATTTCTCCCTCTGCACGAGTCAGGTTACTAGTTTAATAGCGTAAGCTTCTGTTATTGTACGTCACACGCATCACACACACATGACCAGCGTCGGCCAATAGTGAGCCTACGTGTGACGTAGCTCTACGCAATCACACTACGTTAACTGACTTACAGGCTCACGGAGAAGGAAGTGAATAGTTGAAATAAAGTCGTTATTTTTGTTGTTTTTTTGCGCACAAAAGCGTTCTCGTCGTTTGATAAACTTAAGATTGAGCCCCTGTAGTCACATGGACTATTTTAACGATGTCTTTAATGACTTTTCGGGGACAGCAAGAGCCAGTCCCTCAAGAAGCCTATGGACTGTATGCAGGAGCGATCTTAATATCTTAAATATCTTAATTTGTGTTCCGAAGATGAACGAAGGTCTTACGGGGTTGGAACAACATGAGGGTGAGTAAATACTGACAGAATTTTCATTTTTGGGTGAACTAACCCTTTAAGTTTATCAAGTGACGAGAATACTTTGGTGGAGAGAAACTACAGGATTCCCATTGAAACACCTTCTGCATTTTTGATGATAAATGCTGATGTGCTCAGCATAAGCAATGAGCTGGAAAAAAATGGACCGGCTGTGCAATGAACTAGGCTTAAAACCAAATGAAAGGTAATTACAAACTATTTTTGAAGCATGTAGTGGTCATGTGGACATATTTAACTCATTATTCCCTGTCTTGTTTTTACCTTTTAATCAATAAAAGTGCCAAAAATATCATTTTAAAGCTGCAGTCCACAGTTTTTCCTCTTTGTCACCATCTCGGTTCGAAATCTGCAATTGCAGTTATTCACGGAATTATCAACTTTACAATAGTTGTGCCTCGGCGCGGCACAGCACGGATTAATCCAATATTTTGAGGAGAATGTGTGGCTGTCAGTCGCCGCCGGTGTGGATACTGGCATTCAGAATCACAGATTCTACTTTTTGCAAGTATGACCAACATAAGAATTTTCATCGGAAAATGTCATAACTAGAAAGAAACATCCACTTTTGTTATGGTTCTGACAAATCTAACAATTACTTATAAGTTATCATATCACGCAAAACCATGCAAATTATACTTTCTCAAATTGTTAATTTTAACAACGTCAGCATTGCGTGACTACATGTAATGTCCTTCTGATATTATCATTGTTTTCGCATGGGCTGGTCGCAGTCTCTTTCCAAACTCTCACTTTAAAGTCTTTTGCATTTTACAGCAGGTGAATCTGTTGTCACTGGTGATTGTCGTTTGAACCTTTCTGGATCCGTCATCAAATTGATAAGTTTAATTATATCAAGTGCTGTGAGAAAAGGCTATAAATCGCCATCTCCAACATCCTCACACTCAATATAGCCTAATAGCCGAGACTCCATTTTTATGTGTACAGATGAGACGTAATGACACAAAGACATGCTTGAATCTCCCGTGGAAATCCACCAGTACTACTGGAATTAAAAACATTATTACAAGCTTACCGTTTTGAACAGAGCTAAGGTAAGCAGATTGAACACTGGCTGGTCATGTACTTGCTCAAATCCAAAAAAAGTTCCAGACTGGAGCTTTAAGTTGTTATAACTTCACTAACTATGGCAATAGGGATGTACCAATAAACATTTTGGTCGATAACGATAATTCTTTATATTTGAAAGCTGATAATTGAAATATTGACAGATAAATCTAAATCCAAAATGTTATAGTTTTTGAAGTTTTAAACTGTATTTTTACTTTTTATTCAATGAACACTGTAAAGGACTGGGAGTCTGCGCCGGAGACTTTAATTGCGTGAAGGATGAGAGATTGGAGAAGTCCTTGTCAGGCATTCTAATCAATCCTAGATCCTCTTCGGTTCTTAAAAAAACTGTGCAAAGAAACTGGTTTAATTGATAGCTGGAGAGAAATGAACCCTTATGGTAGAGACTAGGCCTACACATTTTTTTCCAAACCCCATGGTTCATATATTTTTATCCCAAACTTCTTTTAATCTTACATATTTTAGTCAAATTGGCTCAATTGCTATCTCAGATCATGCTCTGGTTCAGATAGATATTACATTAGGGACTCTGACAACAAGAAGTAAGGTATGGAAACTGAATTCATCTACTATTATGTTGTCGGACCCCAAGTTTTGTAATGTAGATTCAATAAAAAACTATTGGTCAGATACTAAAAACTCACCCATTACCCCTGCTGTAATGTGGGATGCAGCTAAGGCTACAATCTGGGGATTCATTATTTCCTATACAGCTGCACATAAAAAAGACATGATATCTACAGTTATTGACAAGAATGAAGTAAAAAAGGGAAAGGGAAGTAAAAAAAAAATAAATAAAAAAAAATAGAACGTTTACATAGCACATTTTCCACTCAAACTAAATTGTCTGCTTTATGCCATAGAGCTTAACTCAAATTTTGATCACACCAATCATATAAAACAAAAAATTACTTTTTCTTTCCAAACAAAATTATCATGAGCATACAAACATATTATCAAGTAGACTGTTAGCATATCAGATAAAAAAGAATCACTCTGAGAGAATAATTAAATCTCTAAAGTTGTCGGATGGCATCACTATGATCCTGTACTTACTGTATCAATGATGCATTTCAAACTTATTATGAAACACTAAATTGTTCACAAAACAATGAAACCGTGCTGCACAATTAGAATTTGAAACTTTTTTTCATAATATTTCTCTCCAGTTACTTCTGAAGAGGTCTTGGCAGCAATACATTCAATGCCATCAAATAAATCACCTGACGGTTTCCCCTCGGAATATTATAAATCATTTTGGCGAGATTTCTAATTTTTTTATGCCCGCTTTACAAGCTGCTTTAGATCAAGGTATAATACCTGAAACATGGAAAATGGCAAATATCTGCCTTATACTTAGGAAGGACAAAGACCCACAAGACTGTGCATCATATAGGCCAATAAGTCTCCTCAATACAGATTCTAAAGTACTGGCTAAAGTTCTGGGTATTCATAAAGATTCCAAGCATCCTCTCAGAAAACTCGTAGGAGTGTTAGCTTAAGAACAATTTGTGACCGATCTGAGAGGAAAAAACAAAAACTCTGGTGGGGTTGACCCCGTTGCTATGTATGACACAATCTTTTGAAGACTGTGATTGGTTGGTTGTCCATGAAGGAAAAAAAATGTGATTAAGTATAGGGTCTATTTTTTAGGCCTTCACTTTGAAATTACATGCATAATTTTTCCTATTTGACCATTCTCTCTCTCTCTCTCTCTCTCTCTCTCTCTCTCTCTCTCTCTCTCTCTCTCTCTCTCTCTCTATCTCTCTCTCTCTCTCTCTCTCTCTCTCTCTCTCTCTCTCTCTCTCTCTCTCTCTCTCTCTCTCTCTCTCTCTCTCACACACACACACATACACACACATTAACTATGTGTATATAAATCCTTTTTTTTTCTATTTACCATGCTGTTAATTTCCTATAAGGTATTTGATTGGCTTAGAATGATAAAAAATTGTTCAAAAAACTTTCATAAAAACTTTTCAATTACACTGATTGCTGTCTATTTAAGTATTGGTTTGAATGTTGTTTTTTTAATGTAACAAACATGGAATCAAAACCAAGAAGGACGAGAAAGCCCTACTGGAAAGAGGAACAGTGTTTACTGTTAGCCCAGATGGTGGATGAACACAAGGCCATACTCAAAGGAAAATTCGGGCTGGATGTCAATCTATAGCGTCTTATTAACTAACTGTCATCCATTGTCAGCAACACATTTCTTCTCCCTCTTCATCTCTCTGCCATTGTATCCCTCTGCTAAAGAAACTTGTAAGCCTCTTAAAAGTCCTCGTCCATACTCCTAAACATTTTGACCTTAAAGGTGCATTGCGCAAGTCTCTGAGTTTTTGCAGAACTACGCCCCCTCTGGCGACAAGCAAAACTGCAACCAGAGGAGTGCATACTCATGGACAACACCCGCACGAGCTGATCATAACTAAAGGACCATCAGCCGCACAAATCTTTTGTTACAGTCATAATGTCTTCAGACGTAATAAAGTAATAAATCTGCTAATCATTTTAAATATATGAAAGGAAAGGCATTTGAGTAAATTACACGCTTATGTGTGTGTGTGAGGGGAAAACGGGAGTAGTAGAAAATTTCGGTTTTTGTTTCCATCTATCTCCATGTTGAACTGTTTTATGTGCTTACTGTATTCACTCATGATTGTATCATTATGGAAACATGTTCATGAACAATATTAATTATTAATTTGTATAGGATCCCGTTTGAGCCCTAGAGCAGTCGAGGAGATCTCTCCAATTGTTGAAAGCCTTTCCGATTTTGACTCTCGTCTTATTCCGACGCCTGTCTGACTCCAATGTGGCCCTTTTCGTGGCACTAGACAAAAGTTTTATTTTCTTACGTTAAGTTTTGTTGGGGTTTGGAATGAACTACAAGACATTCTCTTTGAATCCATCAACTTTTTTCGAAAGTTGAAAGTTTTGTCGCTCGAGTTGTCTTCGCTTCGCTGATACGGAGAATGGCAGCGAATACACAATTTATTATTTTACTGTATTTATTATTTTACCTCTTATTTATTTTACTGTACAGGATTATAGAGGCAATCGCTTTAAGCATGTATGGGTTAGAAAAACGAAATTAAAAATTAAATGTTTCGCAATGCACCTTTAAGACCTCTTTTAAGGGTTAAGATGATTTCTGAATTACTATTTTCTTTACTAGGATTTTTCTTTCATTTTAAGAGTAAATGCCCACATTTCTAAGAATTTTCTTTGAATTTTGTCACTAGGAGCTACTCTTTGTATTAAGATTATTTGTGAAAACGGGCCCTGGCATGTTGGAGAGCATATTACCTAAGATTGTTAAACCAGAGCAGACAGGGTTTGTGAATTCGCGTTACAGCACTGATAATATATACAGACTGTTAAATGTTATACATTTGGTTCAAAAGGAATGGCACCCTGCACTTGTTCTCTCTCTTGATGCTTTTGACAGAGTTGAGTGGGACTTTTTGTTTAGGAAATTTAACCTAGGGGATAATTTGATCAGATAGGTGGCATTGCTTTACTCTAATCCTGCAGTGGTCGCGAACAGTCTCACCTCAGATTCATTCAATATAGGGAGAGGCACAAGGCAGGGTTTTGCTTCCTTTCACCTTTGCTCTTCGCTCTAGTCATTGAACCCCTAGCAGAACTTATTAGACAGAGCAAACACTTCCATGGCATTGCAGTGGGAGGAGAAGATCATTGCGCATTGTTGTATGCTGGTGATGACGTATTAATATTTAAGCTTAAACCAGACCAGTCTATTCCTGTATTGTTGTAATGTATTTCTTACTACAGTAGTCTCTCTGGCTATAAAATAAATCTTTCGAAATCCATTGCATTACCTTTAAATATCTCCTCTTTAGAATACCTAAAATCATCCCCCCTTTCCGAATATCACAAGATGGCTTTAGATATCTTGGTATTTTTATCACAGCTTCACTTAATGCTCTTTTTAACAATAATTTTACCCCTCTAATAGATAAAAATCAAAATCAATTTGAAAACCTGGGGCCGTATTCACAAATAATTTTATCTTACCACTAGGAGTACTCCTAAATCGCACTAAAATATTTTAACTATAGGAGTTTTCTCTTAAAAGTTTTTTTTTTTTTTTCACAACACCTTTCAGATCTACACTTAGTGAGGAGAAATGACAACTCCTAAACTATGAGTGAGTCTTCGTTGCTATGGATGACGTCAATTCTCATGCACAAGCTTCCTCGAAATGATCATGGTGATGTTAGATGACAGGGCCATAATGCGGAACATAGCACAGACGCAACAAATCATGGAAATCTAAATATGTCTGTGTCCTACAAAAGTAATATGTCATTGAAATGCATAAAATGACATGTTTGTGGAGGCCCTAGTGAAGTGTAATTCTAAAAAGGCAGAGAGAGAGATTAAAGAAAAATTAAAAATTAAAGAAAAAATCCTAGTAAAGAAAATTATAATTAAAGAAAAAATCCTAGTAAAGAAAAAAGTAATTCAGCATCTGAAGCATCTTAACACTTACAAAAGGTCTTAAGGTTAAAATTGTTAGGAGTACGGATGCAGACTTTTAAGAGGCTTAAAGAGTTTCTTTAGCAGAGGGGAAAATGTCAGAAAGATGAAGAGGGAGAAAAAATGTGTTGCAGACAATAGATGACAGTGAGTTAATAAGATGCTATAGATGAGATCGTGCAGGGATCATGTTTGTGACTGATCTTATTAGAGACATGCCAACATCTCCGACACAGCGCAGGAATGCCTTAACACCAGAAAAGACAGTAATCACAACATTAAGATATTTGGCTAATGAGAAAATACAATAAAGCAGCAGTGATTTGGGTCTGTCACTCACACAACCTTCTGTAAGCAGTGATACAGCACTTTCAGAACCTCTTAAACAGATCTCAATCCCCATTGACTTCCATAGTAGGAAAACATACATACTAATGGGGTTGAGATCTGTTTGATTAAAACATTCTTCCAAATACACTCTAAAAAAATGCTGGGTTATTTTAACCCAATTTTGGGTAAAATATGGACAAACCCAGCCATTGGGTTACATTTTTAAATGACATTTTTTACCCAATGGCTGGGTATGTCCATATTTTACCCAAAATTGGGTTAAAACAACCCAGCATTTTTTAGAGTGAAAAATGCTGGGTTGTTTTAACCCAATTTTGGGTCAAATATGGACAAACCCGAAATGTTGGGTTAAAAATGTAATGTAAAAATTTAACCCAACGGCTGGGTTAGTCCATATTTGACCCAAAGTTGGGTTAAAACAACCCAGCATTTTTTAGAGTGTATCTTTCTTTGTGTACAGCAGAACAAATAAATACATAGAGGTTTGGATTGGAACAACTTTTCATTTTTGGGTGAACCATCCCTTTAATATTACAGAATATTGGGCTTTCGATATGGCTGAAACTGGGAATCTCTCATTTTTTTCTCTACACTCTAAAAAATGCTGGGTTGTTTTAACCCAATTTTGGGTCAAATATGGACAAACCCAAAATGTTGGGTTAAAAATGTAATGTAAAAATTTAACCCAACGGCTGGGTTAGTCCATATTTGACCCAAAGTTGGGTTAAAACAACCCAGCATTTTTTAGAGTGTATAAAGCAATATAATTGACCAAAGTCAATTTTTTTTTTACAAATATCTTCAAGTTGCGACATTTTTTAAAACTAAAGATAGACAAAGGAGAGTTGAAAATTAACATAACAGAGATAGAAGACATTTTATTAAATCCAATCTGTCTAAAGGGATCAGTGTCAAGGACATATGATAGCAATTGCACCTCTGCCTTGCTGGGACTGAAGGAAGTCTTGGAGAAGGACATTGGTCAAACCTTTGAAGATAATGAACTGAACTGTTGTATGTGATAACATGTACCCTAAATGTACCTCCCTTGGGATCCATGAGCTCAATTCCAAATTCTTCAATAGAATATATATTAAGCCGATGCGTATTAAGAAGAGGTTTACCAATGTTACAGGCCTGTGCTTCTGTGCATTGCTTTTGTCATAAAACTTAAAACTGCTCAAAAAGCTCAAATAACCATTTTAAAAATATATATTAAAGCAAATAAAATTGTTATTGGAAACAATATTGTTCTCTAAAAACTCACAGTGTGAATTTGCCCTGTTTCATCTGAGCTGAATCACCTGCTGTTGAGACATCTATAGTTTCTATGGCAACAGAAAGAGCTGTAATGTGTGCACTGTTCATATTTTTTTTTTTTTATTATACACATGAGGGCAGAGCAGTCTGCAGGCAACAATCTGCCACATTGGATGTCCGACATGTTCAACATTGCCAATGTTTCTTGTTTCTGATTCCAAAGAACCTGTGGTATTGTACATCTCTCTTTTGCTGGTGGCAAAAGTATGAATCTCAACAATATAATACACTTATTTCATGTGACAGGCAGTGACTTACAGTGCATTCAAGGTATTCAATTTATCAATATCAGTGCTCCCTGGGAATTGAACCCATGACCTGGCTAGTGCTGTGCTCTACCAGTCAAGCTACACACAAAACTCCAAGATCTCATACAAACAGAAAACATGGGTTGCTCCTGAAACAATAACAGATTTTCTCATCAGCACTTGCAGTAGACAGCAGATTTCACGGAGGCGTAACAAACAACAAAATATAGTATAGCAGATTTTTGGCTTCACATAGCACAATCTCTAGCACAAGGTTTGCCATCCACTCCAGTGCAGGAGCAAAACACAGCAATTTAAAGACAATTAATATGGAGGATAAGAAAAAATATACCTACAATTAAAATACCTAAATGTTGATTTAAGATAGCAGAGCTAAATCAACTTCATACTACACATAACACAGTCCCACCACTATTTGATAAAAAGATAGCATTGTCAATGTTGTTAAATAAGTAAGATAATTAAGTACACTAAGTAAAGTTTAGAGAACTAAATGCAATAAATAGACATGAGGTGCCAAAGAATTTAAATGCAAATGGAATAAATTCAGTCTGCAAGCTCTGCCCAAGTAAATATGACATTCATTACTCATCTAAAGTCATTAAGATTAATATTTAACAGATAAGTATAATATTTAATAATACATAATCTGTTATAATCTGAACTTTCTATTTGAGAGTACATTAACTAATACTTTAGGAATTATGCAATAAAGTTGATCATTCTTATTACACCCAGGTATGTAACCTTCCTGAACAAACTGTTTATTTGAAACACAATATAACTTTACAAATTTTATTTACAGCTATTTGTATAACTTAGAAAAAAACAATTGGATCATTCTATTTGACTCAGCAACTGACAAACATTTTGGGTAGTGTAATGTTTCTCAACTTTGGTGCCTCAGCAAACTTCCAAAGGAGCCAGAGGATGAATATTATTGTTGTCGTTACATTACATTCATCTTAAACTATGGTTAATTAATTGAAATATATTATTTGGAGAAAATCTTGCTTATATAGGAGGCCTTAGAATTAAGATCCACTTCTGGAGAATATGTAGTGACATCTTTTATTAGCCTTTGCAAAAAGACAGAAGCGCAGTGTGTGCCAGAGAGGTACATATGTAAAATTTGCAACTTTTGTTTGTTTTTGTTTTGTTCATTTTGATCACTATTGAGGCTAATCACTCATCATAAATTACTATACTCTTAAATATTTGTAAAACATTCATAAACTAGATCTATAATTACAATATGTACCTTGGACTCTCAACACTTTCCACAATGCCAAATGTGAAAGTAGAACTACTGTAAATACAGGTGCTTTCCAAAGGTACTAGTCTCTCTCCAGGACAAAACTGACAGCCACGTAAACAAACAAAGTAGGTTGGTTCTTTCTGAAAATACCATAATAAAATAAAAAGCCTACATATAATCAGAATCATAGAGAACTGAAGAGTATTTTATTGGTTAAGCTGTCTATCATGATGTCAGTTACTGTATGGCTGTGATTCTCAATAATATTGTTAGTCTAACTGGCAGAGCATAATTCTAAATATTGATGAGCCATCACATGAAAATATATCATTCCATCCCACAGTTTGCATAAGACATCAAATAGAAGAGTATCCTTACAGCAAATTGGCATGATTACATCTGAACAAAACACCGAGCATCCTGCATAAGCACGTTATTTTAGATGTAATGGCGTCCTGCATCATATTGGCAGTGTGGTACCCAGCTGGAGACAGGCAGACGACCCCCAGTGACGCAACACAATCCCTGATGCTACCGTTTTCATTTTAGGCTTCATCTTCAATACAGTTAGAGATATAGATACAGATGCCAACGGCACGTACAATACAACTCACCTGTCAGTGGAAATACGCCGTCCTCGTCCGCGGGTGAGATGCACGCGCGGCTCAACGCAAAGCGTTTGTGTCTGTGGTGCAGCACGACCTTAATAAGGACACAAAAATCCAATTTGAAAGGATTCCCTCTCATCCACTGGACTATTTAAGCCTGTTTCAGCTATTCTACTCCGTACATTAACGTTGTCCTGGCAAAGCAGCGTGTTTTGAGCGGGTATGATGTCAAACACTGAGTCTGGTGTATAGACGCGAAGTAGCCGGATGGTGGAGATGCAGGTCATTTGCCAACAGCTGGGCATTGACATCAGGAAGTGCTGTAGGTTTGATAGACAGAAGCTTTGACCAATCTTGTAGCGTCAGGCCAGGGCCCGCCTACTTTTATTGAATAACCAATCATTAATTAGGTCAATATATTTATCTTTGTTTTGTGCACTCTGCGTTGGAAATATGTGTGGACTTATTTTTTCATTTTAAAAGAGTGATGTTTTATTTTTCCTTTGCAGAAATGTAGTGTTTGTTTTTCATTATTGAACAAATAGGGGTATTGTTTTGATTTTTCAAATGATGTTTGCTGCGTCTATAAGCTCTATAATATTTAAACATTTACTTTTAAAGTTTTATAATTTAGCCTTTAAGTTTTTGTGCCTACCACAAAAAGTAAGCATACACATTTGAATATTTAGGCTATGTGCACTGGTTTTCACTTAAACTTGTTTATTTTCAGGTGAAGTGACTCTTGATATAAAAACGTGATTTAGGACTGTCTTTGAATTAAATTTATGTCCCTGCATTAAAAAAAAAAAATAAAATAAATCAAAGCAGCTTATGGTGGCCAGTCTGGATTTTGGAACATGGCAGCTGGTTTGTTACTGGTCCAATGTGGTTTGCCAGCTTTAACCAGATTGATCAAGGTTTACCAGGTCAATGTTGTCCCCACCAGCTGGTAGCCCATCTGATCATTCATCAAGACCAGTTTAACACACCATGGAGTCAAGACAAAACGTCACCTCAGGGACAATACATTGTAGATTGGAATTGCATTGAATTTTGATTGACACAGAATTTACATAGGTTTTTAAAATGTACTAATTTGTAATAAACATACAATGTAATTTTTTAATATATTTAAATTTATTTAACTAAATTAGAACAAAAAAAAAAGTTGTATATTGAAAAGTGAATGTTTTATTCCAAAATTAATATGCATGGGGTTTATTAAGTGGATACTGTAATTGCAAAGCTTCAGCATGTTATTATTGCTATTTTAAAGGGATACTCCACTTTTTTTTTTGGAAATAGGCTCATTTTACAACTCCCCTAGAGCTAAACAGTTGAGTTTTACCGTTTTTTTTTAATCCATTCAGCCGATTTTCTGATATTTAGAAGAATATCAGTTCCATTGACTTCCATAGTATTTTTTTGTTTCATATGGAAGTCAATGAGACCAGAAACTATCTGGTTATGGAGATTCATCTAAATATCAGAAAATCGTCTGAATGCATTTGAAAACGGTGAAACTCAACTTTTTAACTCTGGGGGAGTTGTAAAATGAGCCTATTTCCAAAAAAAGTGGAGTATCCCTTTAATTTACAGCACTTTTCTGTGCATGTGCTCCATCTAGTGGACATCAGCATTAATGCACAAACACACAAACTGCAATGCATATTTTACTAGAAAGAGCAAAGCAAGGATGTCAAGACATTTAGCCAAATCAGCATCTTTATTGTACAAACAAATGCATTTTTTAATCTATTGACATTTCTTTGTATCATAAAAAAGCAATATACAAGCTTTAAGAACGAAAAAAAGCAGCACAGAATGATTATGAGTAAAATATAGAATTTGAATAAATATACTTTTATATTTCATGCTATAAAATAAAATTCATAAATGGCGAGTTAATTGTTACAGCATCGGCGTCAGCTAGCTTCATGTACTTCATAGTTGTATAAAACAGTAGAGTTCTGAGGTTCACAGTTGGGTTGTGAGGTTGTACATATAGTGGATAACAGAAGGTTGGACAGAGCGCTACCGATACGACGAGAGCTAAAGATCCGCTTTCCTCAGCCGTGAAACTCCGCACCCGTCCCATGAATTCAGGAAGAGCAAGAACGGAAACATTCAGGTGCATCATACTACACCTGTGAGGCAGACTGTTTTGGGAACCAATGACTTGAGGAACTGCTTCCCCACCTGAAGTAAAAGTGCAAGCTTAGTTTTGGACACAAAGATCACATTCGCATCCAATATGACATTTTCTGAATACTAATAAACCCTGAGTTCTACTTTTTTACTTTTTTGCAATGTCCTGAATACATGAGAGAACAAGAGTTTGAGTTCATTTTGCTGAATGGCTGTTTAATCACGAAGCATGAAGAAAGAAGATCTTTAGCATACACCATAACGGCAGGTTACATATCTCAAAGATCCCTTTCATATTTGACATGGATAAAAAAAAAGATGTGACTTCACCACTGACACAGTTGTGTCAGGTAAATGAAGTACTAACCGAACATGGACTGTTGTAACCGCAAAAACAAGCCACACTGTAGAAGCATATTTGCCCAACCGGTCCAAGTTTTCACATAAAAGAATGAAAAAAAAAAAGCATCTCCTCATCATGAATGACCTCAGCTCCCTGACATTCTGAACGCATTCATTTTGAGACACGATCCTCTGGCGATCTGAGGCAGAAAGACACCAAAGAAAACAAAAAATAATGCTTTTACAAAGGTTATTGCTTTTGCATATTACACAGTGGAGACATGTTGGAAGTGCAGAACCGATGGAAGACTTCAAGATTTCCTTTTCTTCAATATCTCTAGGTTTAGCTCAGTGTTCATAAACTACCTGAAGTAAGTCAACAGTTTTCAACAGTTAAAAAGGACGAGCTGCACAATCAAAAAGTAGTCCAACAGCCTTCCCTGTAAACACTTCTTTTTTGACAATTGTGCATGGCACAAACTGAACTGGTTTTATGTGAACAAAGCGAGTGAAAATGGACCATGGGTATCTAGGTCAGTTGGCGGAGTATGACTACAGTTCATTAAAAATCCTTAACAAGAGTATGTCTTGTTCCATATCACCGATTTAACATCATCTTTTTGCTTACACATTATAAAAACTGAAAAGAAACCTGACCAGTCGTAAAGCACCATTAAAGGGGAAACGCATCCCAAGCGAAAAAAAAAAAATATTTGAGGCCTTATGCGTCCCATAAGTTGGGAGTATTACACGGTCAATTAATCCCACATGGAATACATTTACTGATTATTATTTAAGAAAGGGTCATTAAGTGCATGCCAGGTGTAATATCAAAAAAAAGATATAGCTATAAAGGAAAATCACTTTCAAGTCTTAAGACAAAAAAAAGGTCATCTGTAGTTTCGTTTTACAACGCGGAGGTCACCATGCAATTCTACTTGAACAATAAGTGGGCCGGCATGCATATTTCCCCTCTCTAGACCAAACGATATACATAATACAGCGATCTACTAACCTGAAAGCATCATTATTCTGATGAGATTATAGCCAAGCAAAAACCAACTGACGAAATTTTTTTCAAAAATTATTTTAAGAGGCAGCTTCCATATTGTGAAGCTGTTTGATTGTCCCATTTTAGTTCAGCATATTCACTTTAAGTCAAAACTGCATAATGACTCGGATGCGAAAATCTGTCGCTTCAATGCATACAAGTCTCCTCTAAATGGGATGTTTCCCCATAGAAACAAAAAAAAAAAAGACATGAAAAAAGAACCCTTACTGCATGTTTTGATTATGATCTAGCAGGCATATTGCTTTTGTGTATAACTATTAGTTCAATACGTATACAAAAGACCAGGCTGAAACATCGATGCATCCAAAGATAACAAACATTTCCACCCTCTTTGAAGAAACCCCTCATCTCTTTACCATAATCTTGAGCGGCAAAAAAAAAAATAAAAAAAAAATACAATGACCTGCTGAGTAAGTGATTCACATACACTACTATTCAAAAGTTTGAGGTCGGTATGATTTTTTTAAATGTGAAATGTTGAAAGAAGTCTTTTCGGTTCACCACGGCTGCATTTATTTGACCGAAAATACAGTAAAAACAGAAATATTGGGGATATTATAATAACTTAAATGTTTCTTTTTTGTATAGTGTAATATCACTTTTATTCCTGTGATGCAAAGCTGAATGTTCAGTGTCACAGGATCCTTAGAAACCATTACAATATGCTGATTTGGTGATCAAGAAACATTTCTTATTATTACCAAAGTCAAAAACAGTTGTGCTGCTTAAATTGAGGACATGATGACTCTTCAGGACTTTCATAATATGAAACCAAAATCTTTTGTAACATTATAAAAATGTCTTCAGTGTGCCACCTTTGAACAATTTAATGCATCCTCGATGAAAAGAAGAAAAAAAAAAATCATACTGACCCCAAATGGTAGTCTAAGCCTGTTTCATAGCAAGGCACCAGTTCAATCAACGTCCTCAACAAAACATCTCTGTTTGTACCATCATCTCTTTAAAGACCACACAACAACATCCAAAGTCTGTTCCTTCAGATAATGCTTACAGCTTCATTCAATGTAAAACAAACAAAACTTTTCTCCTTAACGCCAGTGTGTGTAATATGGCATTATGATGTTGGGAAATGAGAAGAAAAAGATGTACGGACACCTCTAAAACAGATTCGCATATTCCATGGCTTGGTTTTGGTCTCTCTTGTCCGCTGCACAACACTACACAAACCCTTTACAATTTTTGGTTTGCTCTTTGGTTAGTGGCCAAAGTCATGAACAGGTACATTATGATAAACGAACAGAGCAAATCTAAACATATTCAGCGAACAAAGCAATGCTTCAAAATGACAAACATGTCACAGAATGACACCAAACATGCTCTGTCAGTAGTACGGCATTGAGCACTTTGGCTCTTGTTAACTGTAATTGAGTTATCACATTTGGCTCATTGTTCAAAAAAACTGCCATTGATTCAAAAGCTCAGAGCCGGAAAACAAATCAAAGGTATAAGGTTCATTCTCACTCATCTGCCAGTTTTACAAGCCCATGAAGAGATTTTAATGGCACATTATAAATAATTTAGTATTCTAAAATATGAATCGAGTAAAATAAAATGCATTGATTTTAAGAGAAAAAAAAATGGCAGAAGATTCCCACCTACATTTACTGCAGTGCTGAAAATACTTTAACTGAGAAAAAAAAAAAAAAAAAACAACTAATAGAAAGTGACTGCAACAACTAAACAAAACATAGAAGAGCAGCATTACTTAAGTCACAGAGTAGTTTAACTTATACTTTCAGAAACAAGTTTTGCCCAAGGCGTGATACTGGTGACGGTTCACAGAATCAAGGAGTTGTCTTGGTAGGATAATACCGCAGTCTCTAAACAAAAGGGTATGCTGCTTATGGTAAGTATCCTTGGTGGTTGTTAAAGTGAACTTATGGAGGGTGTGGTAAGGTAAATATCTAAATGGTATGTCAAGCAAACTTGAAAGCACTTGAATGTTGAGAGAACGAGGCATGTTTTAATCTGTCTGAGCATCCAAAACTATAAATCAAATATATTGCAGACAGGGAGGCAGATGCTCAACTATAGTGATGACTATAAAATAGTCTAGCGTATTGCTGACAAAGAAATGCTGTTTTACTTCTTTTGCATAAGACAGTGTGGTGATAAGAAATAGCAAAATGTATCTAAAATTGGCATGTGATACAAGGAGCCTTATTAAAAAAAAAAACAAAAAAAAAACTGTGAGGTATGACGTTTTGCACTGTTTTACATAACAGTGAAAATGGATGGGAAAAAAATATTGTCCTGGGCTCTCTCTTTCTTCATAATGTTAAACACATAAACTTGCTCACAAAAGTGGTACTGACAGTGCCGGTTTATCTTATTACTGCACTATGGTAGTACAGTATGAAACCCAACACTATACCTCCCAGCATAAACAATACACCTCCATACTATTTAACATTAACAAAAGGATACCGGCAGTAAGTTAATCTTCTTCAATTATTAATTTCTTGTACTGAAACACCATACATTTTGGTCTGTAAATCAACAGATAACATTAAGTGTGAGAAGTCTAAGAGAGATTCTTATCACAGCTGTCTGTTCCACACAAAATTACTAGAAAAAATGAAAGCGCTTTCAAGTCAGCGAAACAAGTAAAGCTGTTTGAAATTTTAATCAAGTGTGGACATTAATACTATAAATAGAAGTTTTTTGTTTTTTTTTCCCACGATGGTATGGCCCTTAGGATATTTTCATATCTTGAATGAACCTCTTTCAGAAACGCATTCACAAATATATCAATAAAGGCACACCCTCCTCATGTCTGGAAAAACTCATATTGCAAAATAACTTTTTTTTTGTGAAAAAGAAAGAAAGAAAGTAAGTAAGTTGGCACAAAAGCAAAATAAAAAAAGTAAAAAATTTGAATTAACAATCAAATTGACTTAACTCGAGCACTAATTTGCAACTATACCATTGATATCATAACCAAATTAATAATGTTACACAAAGAGTGCATAACGACAGACTGTGATTCTAGGAAAAATATGGCATTATAACAATGAAAAAGTGGAAGAAAACGGCATCACATGTAGTAGATCCTAGATCCTGAAATACACCACAGGTACACCTTGTATTAGCAATTTTCCCATAGACATACATAACATGGCTGCTAGAGAAAAACTGAACAGGATTCATACAATCACTAATGAAAATTTCACTGAAGTAGTATAAAGTGGAGATGTTTTGATCAGGGGTTTTGCATTCCAACCCTTTAGAAAACAAACAGAACTTTATTGAGAGAAGCTTCTTCCCCTCCATTCAGGTTCTTTGCTATGAGGTAAAACCTGGCTGGAGTTGAAGACAAGCTACAAATACTGTCCATTATGAGTATGTTGAGGTTGTGTAATGAGGTATTGAACAGATGTGTCACAAAGAGCCTTGCACTGGCAGATAAACCATTCCTTGTGAGTGAGTGACCTACTACAGGCCACATGTGCAAAAACAGGTCAGGTAAAAGCGTGATATGACAAGCATCTCATCTGAGCTTTCACATTATTCATTATTGCAACATGCCTATATTATTCTGTAAATATGTTGAAAAACATGGAAATATATATAGATATATAAAAATGTGATAAAACTCTTAGGTGGCCTTGATTACACAGACCCCCGCCCCAGTTATTTAATTCCCCGATTATAGGACTCCTTCCCTTTGAAAAAACAAAAAACAAACAAACAAAAAAAACAACTACTTAAAAACTTTTTCTCTCTGTCTTAGTCCTGTGTAGAACTTCCACAAAAATGGACGAGTAGAAAACGCGCAAGGCGGGTTATTTCTTGTCTTTCTTTAGAAACAGCTGGGCTTAATCATGAAAAGAGTAACCATTTAAGCTTCCTTATTAGATAAGTAGGACAAACAACCAAGTAAATGGAAAAGGTTTTACTTAATATCCACGCAGGGGTTTGGACGCAGGGGTTTCTTCCGGACTACACTTCCCACTCTCTTCGCTGGCGGTTTTTATCGACAAATCATCAGGATACGCTGCTCCGCAGGCTACTTCGCCCTCTGAGGTATCCTCTTGCTCCCCTCTCTGGCCATCTGGTGCCTCTCCCAGCAAGTCAGTGTGATTAACTTCTGTGCCAGAGGTCATGTGCTTCTTGCGCAAGTGCTGGTTGAGTGTGCCTTGAAAGGGAAAACATTTACCGCAGATCTGGCAGTGGAAGGGTTTGTTGTCCGTGTGGCCGCGGATGTGGTACTCCAGCTGATCTTTGCGGGTGTACTTCTTGCCGCAGAACTTGCAGACGAAGGGCGTGATGCCCATGTGCAGACGCATGTGACGGTCCAGGCTGCCCTTTTGATTGAAGGACTTGCCGCAGTAGATGCAGATGAGCCGCTCGTTGTATGGGTACCACTGTCCGCGGAAACTACGCTCCCTCACGTCGTTTTCTAAGGTAGTTGCCGCCGCAGGTGGATCTCCTTCATCGGCACCAGGCTTGAGGCGAGTTAGTAGATCGGCTGGAAGAGGCACGGGACGTTTTGGTCGGGCACGGCCACCCCGGACGCTGCTGAGCAAGGAACGAGATGGGCTAGAGGAACTCAGGCTGACAAAACAGGGGGAAGGTAGTGCCGAGTAAGCGTATCTGGCAGAGGAAAGCACAGGCCCGTACGATCCCACGCTGACAGCCAACACCTGCTCTCCATCCACTAGCTCTGTGTGGTAGCCGTCGTCACCTGCCGACGAGCTATCGGAGTAGCTGGGCCGGTCGGTTTTCTCCAGCTTTATATGGACATCTGTCACGTGCCCATCCTTCCCGATGAGTTCTATCTGTTCCGATTCAACCTCCATGGACACCTCCTGCTCAGATATCCCGTCGCTGCTCCCTCGGTCTGACTGACCCTCCTCCACCATCCCCTTACCTGAGCTCCGCCCTTCGGCGCAATGATTCTGGCGAGGATAATAGGGTGGCGAAATCTGAGTGGGGTTTAAAAAGATACCACCATCTTTCACACCATTGGGTCCAGACCTTGAGGAGGTGCAATCGTCATCTGGATCTGTCCCATCAGGCACTGGGATGCTTATCTTGGAGTGAATACCCTCAAGAATTTGTGTGCATTTGTCAATCACAGCCTGCATTTGGAGGAAGCTGGCAGCCGTGAGGAAACTAATGACATCACGTAGGCGCAATGCCATGTGGCCAGTGTAACAGAAGGCCAATAGCTGCTCAAACACCTCAGGGCTCTTGATTACGGAGATGGAGAGGCCACTCATTGTGCCTAGTGCTGAATGATCACGGAAGTATGGTGAACTGGCGGCCAAAACAGCCTTGTGGGCTCGGAACGGCTGGCCCTGAATGTGCACAATGATGTCACACAGCTTGCCCTGGAGACGGAGCTCATTGAGCTGGTTCAGGACGGTGTTGCTGAACTCAGGTACATCAAACTCTATGAGGCTACCACAGTCCTCCATGACTCACTGACGTCTCTCCTGGTGTGTAGAGAACCTGAATGGAAGAAAACAATGTGTGTGAGGAAACACATTTATAGATATTAATAAAATCTTGTTGGTATTTGCATTTATAATCCAATTAGCCAAAATACTTGAAAAATGCAAAAGACTGAATTAGTAGAATTTTATGAACAACAGGCATCCTGATTCTGCAAAAATATGCGTTGAGTTTTGAGCATGAAGACAGTTGAGCATTGTTGTACAGCCATTTATCAGAAGACAAAGTATTTTCCCCAGGATTCTTTTTCCCCAGTGTAGAGGTCTTTGTATCATTGTGCTATATTTATGTGTTCATTTCTAAATGTCCTATGGTTAACTGAATGAAGAAGCACATGAAAAAGCATAACTCTCTTCAACCTATAAAGATATTGAAACTTCTCCCACAAGTTCATTGTTTCTCACGTTTTGTGCAGTTTTGATTGCGATCCAAATATGATATTGTGATGCGTTTCACTGTGACTTTTGTATTGCAATGTATGTATGTGTTTTGAGGTAGTAACTCAACCCTCAGAACAGTACAGTACAAATCTACACATTAACCCTATTAACAAACAAACCATGTCGTTGATGTATTGGCACCAACCTGCCTAATGTACAATTCACCAGTCTTTTTACACATCAGAATAAACCAGCTGTTGAACAATGCAAATGCAACATCCACATGAGAAAAAGAGTTCCATTTACTCAGACAACATTCGTTTAACTAGTGTATCATCATTCTTACAATACATTTAGAAACATTTGCGTAAAAATGTACATTAGCCTAATTTGATACCAAAAAGTAAAACAGATTACCCCTTTAACAAACTGCTAGTTGGTCATACTAGTACTTACCGATAATGGTTTATATTTGAAAGCTGATTACTGATATATTGGCCGATAAATCTACATTTTTATACAATTTTTTGAGAGCCAGATTACAAAAGCAAAAGTCTCACTATTTAAAAGGCATGTCTAAGGCACTTCAATATAAACCAAACATACAGTAATACAGTAGCCTATAGTTAACCAGTGTGAGAATCTTTAACTTTTTTCCTTTAAAATTAATTTTACAATCCAATGGCCAAATTCCTTCAAAAATAAAAAAAATTCCTCCAAAAATAAAAAACAAAATCTCATAAAAATTGGAAAGAAATCCAAGTCCAGGCACTCAGGGTTACAAAAGTGAAAAAGGCCTTTATTTAACAATCGAGGGCTAAACCATTAAAAAACACCAACGCGTATCGGCCCACTGGCCTTCATCAGGGTGTTGGTCTTTTTTTTAGATAAAAAAAAATCTATTGCTATTGTATCTAGGAGAAATACAATAATGCCTAAAACACGCAAACAAGTCATTGGACTACACGTATAAAAAACGTATGTGCCATAAATAAAATGGAATAGTCTGTGTTAGGGGTGTAACGATACCCTTGTGTCACGATTCAATACATATCACGTGCCTGAACTCACGATACGATTGTGATACTCCAAGACATAAGAGACAAAAGACATAAGAAAAGCTTAACAAAAGTTTAACTGCTGCAATGAAATGCTTGTGATGACTTGTACCAAGTTTGGTCTGAATCCGATAAACCGTTGCCAAGATACAGCCTTTCGACTGTTTCCGCAAGTGCTATGCAAAATTTGTTCGAGCGTTTATCGTAACGAGACACCAAAATTGGTGTATTTAATGTAGGGATTATAATGTTGTTGCCATATCGCCCAGCCCTAGCCAGTATCCACACCGGCGCAGTGTCTCCTCAGTGTGTTCATCCGTGCTGTGCCGTGTCAGGGATGTTGAATTACAACTCACGTTATGTTGATAATTCCGCGAATTACTGCAATTGCAGATTTCGAACAGAGATGGCGACAAAGAGGAAAAGCGGAAGACTGTAGCTTTAAGGCTGATAGATAATGTATTATGTCCTTCAGTTGAATTTCAGATGTGCACTGTTTGCCATGATGGTATTGAATTGCGTGAAATATGATTGGAATTACTTTGAAAAGGAAATACAGTTCAGTGCAACGCAAGTCTGTCTTGGCTACACTATAGGCTGTAAAATAATGCTGTGATTTCTTGGTTCACCCTGTTATGGGATAAGCGCATCTACACCTTCATGACACGCACAGTTATGGGCACTGGTGCAACCTATTTTGCAATTGTAAGTTGTAATATCATGTTTATTTTGTGTTTATATATGATTGATCACATATAGGATGTGTTTGGTTAAGTAAGTTAACACGGTAGTAAAGCGCTCCAGTTTACCAGTGATCATCCTAACTATAACTGGGACTGTCATTTATAATGAGAACACACTAGTAATAAAGTTGTTAGTTCTTTGAGTTTAGGCTAGTTACCATGTTTCATCCACCACAGGAGTTACACATTCTGACTAGCACATAATAAGTTAATTTTGTGCAGATGTAAGTTGTAATAATGTTTATGTTGCATAAATATCTGATGAATCTAATATAGGTTCTGTTGAGTTAATTAACCTGCTAACAAAGTGCTTCAGTTTCCCGGTGTTCATTCAGCTCTTCAGCTTCAGCGCATGCTGCTCAAACAGCAATGCTGTTATTTGAAACAGTATTATTAGTTTAAGATGTTTCTTTTTCAAAAATAAAAAGATTATTATTAAAATAACTTTTTTCCTCGTAATGTTTTCATAAACAATATGGTTTAATGAAATAATTTAATTATTGTCTGTATGTAGACTAGGGGTGTAACAATATTGTGTGACAATATATCGTAGTAAAAAAAATTAGAGAGGCACTGATTACAATTGAATTTTTTTAGGCCGATTCCAATTTCCAATTTCTCAGAGTTTGACCAGCCGATATCGATTTTAGATGATTTTTCTAACCACTTTACAGCACACACAAATATTTATTTTCTCTCTTTTCTTTAGTAGAACATTTTACATTTAACATTTTTGAACAGTAATCACTGTAAAATAGGTCTATACACTCACCTAAAGGATTATTAGGAACACCATAATACTGTGTTTGATCCCCTTTCGCCTTCAGAACTGCCTTAATTCAATGTGGCATTGATTCAACAAGGTGCTGAAAGCATTCTTTAGAAATGTCTTGCAGTTGATGGAGATTTGTGAGATGCACATCCAGGGCACAAAGCTCCGGTTCCTACACATCCCAAAGATGCTCAATTGGGTTGAGATCTGGTGACTGTGGGGGCCATTTTAGTACAGTGAACTCATTGTCATGTTCAAGAAACCAATTTGAAATGATTCAAGCTTTGTGACATTATCTTGCTGAAGTTGCCATCAGATGATGGGTACACGGTGGCCATAAATGGATGGACATGGTCAGAAACAATGCTCAGGTAGGCCGTGGCATTAAAATGATGCCCAATTGGCACAAAGGGGCCTAAAGTGTGCCAAGAAAACATCCAAAACACCATTACTCCACCACCAGCACCAGCCTGCACAGTGGTAACAAGGCATGATGGATCCATGTTCTCATTCTGTTTACGCCAAATTCTGGCTCTACCATCTGAATGTCTCAACAGAAATCGAGACTCATCAGACCAGGCAACATTTTTCCAGTCTTCAACTGTCCAATTTTGGTGAGCTCTTGCAAATTGTAGCCTCTTTTTCCTATTTGTAGTGGCACGAACAAACATGCTACGATCAACATTTCTTACATCACCTTTCTTTCCCATTCTGACATTGAGTTCAAGTTCAAGAGATTGTCTTGACCAGGACCACACCCCAAATGCATTGAAGCAACTGCCATGTGATTTGTTGATTAGATCATTGCATTAATGAAAAATTGAACTGGGGTTCCTAATAATCCTTTAGGTGGATTATTTACTCCTTATTTACTACTTAATTACTCCTTGTTAGGGAAATTCACACACATCTAAAGACCAGTTTTATGGAAGAACCAGTTCCTTCTTTTCACATTCAATGTCAAACTAAAAAAAAAAAGTGTTCATTTCATTTAAAAAAATAATAATAATTTTCTTTTCTTACATAACACTCATCTAAAGGATTATCAACTGCAAGATGCTATCCTATCAATATGGGCCAACATGTCTAAAGAATGCTTTCAGCACTTTGTTGAATCAATGCCATGTAGAATTAAGGCAGTTCTGAAGGCAAAAGGGGGTCAAACACAGTATTAGTATGGTGTTCCTAATAATGCTTTAGGTGAGTGTATACTCCAGTTCTTGTTAAAACACACCAGACATGCAAATTCTGTGTGTTTTGTCAGACTGACCGGCTGGTCGCCGATCATGTGCATCTCTACTTATATCGATCAAGTATTAGAGTAGTTCACATAGTTATCTTAAGCAAAGGTGTCATCAAGAGCAAGCAACTTCTAAAAAGCAGGGGGAAATGAACCAATAAGATCTTTAAGGGAAGGGTGTGTGCAGAGAACTCATTAGATCAAGTTGATACATGGCCAAAAACAATGTGCGAGAAAGAGTGATCCATCAATGAGAGAATAAAAGTTAAAAAAAACGCAGCCACTTAGCTTGCAAGTAATATGTTGAACAGATCACTGCATTATAAAAGCTGCATTTAAAAAGAAATGGGAAAAAGCAGATTTTGTAAGAATTCTGTAGGCCTAAATGAAAAGTTGTGGTTGTTCTTATCTTCCTCTTTACATTCTCCTCAGGCCCTCATACGCCTCCAACCACCTATGGTCTCATCTTCTCACTCTCTAGTCTAGTGATTCAATGTGAGTCTCAGTCAGCAATTTTGGGAGAGTAAACACTTTCTCCAATTGGCAGGGCTTGCCAAGACACCCGTCTCACCACCCATATGTTGTCATTCTGCCATGATCAAGAGAAAAAATGGGGGTGGGGACTCACCAGAAAGTAAGAGAAACACTGTCAAATATATAGGCCTACTGTATTTTGAATTAAAAAATAAATCTCTAAATTAAACAGACTTACTTTAAATGGAAAATAAGTCAACAGTATCCAACAGGGCAATGTAATCTGGTAAATTTGTGCATACTGGGGAATCATATTTGTTCAAATAAAGACAAGGTAACATTAATTTTACATGCAGCACACAGTGAAAATGTCATAAATATGACATAGTGAGCAACTAAATATAGTGCAGCATTGTTTGAAATCAAAGGTTTAAATTAAGTTTGTCGATCGGGTTGTCTCAATGAAGCTGAACTCTCCTGTCCGCATGCAATCGCATGGACCTAACGTCACTCACAGAGTAACATTCATGCAGGCTACAAATGCGCACTACAAAATATCTGACAGCTGGATTCGACTAAGTCTGAAAGGTTTGTGAAATTAAACGTTTATTACATATTCCAAAAAATTGTTTAAATGATAAATGTGTATTTTCTGAAGCCTGGCGGTTTTTAAACATGCATAGGCCATAAAAACAGATCGTGAATGAAATCCGGAAAGAAAATGGGTGTGAAAAAAAATGTGGAAAATCATGTTAAACATATAGGCTAGTAGACGTTAAATTCTATTTCCTTTACGTTCAAAGGTTCACAGAGGGAAGCCATGTCAAAAAGGAGCTGTGCCACTTGCCCACTTCTATGAAAACCAAGCTGAACTTGAAAACCAAGAATGTATACTCAGTTGATCTGGTGGACCCAAGGGGGCAAGTGTCTTGGCTGCACTCCAGCGAGATGCAATCGCAGGTTTCACACTCAGGCTTGTGTCCTGAGGGGAGGGTTTAGAGGGATTTTAACACAGTTCTTGAGCATTGACAACAATCAAATCATGAAACTACTTCCTCACTATACTCTGGGTTGCAAGTAGGGGCACATTTATCTAGTGGATTGGTGAAAAGATTGATTGTAAAAGGTCATCAAAACGAGATAAGACGGCAATGTCCTGTAAAAGATAATAGGCCAACACATATTTTCCGGTGGATGGTTGCAAAATTTCCGTTTAAACATTAATGAAATTAGTGGCAACAGCCAATATGCATATCAAAGCTCTCTTTTTTTGGCATCAAAGAGTTGTTCCAGTTGAAGGGATCAAGTTGCCTTGGTTCACTCCATGACACATCGTCATATCTAACCATAGGTTACTTATTGTATCTCTTAACGAGTGGATCAGCAAGTTAAATATTCTAAAAAGGCAATTTTACAAGCATTTATATTACTAATCAGACCAAATCAGACATTGAAATTAGGTAAACACCATCTCAGCCTAATTAATCTTTCTTAGGTTAATCTAAATTAGCCTTTTTTAAACATTCCAGTAAAATCTGTACTACAGCCCCATTTAATACCCAAATATCAGTAAACAGAAGAAATATGTACACACACGCATGCTACCCAGAATCCCCAAAAAAAACGGAAAAAATAAAAACTCATGGCTAACTGGGAAAACTTACTTTACCGGTTCACTGAGCAAGCCGTTAAGAGTGGAAACTGCCATATCAGCATTGGCAAATGAACGCTGCAGAAGGCCTCCTTCAAGATAAGCAGCTTTTAGCCTATTCTGCAAAATAATACCTAGTCCAGTACTGCCAAAAATGCTTAACATGCACAGTCTGGCAGGAGGAAACCGATAGGCCGTGAGAGGGCGGAAAAGCTGCCAGAAGTGCTTGCAAACTTTTTGGGGAACTGTTTTCAAGAACTACCACGAGAATGCTGAGCAATATGACTTTTCTCAACAACACTTTGATTCAACAACAGTAAAACCAAAGTAACAATAAGGCGTGCCCAAAGAACCGGAGCTAGCACAAAAGATTCTCAGGAGAGTTAACGGAATTGTCACCGCCCTGATCGGGTACATCATCACAGTGATAGGTGTGTCGATTTTAAACATTCAAGCGCAAGAGGATGCAAAAGAGCACATAATTCAGTATTTTTTGTGCAGTCACAGAGCCGTCTCTCAAACAGTGTGGTACCAAATCGAGTTCTCTTTCATATCCTCTTGTACTTCAACAAACAACACACAAAATTATGTCAAAATAGTATCTTTGTAAACACAGATAACAATACAGTGAGCAATGTTTTGACAGTGGAGGTTATAGAAATGTGTGACTACACAGCGGTAGCTAACGAAAAATGGGTCAGAAGCTCTGGGTATCATCCCTGGTCCCAGGCATGAGGCTACTCCAAAGGAATCTTCAGTTAAAACACTAACGTATTGCTTCTGATCACGCCTGGAGAAAGATCCTAAAAAGGCCAATGTGCATTAAGAACATCCTCCAGGCACATTCTGTGGCTTCTCCCATCACCATCCATGACTCCAGCCATTTTAATGGCAAGAAAGACAAGCTACATCAAAGGGAATCGGCTACACAAATTTGAAAGGATAATTAAGAATCGCTATAAAGGAACTGGCAAGGGAAATCAGCCAGGCTTTGCATATCTAACAGGCATAATCAGAGTGGATAAAAATACCACCAAGTCATTCTGTTTTGCTTCGGGTGCGCAGGTCAAAGGCATCCTTTCTTCTTTCCCAAGTCAATCCCCATTGAAGCTAGCCAAGAGACAAGGAACACACAGCCAAAGCCCATTGAACCACAAGCTTCAGGGACAAACTGCTCATCAATGTTCCCAAAACATTCAAGTATTATACTAACAGCAGATGTCATTAGATTCAGAAACCTGAGCATTCGATCCTGAGCAGCGGAGGTGATGTCTTGTCTAAGGTACAAGAAAAATCCTTCTCTTTTCTGGGCTATAAATCTGCCATAACAGGAGAATTTACAAACCAAAACCATTTAACAGCTAATACTGAAGCTAAGCAGATACAGCAACAAAAAAATGAAAGGTTTATCGAGTGCAAAACAATAATGCCTACTCATGCACAGCACACAGCTTAATTGGTTTGGCTCTGTCTGTTCAGACAAGCCTGGTTGAGAAAACATTTTGAGTGGTTGGGGGGGAAATTTATGACTCCTGAGATGCCATAACATGGCTTTTAAGATGACAAGGACATGGGGAAAACCACAATGAAGACACTTTCTTATGAACTTCCTGAAGAGCAAATACAAGAAATTTACTTTCATATTTTTTAGACTATTGCTCAAATAAATAAATTCTTCAGGCACACAATCACCTTGAATACATGCCAGAGGCTAATTTCAACATCGTATACTTGAACATACTTTATCAAAAAGGTATGAGAGGCATCAATGGAAGCGCCACGTTTTTTAAAAACCCCAGCAGCATGACGAGGCAAGAATGTTTATCCCTGTCAATGTTCAGCTACTGTTCCGTTCTGCTGATCTGTGTCTCATGTTTTTAACAGCAAAAACTCATTCTGTGTGAATTGGTAAAAATTGTTAAATATCAATTCCCCTAGAGAAAAAATAAATGGGATTTTTAGAGAAACATGCTCTTTTACTCTTGTTAACAACAAAGTAACCAATCAAATAGGCTAACTCATGGATCATTGTTGTACATGTGAACTACCAGCTGAGTTGAACAACCCTATTTGTCCTGCCCTTTAAACCGCTGTTATATATTGGGTGGTGTATGGCTTTATTCCAAGTCTTATGATAAGTCCAAAATGATGGACAGTACAAATAGAATAACTCATCTCTGAAAAAGAACGACAAGGAATTTGTATGGCACATGAACAACCAATTAAAGTGAAACTATGTTTTTGACATTCACCTGAAACACTCACACTTTACTGTCCTCTACATTAAAAAAGTAAAATATTTTAGTTATCTTATAGACAGTACTGTTTGTAGATGGTTGCATACATTATGACGTGTAATTAAAAGGGTCAATTCATCCAAAAATGACAGGCAGAATTTAAGTAAGGGACACCATTCAGGTTCATTTTTCCTTTTCATTTTGAGTGAACTAACCAAAAACGAAACTAACTCAGACCCAAACTTAACCTTTGCTTTAAAGACAGTAAACTACATTCAATACTGTTAGGAATGTGATACATGAATCACGGTTTAATAAGCCAATTAAATGTAGTTTGATTTTAACTTCAAATAAATCATTACCACCTTTTCAAATAAATCTGCATTGAATCAGTCCCTGACTGATTCTTAAAACTATGTGAGCTGCCTACTTAGAATCTGTAGTGCTAATCATAACAGGCACGTTCAAACGCATCTAAAAACGGTCTAGGTAGGCAGCTCGCTGGTTTCCGTGACATCCAATGTCTTACACTTTCGATATTATTAATACCATAATGAAATTACTTAACGTAAGTTAGTTTAGCATAACTTCTACGGCTGTAATCAAAAGTTTCACTTGTCTAAAACAATTTCAGGGTGTGAAAGTGGCCCTCTTGCTTGTGATTGAGGGGAATGCGGAATGAGGAGGTTGGCAGTTAAAACCGACTGCATATGAAGGGAAAATAAACACGTAAGCTTCGTTGAACAGCTATCGAATGGTGTAAAACGGCTCATGACCGTTTAATTTGCCCAGCGCTGCACGCGAACTCTTCCTCCTTACATTTGCGACAGCCGAGTTGCTGCCATGCTAGCTCGCACCAAAGCTGTCACGGAATGCTAATAAGTTAGCCGGTTAGCAGCATGTATTTAGATGCGTCCGATAGATCTGCGCCAAATAAACCAACGGTGACGTCTAAGCTGATATAATGCGCCGTTAATAAAGTCGCGTCTCACCTTCTCCGATCAAACGTCGCCCATTCCTCTGCACAGCGACTCGCTTTAGCTCCAGCCTGGCCTCCTCCTTCCCCAGCTGTGCTCCTCTGCCGTTGCTATTTTTCCAGCTCTCTGCTAAACCGGAAGTGGACGCGTGCGGTCTCCAGGGGACGCGCTCCGTCTCTCGAGTTTCTTGACGTACTGTCAAGGAAATCTTCCTGTGGATGCTATAGAGATCAGCGGTAGGACTCGCCCCCTTACCTCCAACTTTTCGGTACAAGGGTCGGTCGGGGAGTGTATGTTTAAGGATGTTAGCTTTGTTGCAATAATTTCTGTGAAGTGTATCCAGTCTTCATTTTCGTGAATATCGACTAAACCAGATTTTGAGGCCAGTATAAATCGTTAAAGGACCATGAAGGCAATAATAATAAAAATAATAATAATAATAATTATTATTATTATTATTATTATTATTATTATTATTATTATTATTATTATTATTATTATTATTATATGTGCAAGGAAAATAATAATTTAATATTTTATTATAGGCCTACAAAATTATTAAAATTATATCATGATAATAATAATAATATATTATTATTATAAACAATAATAATAATGATAATTTATTATTATAACATTTATTTTATTTATTATTGTTATTAATAGTATTATTAGGGCTATTAGTTGTAGTAGTAGTAGTAGTAGTATATAGTGTTGATTAAAGTTATACATATTTATGTTTCTTTTCTAATTGTATAAGTATAATCTTACAATTTTAAAATAATAATAATAATTATTATTATTATTATTATTATTATTTGTATTATTATAAATAA
The DNA here is from genome assembly GCF_988280905.1 of Pimephales promelas. Classification (NCBI taxonomy): domain Eukaryota; kingdom Metazoa; phylum Chordata; class Actinopteri; order Cypriniformes; family Leuciscidae; genus Pimephales; species Pimephales promelas. The sequence goes on along the minus strand of NC_142782.1, from coordinate 17,780,519 downwards.
CCAATACAACAGTATACATTATGGATTAAAGTAAATAGCTCCATGGATTATTTCAGAATATTATAACATGAGTTAACATCAACTGACTTAAAAAGTTATGAGCATCTTAAAAACATTGAAGACAAACTTGTAAGACTGGTTTTAGCAGTTTATGCAACCGGCCACAGATCTTAAGTTCCCTCCACATGTAGGCTACTACAGTTAGGCTACATGTGTTTATTATTGTAATATCGTTATCATTGTAGCCTATTATAATTTTGGTTGCAGCCTATTATAATTTTGGTTACATCTCATTTTGGTGAAGAGGAGCTAAAATGTTACACAATGAGATAGAAATTACATACATTTATGATGAAACACAAATAAGAACTGGCCTGGTTAACCTAATATGTGCAGTTTCAAAATTGTAAACTCTTAATTAAACGAAATAAAGTGTAATCATTTAACTCAGAATGAAGTCAAAATAACCCATCTGTCTTCTTCAAATGGCCAGTTTCAAGCTGCTTTAATATAAATCTAACAGCAGAGGGCGCCATAGACTAAATTAACAAGTATCCTAAAGAGAAGACGTCCGTTCATTATTCGGCAAACAACGAACCGTGGTCACAAAGGCTACTCTATAGCCATAAATTAGCATAGACCATTTCACAAGATGTAAAGAACACTGGTCCAGAAGCACTTCCTGTTTCAGTTTTTTAACACTACATAAAAGATGGGATAAAATACAACCAACAGAACATGTAAAACTGAATCAAAAAGTTAAACAAACATCTTTAAGATGTTTTCTTTACATGTGAAATAAAGAAAACAGTTACAAACTGAAACAGGAAGTATTTCTGGACCAGTGTTGTTTACATCTTGTGAAATGGTCTAGTCTCTATACTATAGCCTACTATGATGTAGAACAATGACAGAAACAACGTATAGCCTAGTATATATTTGTATGCTGATTGCAGCACTGTAACAATTGTAGCTTTGACAGTCAGTCGCCGAAACGTTTCTGCAATGCAATATTATAATTCCTTTTTTTTTTAACTCTCTAGTTCTCCATGGATGCAGTGGTACTTTAAACTAAAGAACTCAGCTAACTAATACACTACGAAGAACATGACTAAGGCATTATCAATCCCAAAGCCAATAGCCTATTTGGAGCTAAACCAATGTATGCAAAGTGGTTTGAAAATCCACAGATGTGTTCATTTATAATGTGTTTATTTACTGGAAGTAAATATTTAAACTACAAATACAGGATGCCTCTGAGCAGCACATTCTACAATCATATCCAAGTGTACAAATTTAACATTGGACTGAATTACTTCTTGAAATAAAATTAGGATATATTCCTGTTAAAATGCTATTTCAGTCACATGATCATGCCTTATTTGGCTTGTTTCTATTCACTATTGTTGTTATTCAATATTGTAGTTTTTGCACTAAATATACAGGCCGACATAAATCATTTTTGGCCCCTGGATGTCCCAAAAATACAAATAATGTATAATGTAATTCATGTAATCAAAGAGATTCAGGAATTAATGTCTCTAAAACAGCACCATTGATCCTACCACAGCAGCATAATGAGGTATTACATTTTTTCCCCCTTTTTTCCCCCACTTTTTTCCACTTCAGCCGAGAAAGAATGTTATCCACAATGAGCTTTTTTCATCATCTAATTTGAGGGACAGCTTGGCCTCAGAAACAAATATCTGACCTAATCTGAGTGCAGGTGGGTGACCGTTGTAAGGAGCAAAATCACTTTGTCATCGCACGTGCTGTTGAGCGCGGTCCATGTTAAACAAGTCTCCCCTCTATTCTCTGACAGTAAGATAATTCTCCCTTTTTTTCGCTCATGCTCTCTCTCTCTCTCTCTCTCTCTCTCTCTCTCTCACACACACACACACACACACAATAACACAAGAGAATACATAGCCACAGGTATGGGGTGATTAGAAATGGTTTTTGTTGACCCCAAGGGGTGATGGTGATATTAATAACATTTTCAAACAGTCTCACTCATCAAAGGGTTTCCTGTTGAAGTTGTAATCTTCCTTGAAACAGGGCTTTGTTAGCCACCATGCCATTCACTTGACCGAGAATTCCTCAGCAGTAAGCTAATGGGGATGATTTTGAGCGGGGTCGGCGTTGGGGATCAGAGCTGGGGACCCGAGCGGGGTGGCCCCGGAGCTCAGAGGTGCCTTGCGGCAGTTTGCAGCCCAGGTGACTTTGCAAATTCCCCTCCTGCTTAAGACGGGCCTCACTGGTCATTTTCTAGACTTTCCCAAGTCTGCGTATCAGGGATCAAAAACAGCAAATGAATGTGATTAAAACGCCTAATCAACATTATTTGACTGAAGAATTTCTACAGTTTGAAAGTTTGGGGGGTTTAAAAGAAGTTGTTATTCGGCATTATAGTGATCAAAGTGGCAGTAAAGACTGATTAGTCTTTTTTAATCTTCTATTCATCAATGAATCCTAAAAAAGAACTAAATGAAATATTAAGTAGCACAACTGCTTGATACATTTATAATAATCAGAAATGTTTCTTCCACCTAATCAGCATATTAGCATGATTTCTGAAGGATCATGTGACACTGAAGACTGGAGTAATGAAGATTTTGAAAATGCAGCTTTGCATCACAGGAATAAATTATATATTAAAATATATTACAATAGAAAACAATTGTCTAAAATAATATTCCATTTTACTGTATTTTGTAGTCTTTTTATGTTGACTGTATCAGTAAATCAACCAATAGATGGATGTTTGTCATTACTAATGTGATTTATATAAATTTTGCTCATTTGATACACGTAAAAAGTGTTATAAATATCAAAAATTCCAGTGATGATTGATGCTGAAGATAGAGATCAGAGTAACTCAGGTTTACAGGTGCACTGCATTCTTGGCTAGCCAACGCTGTGTCACAGGTGAATGTCACTGCGGGGTGTTAACGGATCTTTAGATGTCTTCAAAAGGCAAGCTTGACCCTCAGATAAGGATATTAAAGAGGAATTCAGACATTTTCTAACTCAAATAACACATTGGTTCACATTATACTATAAACATGATAGAAACACACTGTTTTCAAAGCTGGAAAGTGAGTTGAAATAGTAAAGGTATTTTTCCCTATAGGCTACTAACTTACATGAATTGGCCATTGTTTTTTTTTTTTTTTTTTTTTGTATGTGCTCTAGGAGTCCAGAAATACCTTGGCTGTCAGCACCGGGACAGAACAATAGCCTCCCAGTCCTGTAAAACCCAGGATCACTGAGGGAGAACATACTTTCCAATAGCAGGTGTTTGAGTCTGTCAGTACCTGCTCCTCACCACGACTGCCGGTGAAAGGCCCGGGTTGTCCAGGTGTGCATGTGCATGTGTGTGTGTGTGTGTGTGCAGGACTTATTCCTCTAAGGTTACTATTTGGCAAAGCTGGGGATTGAAACATACTATATGACAATCAGACTTTTAAGCATGTTCATATATCATGCTTTTTTTTTCTGTGTAGTTCACATTATTTTTACACGTTTGGAAAGAAATGACTTTTAAAAAGCGTCTTAACATCTTACGTGCTGAGGGTTGTTGAATGTATTTTTCTTATTTAAAAAAAGAAGAAAAAATCTGTTTCTCAAATCATTTTCTCAGTGTTTTCTTTGCTAAAAAAGAACAATGTTTTTGTTGAAAACTCAATTTTCTTCATTTCGAACTTCCTCCCTGGACACATTTCAGTGTGTTCATAAATCCCACAGACTAACATCCTCAGATAGGCTACTTCCAAGCCACAATGCTTTTATTAATATGAACAAAATTATTTGGAGTCTAAAAATTCAAAGAGAGTTTCTGTAAGACAAAAGAAAAAAAAAAACACAATCATCACTGTGAAGTATGATGTAAAATTTTGTGATGTAATCCTAAAATGTTAATTTAACATCACACTCAGCCTGGCAGTTATGCATGTGTGTTATGATTGGCATGCTCAATCTTCCATCTGTAGTTCATGGTCTCTTCTGCTGATAATATTACACCTAATCACCACTTCTGCACCCCTATATAGCGAGCTGTAATGACATGATGATAATTATGCAATAAATATATACGAATTGATGAAAGGGTTCCCACACGGAAACAATGAGGTGATTGAATATAGGAAATAACGCACTCTCATATGGCACCCGATGGGTGATTGGAGTTATTTTGCTTATGTGTTTTATAACATTTACATAAGGCAACGCAGATAGAAAATGTAACAGAGAAATTACACACACACACACACACATATATATATATATATATATATATATATGAAGAGTTCAGATGCAAAAGCCTCTAAGTGCCATTTGAAATTTTCTTCTAGAATGATAATTTTTATCAAGCTTGTATATTTAAGTTCAGTGATTTCACTTAAATGGCAATGATAATTACCTATTAATTGTTATTTAAGTGAAATTACTGAACTTAAATATACAAGTTTGATAAAAATCATCATTAAAGAAGAAAATTTCAAATGGCATTTAGAGGCTTTTGCATCTGAACTCTTCATATATATATATATATATGCATATATATATGCAACACATACTTATAATGTATGTGTGTGTATCTGTGTATAATTTTTTTGTGTACATAATTGCACACATGTACGGTGTATATATATATATATATATATATATATATATATAAAACAGCCTTAAAAATGTAATTTATTCTTGCGATGCCAAAGCTGAATTTTCACCACAATTGTTCTTTTTTTATAATTATAGTTTATTTTGTATATTCTTAACACTATGCCTATACTGTTGAAATGAGGCAAGTGGTCAAATAAAATGTACATTATTATTCTCTGTCATGGTTTTTAAAAGAACACAATCATTTCTTTGTCATAATATAAAAAGAAGTAAACGTCAGAGCGCCCGTTTTCATGTACACAATGTACAAGGAACTAAAAAAGGTTAAATGAAAAGAGCAATCATGAGATTCTATATCCTCTCCACAGAGATACATTATCACATTGCAGTTGCCTAAGAAATTAAGCCAAATTGTGGCTATAATGGCTGAGGCTTGAGAGAACACAACGTGAGGGCCTGGACGGGGGGAGAGTGGATGAGTGATTCCTGGCACAACCGGAGAGAAAGAAGGAGACAGAAAGAGTAAGAGCGAGAGAAGTATACTGACTGGTGCTTAGCTCAAATGAAAGCTCCTGCTTTGCGGACCAGAGATCAAAACTGAAGGGGCCGGTCTGGGTCTTCACCTGGGCCCTTTGTCATTGATAAGTCTGTCATCCCTGCTGATATTGGAGCAGTAATGGCAACCGATGATTAGCCCACTCCTGAGCCATTAACCACATTTCTTATCCCTCTGCTCATGCTCCACAGGGGAAAGACACACAAAGAGATCCTTTATAGTCCTCCAGCCTTATAAACTCCGAGGCCGCGTCCACCTGACCTGAAAGGCACAACTGTTACGTCGCAGAAGAAGAAGTCCAAGACGAGCTACATGTCAAAGGTCGCGGCGTGGTGCTACATCAAATGAGGGGGTTCTGAGTGACCGGCTCGCTGAAAGAGTGCCACGAAGAAAATTGCACAAAATTGTCTGTTTTGTCAACATTTCATCGGTAGATTCGCACAAGAAAAGGAGCCTCGGCCATTTGCGCGGTGAAGGCCCTCAGACAGCTAAAGGGATTGAGCTGCTCAGAATTTGACTGACAAACAAATCTCCTCATTATTTCTGTCTCTATCCCCCCTCAGTACGCCTCTTAACCGGCGATATTTAATATGATCTCTTTTTAATGATCCTTAAGTGGGTGAAATTACATCCCCTGAAAAACATGTAAGGTTTGATGGAGGTATTTGAGTTATGGAGGCTGAACTAAAAAAAAAAAAAAAAAAAGGAAAGGAAAGAACAAGAAGAAATTTGTCTCAGTTGATTATTATATAACTAAGAAGAAAAAAAAGTATTGGTAACTACTTTTACAATTTCAACACATGGTAGTTCACCTCTAGCCTCCAAGATGTTTTCTTCAACTCTCATGGACCCTAAAGCCCTTGACTGAAAATAGTTTGCCGTGGCCTGGGTTAATCCTGTAAAAATATTTCTCTAAATGCAAGTACCTCGGTATGGGTCTCAGACTCTGTCTGCTCCCAGGATTTAAACTTCCTGTTTGTGAAGGACGCAGCAGGAAGTGTCTTGACTCTTCACACACCTCTTCAGGCTGCTGACCGCTCACTTTAAATCACTTCCACTGGTCCTGTCAGGCTTGTGTGCTGTCCATGATGTACAGCCAGGTATATGATGCCTTAGTTACATCTGACAAAATGTGGTTTATAAGATTAAGAGGGGTTCAAATATCTGAGACCACAAGTGTAAATGCTTGTATTTTTTTTCTTTTTTTTTTTTTATAATTTAATGCAATCCATTTAATACTATTAATATATTGTTACCCCAAAACATTGTTTATTTGCAGATTCGAATTTGATTTTGCATTCCAGATTTTCGGGATATCTTATTGTTATTATTAGTAATGTTATTGTTGTTATTTACTTTTGAACTTTTTAGTCAAATTTTCTAAAAAATAAATAAAAAGTATACCACATATGCCAAAATGTATTTATTTATTTAACTATTAAAAAAAAAAAATGTACTTCAAAGGGCAAGAATATACATTTGACTTAAAATACATTTTGGATAAATGCTGAGTGTCTTTTTAAAATATATATTTTGGACATATAAATTATATTTATCTAATATATTTAGTTATTTAATATAACAACTACATTTTAAAAAAAAGTTACTAAAGCTTAAAAACATATATGAACATTTTAAAATCTATTGCAATTTTTTGTGTATTTTCAAATGTATTTAAATTGTCACCAAACATATATTTTTTTGTGGTATGAGATTTACAAGATATACATTTTTGTCATAATAAATATATTTAGACTAAAATATATTTAAAAAAAATATTTATATATATATATATATATATATATATATAGATAGATATAAAGAACTGCAACTTAGTGAACATATTTTAAAATCTATTATTGCCATTTTTTATATTTTCAAATGTATTTAAAATATAACTGAATGTATATTATTTTCAGTATACGATATACCAAATATATATTTTGGACATAATAAATATATTTATTATCTGGCACGCAACATACCCGTATCGGCGTCCACTTGCGCGCAGTGATGGATCCGCAACGAAGGCGGATCGCTGACCCGCCATGGCTCTGCACTGCATCTGCGATTCAATACATACATCCGGCGCGGACCCGCAACGGACTCGTGAAAAGTACAGTAAAGGCGCGTCCGCATCCGAGGATCCGTCATGGGTCCGCACTGGATCCGCTGTTTGACGGAAGAATTCTATTCTGCTCGGAGGCGGAGCTGATCCTCTAGGCGGCCCCAAAACGAACATGACAGTCGCGCGGGTTTGGCGACTTGAACGCGGATCTGCCTAGGAGTCTCCTGATGTGTGGGGGTCCACACCAAGAATGACAAGGCCACACTTTTTGCGGTGGGACCTCTGGAGTGAGTGGAGGGGACCAAAACTTCAGATTCCAGACTAGGAAAAATTGGTACTCAACCATTGAGAGCTGCCAACTCCAGGAGGAAGGATTCTTGGATACCAAACATCTCAACATTCTTTCATCTTAACATTCTCAACATTCAACATAAAATCTAGCGCAATGTGGGACCAGGGTCTCAAAGGGACAGACAGCAGTTGGAGTAACCCATCTGAGGGTCCATTGTAAGGTTTACCTGTGGCACAAACTGAGCAAGCCAAGATGAAACTGCAAATGTCATGAACCATTATCATTGCTTAACGAAAAAACTGGTGCAATTAACCCCTGGATGACAAGCCACGTTAGAACAATGCCCAGAGCGAATAACGTCAGACCGTAATCCCTCCGGCACGAATAATCGATTCGGTGAGCTACCGGGCGGAGGCGTTACCCCTTCTAAGGCCGTCTTGGTCTTGGTCATCTCGGTGAAGATGAGGTCTTCTCGGCAGAGATCCCACCCGATAGTAGCCTTAGGTTTACTATCGCGCTTGGCCTTTTACCGGGCAGGCGTGTAGGAAGTGGCCCGCCTCGCCACAATGAAGTCTGAGCCTCTCCTTCTCCTCCCGGAAAAGGGCTCATGATCGAATACAGGACTGACTGTGTCTCCGCCGCTGGTTCTGGGATCCCCTGTGCCTCCTGGAAAACGGACTGGAACAACACAATGTTCCATCCTGGCAAAACATGCGTCCACCCAGAGATCCAGGTCAACGAGGCTGTTCACGCTCGTGGGTAGATCCAGCGCGTAGATCTCCTTCTGGACACGGTCAGCCAGCCCACGCAGGAACATGTCCCACTGCGCCTCCTGGTTCCATTGGCACTCGGCCGCCAGAGTACAGAACTTGATGGAAAAGTCTGACATTGATCAATCCTCTTGGTGCAAATCGGCAAGAACTCTGGCCGCCTCACTTCCCGCCACCGATCGAATACTCGCTTAATTTCTTCAGCTAGTGCCTGGAACGAGGTGCAGCATGGGTCCTGGTTCTCCCACACTGCCGTTTCCCATAATGCCGCCCTCCCAGTCAGCAGTGTCAAAACGAAGGCCAACTTCGATCGCTCATTGGGCAAGGTGCGGGGTTGAAGTGAGAAGTGCATTGAGCATCTGGTTATGAACGCCCTGCAGAAGTTCGGTTCTCCTGAATACGCCTCCGGGACCAGAAGACGAGGCTCTGACTGGATGGATGACTCGGGTGGTGCGGGTTGAACTGGCGGAGTGGGCAGCGCAGCAGGACTCCTCAGGTGTTGGAACCGTTGGGTGAGCTCGGACAGCTGCGTCACTAAAGCTTGTACCGCCCGCTCCATGTTCGCTATACATTCCTTCTGCAAATCCATTCGAATGATGCTGCGGGTGAAGAAATCATTGAGACTGATCTTGGATCCACCTGCTGCCTCCATACCGGTCAGATCGTTCTGTCACGCGGAGAAATAGAGAGAAGGCAAGAGCAGGTATAATCACGTTCATTAAATAATAAACAACCCAGGTCAGGTCCACACCAAGAATGACAAACACAGGGATGGACAAGTGACGCAGGGACTTCGATGGAACCGGACTGAAGGTGAAGAGTGATAATGAGAAGAATGCAGATCCAGAGAATGCAGATGATGAAACATGGGAAGACACAACGAACAATCCAAGACAGGAACGAAGACCAGAGGAACAGGAACAACACTGGAACATATCACAACGATCTGACAAAGACAAGACGCAAACATTGAGTATATATAGGCACCACTGATCAGTGACCACACACACACACACAAGACACAAGACAAGAAGGACATTCACAAACTGTGACAGAATCAAGCCAAATAATCTGCAAGAACAAGTACTCGGCTGAAGTAATTGTTCAGAACTAAGCAGATTTCCAAAGACAGAATAAGATCCTAAATCAGGGTATATGCTGCATGAGAAGCAGGGAAAAGTATCTTTCATTAACTTACACAACCTCAGGAATAAGATAGCAGCTCTAGATAAGATCTGCTAATGCTGTACATGAAATTATGGAAAGAAAAAATTGTCATTTTCTAAATAAGCACCTGTGATCTTGCCTGAAAGCCTGAAAGACCCCCATTTATAGGCTCAATCTGCCGACAGCAAAAAACGGAGAAGAAAAAGAAAGAGTGGGAGGGGGGTTCGTACAGAGCAACAGCCCAGAGCAGTAATATCTCAGTCATGAAGGGTCAGCGCTCGGGGAGCAGACAGTGAGCTCAGGCGCTCGTCTGAGAGAATCCAAACCCCTTTGGACTATACCAAGTTGAACCAGCCCTGCCTGAGCCATGGCTGAGCTCACTCAGCTGATTCCGGTGAAGAGGCAGCGGATACCCACAGCTGTGTAATGCAAGTTAACCTTTGCACCTGACCGGATCAAACTGGAGACCATAAAGCATTATAAACTTTTCACTTTACAAAATCTGGAAGATTTTTGGTCTGTGTTGTGTTTTCAAATGCACATTATAATGCACGTAATTCATTATATAACAGAAAAGTTGAGCATCAACAAGAACAAGAAGCAACTTGTTTAAAAAAGGACTTTCTGAACGGAAAGCATGATTCTCCTAATCCATTATCTTTAATGACGTCATACTTAGCAGCTGGCCAATTAGCAGCTGAGAATACAAATGATGCGAAAGACTCTGAGCATGACCCTGTTTCCTGTCAGAGGATAAGCTGGGTTAAAACTACATTTGCAGGATATTTGTGATCATGTTGTTTGGCTCATCAGAACAAAAACTGCTTCAGCAGAGCGGTCGAGCTGGCAGCTCCACCACAGATTCCCAAACCCCGCTGCTGTGGGTTAAGATGTCTGCCAAGCTAAGACAGCTAGCATTTGACACCTCATAGAGCAAAGGGGGGCAGCCTACGTTCTGCTAGCCCGACTGCTTTGCTTCACCTAATTACCTTCCGATTACGCTGACAAATTCTTTATTTCCGGTCCTGGAGGACTGGCAACAGCTCTTCCTGTGGTGGTCCATGTTCCCATAGTGAAAACAACCTACCCGTTCGTTTCTTTTTCCATCTCTATAAACATAATCCTCAACACCAGCTGAGTGGCCACTGAGTAACACCTCACCTCCACAGCTACCCCGATCCCATGGGACGGGCCCGGCGCGGAGAGAACGGGTCGGCCACTTGAAGGATTTCTGCACGTGTGTGTGCGCTCGATGGGAAGAGAAAGGGTATTGTGCTCCTACAGTATGTGTTCCTTTCTCATCTGGATAGTTTCCTCATCACCTCTTTAAATCTTAAAGTGTTTGGCATGAAGCCTGAGTCGGGTTCTCCTGAGGCTTTCTACCACGAGCACTCAGGGTCAGTGGCAGCCGTAAATCTTCCGATTCTTATGGTTTTTGAGTGGAATCGTTCACGGAACCGTTTGTGGAATACAAACAGATTTTCCCTCCTGTTTAATTGCACTGTTTCTTCACGATGCCAATGGATGAAATCATTTTTAATGCCACTTTTTTTAATATCTCAGTAAATATGTATGAATATTATTTCACAAGAGCCGGCAAACTATATAGCTTCCTGCACATATGCTTGTCAGTCTCCCATAGGCTATGATGTTTTAAGTCTTTAATAAAGAAAACGCACTGCCATTTAATTGGCTCCCTGAAGATCTCTGTGAAAGGAACCTAAAGACTGCGAAAGCCACTTGGCAGAAGGTTAATACGAACGGGGAGAAATGTGATAATGAAAGGTCTTTAGATGTGTGCAGTATTTCCACACAACCGAAAAATGATCATGGCAACTGTACAGATGCGGTAAGCGTCGTGCATTAACTTGGATTACCCAGAACCATCTTCCATTTTTCCCAATACTGTTTCAACCAATATGATGTGTGAGTTGTTAAAGGCTCCTCATAAACCTAAGATGAACGCCAGTCTCCTGCTTTTAAATGGGGCTTTTCTGGAGCACACATGATGGCAGACGTTTTGTTCACACTTCATTCCACAGCAATGCAATAAGTGACATGACCGTGGCCCCGACCAAGGCACAAAAAGTCATGCCCTTTACCGTGTCTGTCATGTGTCCCTAAGTTCCTCCTACTGATGTGGGATCTTGACTCCGGTTTCCTAAATAAAACAGACACATGTCCATGTGGACACAGCTGAGCCAGATATGCATTCTTGGGCCTCGTATAAAGTACTGATCAAACAGGTGGATGACGGTGATGTGGAAATACTTGCACACACTTGACTGCAAAACAGAGATCCTGGCACTGTTCTTAGTACATTTGATAGGTTTGGAAAGATTAATGTGCACTTGCTGTTCAGCACAGAACCACAAGGAGGCAAAGTTAAAGCAGATAAAGTTAAAAAAAACAAAAAAACAAAAACAAGGTACACTGACAAACAGGCAGATGTGATCCTGTTCGTTTTTCATTCATTTTTTGTATTGCAAAGAGTAGTCCTAATGACTTATATCACTCTTTAGGGAAGGTCAAAGCAAAACACATTCATTTACATAATGTATACAATAAAAAGTTAGTGATGATTCAAGAGGGGCAGAAGTTCAAAACAATATTTACAAGCGATGTCTGAGATTAAAAGCATAATTCAATTAGACAGAGACTCAGCCCCTCTTTGGGTCAAAGGTCACATTGTCAGCGGAAGGATACAGCGGATGTTTCCGATGAAATGAACTGATTTATAATCGCTAATAATGCTCAAAGCCTGCTCAAGGGAAATGTTAATACTAATACTAATACTCATATTATATTATATTATATTATATTATATTATATTATATTATATTATATTATATTATATTATTATATGATTATTGTTATAAATTATTTGATTAGACGATTAACAGACGTCCAATGGGTGGCCATTATATTATATTATATTATATTATATTATATTATATTATATTATATTATATTATATTATATTATATTATTGTTATAAATTATTTGATTATACGATTATTATAGACGTCCAATGGGTGGCCATTATATTATATTATATTATATTATATTATATTATATATGTGTATATTTAATATTAAAGTAATATATACACATACACAATTTATAATTATTAAATATTAAATTATACAATGATTGTACTATAAATGTAACCTCTATTTAATCTATTTAAGTTATATTTCAGGTGTGTTTTGACAGCTGTGGATTAACACTGTGGAAGATGATATAGAGTTGTAAACGAAAGAAATCACAGCTGTTTTGGCCCTGCAGGAGAAAGTGCGCTGCAGATATAGGAAAACAGGTTGAACAAGAATAAGAATTTATTGCATGCTGTGAGATGTCGTGACAGCTCCGTAAAGGACATGCATAAATCAGTAGCAATTGGAAAAGTCGCTGTTTTTAACTGCTGTGGCAGTGGACATGGAAATCTGCACGCAATAATTTAAGTACATGCTTTCTGTGATCTCTTCTCAATGTGATGTTATTCTAGTGTCCAAAACAAAGGGCCAGAAATCAAAAATTCATCCAACGTTATGACATGGTTATGATGAAAAGAAGGTATGTCTGACAGGTGCGGCACACGAGGACAGATGTGCAAGAAATATATGTTTATTGTACCATCTTGGATGATATTGCATTGCAAGATTGAAATCTCATTTCACTATCGGCATCAGATTAGGTTGGAGGATGACCTGTCAAAAAAGGGCAACAATAACGCAATGGAGTTGACATTCACGATACAAATGTCAAGAAAAACAAAAAACAACAACATTCAGAACAGAACATTTGTTTTTTGATGGAAAGAGCAGTCAACGCTTCAATATATGAAGCATAGAAACAGGATTTTGGACATAAGGGTGAAATGAATCCGTATGAAAAGCAGTCAGATTTGCTAGTTATATTTTATGTTCGCTCCGGGCTTAGATTTATCATTGTTTCATATACACAGCACAGCAGAAAATACAAGAAATCCCTTCCTATCTTCTCTCTTAAAATGCCCTTGATGTGATGGAGCCAGAGCTTCTCATGCAGACTTAATATCTCTGACTAACTTAGCATCTCTGCTAATGCTAACCATCATTTTTTCGCAAAGTAGAGTTAGCGTATAGGCCATTCAGTGCATCGCCTGAAGCTAGCCATGCTAAGCTCTTGTGTGTTTACACAGATGGCGTTTGTCCTCGTCCATCGACTGCTTCTATAATTCCCAGCGTAACAACTTCCCCTAAATGAAGCCTTTGAAAAATTCCAAAAGCAACAAGCACTTAGCATTTTAATAAGAGAATTGCTTGATTCGATACATATTGTCCAGTGTCCCGATCCTCCCATCTAAGACTGGATTTCCGAGTCTTTCTTTGCCGACCATCTGAGAATGTCTCAGTGAGAAGGACTGAAAGATAGCACTGAGAGATTTCAGAAATGCAAACCATATGTAAGCAGAGATCTCTTCAATGCCCAGTGTCTACTGTTTGTTTTCATAAACTTCACAGTCAATGCACCCCTGAAACCTCAAGCCACGGAGAGTTTGTGTCAGGGTGTTATGTTCTCAGTGTCTTACTTTATAGCACTGAGAAATATCACAATGCCGTTAACTGCTTCACTGAGTGTGTAGGTGAAACTCGAAAATTTTGAATATTGTGCAAAAGTTCACTTATTTCAGTAATTCAACTTAAAAGGTGAAACTATATAGACTGCAAAGTGAAATATGTCAAGCCTTTATTTGTTCTAATTTGGATGGCTTACAACCCCACATGCAAAATTAGAATATTGTGAAAAGGACTGCATAGCCATAATCATCAAATGTAAAGGCTTGAATATTTCACTTTACATGTAATGAGTCTGGATAATATATTAGTATAATAGTCTATATAATATATTAATCCCTAAAATCTAAACAATTCCTCCAATTGTACATTTCAAGACTCTAGCTATAGGAAAACCATCCATGAGCAAGTTGTCATGTTTAACAGGGAAGCTTTGGGCCGAGAATGTCGTTTTCTTATCAATTATTCAGAATGTCTCAGATGCGAAGGTGATAACAAAGGGAAATCAATGTTGGGAAATTGCTAGTGAATCAATGGTGGAGATTGTTTTCTCCATGGCCTCACATTTTCCCTTCTGATCTGTGGTTTACAGCTGACAAAATGCCACAGTGCATTGTTAAGTGTATTTGCTTACCTATGGATCTCTCTCCTCTGAAAACAGAATCGTATCAAACCTTATTTGGAACCTCATAAGGTCAAAGGTTCATAATGTGGACGGACAGAGCGCGCTAAAAAAATTCAGACAGGTCCTGTCTGCAGGGAATTTAGATGGACTAAAATAGTGTGGCATCTATAACATGCCTACTAAAACTTCTTAACAAATTAGTCCATTTGGCTTCCACCCAGATGAGGACCCCTTACTGTCTGTCATCTGTGTAATTTCTGTCCAATTTGTGTTATGCCCTTCAAATTAATCATCATTGCACAGAAGTAAAGAGAGAACAGTGAAATGATACGATTGTGAAACAGAGAGAGATAGAGAGAGAGAGAGAGAGATGGCTGTCAGCCTGGCTCTCAGGTAAATAATAAGGGATTAGGGTGCAAGTGAAAGAATTTTGAGTATGATGATGACAGATGATATGGAGCGGAGCTGAGGAGGCCTCTCACAGGGACACACGCCTGACTCAAGGGTATAGGTGCCTCAATGAGACAGCGATGCTAAAAAAAAAAAAAAAAAAAAAAAAAAAAACTTTTTTGGGGCTTTTATATCAATTTTTGTAAACGCTAGCATTAAAACAAATTTATATATTTAAAACCAAGTCAAAGCAAGCCAAAAGTGACCGTGCCAAGGATTACTCAAAACTTGAAACCAGAAGAAACGTCTCGGTTACGTATGTAACCCTCGTTCCCTGAGTAGGGAACGGAGACGTTACGTCAGAAGTGACGGAGATTGGGGGTTTCGCATAGAAAGCCAATCCTCTTCGAGTATTTAAACACGAGCCAATGGCATGCAATACCTTGGGGCTGCGGAAATTTGCATAGCGTACTCCGCCCTACTCCGTGAGTGTAAAAGGAGGAAGTGAACGCAACCGCAGTATGTCTTCGCTGAGGAGCCAAGACTGAACTCGGCATCTACCCAGCGATACAGCAGAAGTGGCAGGGAGATGTAACGTCTCCGTTCCCTACTCAGGGAACGAGGGTTACATACGTAACCGAGACGTTCCCTTTCGTAGTCACTTCGAGTTACGTCAGAAGTGACGGAGATTGGGGGTCTGTGCCATCACGCCAACTTCAGGCTGTCTTCCAGTGCCCTGCGAAAGTCTGAACCCCCGAGCCTTACCTGTTTTCCTTAGGGGATCCGACTTAGACACAGGATTACCAAGGTACACAGGGAAACATATCCCGAAGGGGACATGCTACCAGCTGCCTACCGAAGGGAGGACTTACGAATACACATATGGCCACATAGGAACACATATGGAATCACTGGAGCACCAACCGCAGGTGGCTACTAATTTCAGCTCCAGGGGTGGCAGATGGCTTGCCAAGGGAAGACACATGCTCAGAGAGGCTTACAGTGGATAATACACATGAGACGGTTACCAAGGGGGAACCGTACGCATGGAGGCACCTAGCCAGCATCCAGAGCCACAGCAGTGGTGCCCGCATCGTCGGTGCTGGAGGACTCAAGGCTTCAATGGAAGAACTGAGGAAATATCGCACTTATCCAGTCCGGGGAGTGGAGTGGCGAGCAAGCGAAGACACCTGAGCGGATCCAGAACTGGCCGAAACGAGTACGTGAGAGGATACCGGCTCAATTCGCAGATTATAGAATCTGGCGAAGGTGTTGGGTGTCGCCCAGCCTGCAGCTCTGCAGATGTCTGTTAGCGAGGCGCCGTGCGCTAAAGCCCAAGAGGAGGCCACACTCCGAGTGGAATGGGCCGTCACACCAAGGGGGCACGGAAGGCCTTGCTGCTGGTAAGACAAAGCAATGGCATCCACAATCCAGTGGGACAGCCGTTGCTTTGAGAGAGCCCTTCCCTTCTGGCTCCCTCCATGACAGACAAAGAGCTGGTCTGAGGTCCTGAAACACTGCGTTCTGTCGACATAGGTGCGGAGAGCACGTACCGGACAGAGCAGTGCCAAGGCTGGGTCTGCCTCCTCCGGGGGCAGCGCTTGCAGGTTCACCACCTGGTCCCGGAAGGGAGTGGTGGGAACCTTGGGCACATATCCAGGCCGGGGTCTCAGGATCACGTGAGAGTAAGCCGGCCCGAACTCCAGGCACGCTTCGTCAACGGAGAATGCGTGCAGGTCCCCCACCCTCTTGATGGAGGCCAATGCAACCAGGAGTGCTGTCTTCATGGACAGAAACTTTAACTCTACCGATTGCAAAGGCTCAAAGGGATGCCTCTGCAGAGCACTTAAAACTACCGAGAGGTCCCAAGAGGGTACGAGGGGAGGACGAGGCGGATGCAGCCTCCTCGCTCCCCTCAGGAACCTGATGACCAGGTCGTGCTTCCCTAAGGACTTACCTTCCACTGCTTCATGAGAAGCGGCAATGGCCGTGACGTAAACCTTAAGGGTGGAGGGCGACAGCCTGCGCTCCAACCCTTCTTGCAGGAAGGAAAGCACGACACTGATCGAACATCTCCGGGGGTCTTCTCCGCGAGAAGAGCACCAATTGACGAAGAGGTTCCACTTCAACGCATAAAGGTGTCTCGTGGACGACGCTCTTGCGGAAGTGATGGTTGCCGCCACCGCAGGTGGCAGCGAACTCAAACCTGCCTCGTGCCGTCCAGGAGCCACACGTGCAGCCTCCAAAGATCGGGACGAGGGTGCCACAGAGTGCCCCGTCTCTGAGAGAGTAGGTCTTGTCTCAGAGGAATAGGCCAAGGAGGTGCTGTCGCGAGGAGCAAGAGATCGGAGAACCACGTCTTGGTGGGCCAGTAGGGGGCTACCAGCAAGACCTGCTCCTCGTCCTCCTTGATCTTGCACAACACCCGTGCAAGGAGGCTCACTGGGGGAAACGCATACTTGCGTGGGCCCCGTGGCCAGCTGTGCGCCAGCGCATCCGAGCCGAGAGTGCCGCGGGTCAGAGAATAAAACTGGGCGCAGTGGGACGAGTCCCGAGAGGCGAACAGGTCTATCTGTGCCTCCCCGAACTCATCCCAAATCAGCTGGACCGACTGGGGATGGAGTCGCCATTCGCCGGAGATGGGGCGGACCCGGGACAGCTCGTCGGCTGCCCAGTTCCGGTCTCCAGGAATGTAAACTGCACGAAGGGACCTCAGGTGCTTCTGACTCCATATCAAGAGGTGGCGGGCGAGCTGCGACAACTGGCGTGAGCGTAGACCCCCCTGGTGGTTGATGTACGCTACTGCCGTAGTGTTGTCTGAGCGGACAAGCACATGCTGGCCCTTGAGCAACGCTCGGAAGCGGTGTAGGGCGAGCCGTACTGCCAACAGCTCGAGGCAATTGATGTGCATGAGGCGCTGGGCTCCTGTCCAGGAACCGGCGGCTGCATGCCCATTGCACATGGCACCCCAACCCGTGGTAGATGCATCCGTGGAGACAACGAGACGCCTGGAAACTTGCTGAATAGGGACGCCGGTCCGTAAGAAGCTGAGGTTCGACCACGGGAAGAAGGTTCGGCGGCACGCTGGAGTCACTGGAACTCGGAGCGAGCCGCGATGCCATGCCCACCTCGGGACTCGATCGCGAAGCCACAGCTGAAGCGGTCTCATATGAAGCAAACCGAGCGGCGTTGCCGCGGCCGCGGATGCCATATGCCCCAGGAGCCTCTGAAATAGTTTCAGTGGAACCGCACTCTTGCCCTCGAACTGTCGAAGACAAGTCAGCAGTGAGTGTGTGCGCTCGTTCGTGAGCTGCGCGGACATGGCGACCGAGTCTATCTCCATGTCGAGAAAAGAGATCCTCTGCACGGGGCAAAGTTTGCTCTTTTCCCGGTTGACCCGAAGGCCCAAACGGGCTAGGTGCCGGAGCACCAAGTCTCTGTGTTCGCAAAGCTGAGCTCGAGAGTGTGCTAGTATCAGCCAGTCGTCGAGATAATTCAGGATGCGAACCCCGTGTTCGCGAAGGGGAACAAGGGCTGCCTCGACGATCTTCGTGAAGACGCGAGGGGACAGAGCTAACCCGAATGGGAGAACGGCGTACTGATATGCCTGGCCCTCGAAGGCAAACCGAAGAAACGGTCTGTGTCGAGGTAAGATGGACACATGGAAGTACGCGTCCTTCAGGTCGATCGCTGCAAACCAATCCTGATACCGAACCCATTCGAAAATGCGTTTGGCCGTGAGCATTTTGAACGGTAGTCGATGGAGAGAACGGTTCAAAATGCGCAGGTCCAGGCTCGGTCGTAACCCACCGGTCTTCTTGGGGACAATGAAGTAGGGGCTGTAAAACCCGGACTCCACCTCGGCTGGAGGGACCGTCTCGATTGCACCCTTCGCCAGCAGGGTCGCAATCTCCGCTCTGAGGAGTGGGGCATTGCCACCAACTATCGTGGAGCGAACTCCCCTGAAGCGGGGAGGAGACCGTGCGAACTGAATCGCGTAGCCGAATCTGATCGTTCTGATGACCCAGCGGGATATCCCGGGAAGCACTAGCCAGGCTTCCAGGAAGTGAGCCAACGGGGTCATGTGAACCACAGACGTCCCCCCGGAGGGGCAGCGTGGCGGGTCGACTGGCACGCGTGCAGGGATGACCCCGCTCGGATGCGTCGAAGCCCGCTCCCCGACGGAAGGGACCAGGGAAAGCGGAGCGTTCCACGGGGGTCCGTTCCGCCGGGGGTCTGGCGACAGAGGGGGAAGGGATTGGCGTAGCCCGGGGACGACACTCGCACCCTTCCGCACCCTCAGAGACAGAGAGGAATGTGTGGGCTGACGCACTGGAACGTCGAGCGCACTCATTCCAGTCTGTGGGCTCAGTGATGATGTCAAGTCTTTCTTAACCAACTCAGGGCGCTGCCCACCCGTGGGCGAGCAGCGGGACTTGAAAACGAAAGATTTTCCCCCCGGCCCTCCACCGGGGGCAGGAGGGGGCCTGCTCCCGCCTCCTGGGGAAAAACTCAACTCCATCACTGAGCAGCCCGTATCAGGATCATCGCTTACCTGGCGTTTAGCGGGGTGTGCGGCCTGAGGGGGCTGTGACGCCTGCCGGCGGCCTCCTCCACGCCGTGGCCCGGATGAAGGCTGCTGCTGGGGCGGGGCGGGAGGCAGGGGAGCCGCGGGGGGGCGTCCTCGGCGGCGAGCAGCGGGAGGCATCTGTGCCGACGACTGGGTGGAGGCAGCAGCTGGTCGTCGGGGCAGAACATGTTTGATTGCCTCCGTCTGCTCCTGGGCAGTGGAGACTGCTGGGCAAGAGTTCTCGACTGCACCGCCAAAAAAGGCCAACCTGGGAGAGAAGGGCGTCGAGCAGACGAATCCGCTCAGCGCTCCGAGTGTCTGCCAGGTTGACGCTCCTGGACCACACTAGTGGCCATCACCTGACCAACGGCGCGAGCGGCCACTTTCGTTGCCCTTTTGGAGAGCAAGGTCAGTGGCGGATCGCAAATCTTCGAATTCCGTTGGATCAGTCCCGCCCTCGAGCATATCTCTGAGCATCTGCGCTTGCACAGTGCTCATCGCATGCAAAGCGGAGGCCGCCCGTCCCGCCGCTCTATAGGAACGCGCCGCCATGGCAGACGAGAACCTACAGGCTTTGGATGGGTGCCTAGGAGGACCACGGAGGAGGCGCCCTGTGGACACAGCTGTATCGCAACAGAACGCTCCAGCGGGGGCATCCCAGTGCACCCACGGGCGGCCCCCCCATCGAGGGGGGAAAGGCGGGGGAGAGATCGCGCTCTCGAGTGGACAGAGGAGTCCCCCAAGAGCGCAATAACTCCGCATGCAGCTCGGGGAAAAAAAGGCAATGGAGTTGGCCGTGGCCTTGCGGCGGCAGCTTTGTCCAAAAACCAATTATCCCTCCGTGAGAGATCGGGGGAAAATGGAGGATGCCAATCTAACCCAATACTCCCAGCGGCTTGAGACAGCATGCCGTCAGCTCGGGATCCGACACGGGCAGCGCTGGCTCTCCCGAAGGGGGCAGTGCAGCCGCATCTTCATCTCCCGAGGACTGTAGCCCACCTAGTGATGCTGCGATCGACATCACATCATCATCTGGAGCGCTGCTCGAAGCAGCCGGTACCACTGAAGAGGCAGCCGACTGAATCGAACTAACGCTCGCTGGCTCACGCACTGAGGCGGGAGGTGTGGCCCGAGAAATCGTCGGGGCTTTATGCCACACCGTCACCGTTAATTCGCCGGGTCCCCGGTCGACGGGCCCCCTTTCGTGAAGGAAGCCGATCGAGTAAGGGGGACCGGGGCTCTCACTCTAGCGAGATTTTTTTTTTTTTTATATATAAAAATATATATTCTATATATAAAATATAATTTTTTTTATATATATATATATATATATATATATATATATATATATATATATATATATATCTTTTTTTTTTTTAACCTCAGTGTGGAGATGGTCATGTCCCCATAGCAGGAACATGAGTCATCCACGAACGCTGCTGCTGCATGCTGAATGCCCAGGCATACAGAGCAGCGATCGCGACCATCAGATGACGACAGAAATCGACCGCATCCAGAAGAACACGGGCGAACCGTCTTTAAAAAGACGTGCCGCGTGTAGCTCTTTTACAGAGAGGAGGAAATTCACTCTTTCAGCGCTGAGGCGACCAGGGAGAAGCGCAAAGTCTGGCAGACCACTGCACAGATCGCAGGCAATGCAGAAACTCGCTGGGTACCGCCGTCACACCAACACTGAAGCGGACGCTCGTCTCGAAGAGTCTTGTAATAGCTTTCAGGAGTGAAGAGGTTCTCTTGGCTCCGAAGTGAAAACATACTGCGGTTGCGTTCACTTCCTCCTTTTATACTCACGGAGTAGGGCGGAGTACGCTATGCAAATTTCCGCAGCCCCAAGGCATTGCATGCCATTGGCTCGTGTTTAAATACTCGAAGAGGATTGGCTTTCTATGCGAAACCCCCAATCTCCGTCACTTCTGACGTAACTCGAAGTGACTACGAAAGGGAACTAGGACTAAGAAGTATTAACAAAAATAAATAAATATGTTGGTGAGCATAATAAATAATAATAACAATAATAATAATAAAAAAATAAAAAAAAACATTAAGACGTCTATATATTATTTTGGACCACAAGTGTTAAGAATAATATTGACTAATTTGATACTTAATTTAATATGATTATGATTATAAGACTAGAAATCATGTTATACACAAATGACAGGAAGAGACATGCAAGTTTCAGTTTAAAAGCAGAAAAGTTCATTTTCAGTACAGCATATGATGTCATTTTATCTACTCTGTTCAGTTTTGACACATCCGATGTCACAATGGTCGATGTTAATGTTGATGTTGATCTTGAATAGAAAAAAGCATAAAAACAAACTTTATATTTCGAAGCGAATATCTAAATGATCCGACATAGTAAATCTAAGCTTTTCTAGCAAATTTGATTCACTTTAAAAAAAAAATATTTTCAAGATTTGTTATCACAACATGTTTTCTTTTGTCAAATCAACTTAAATAATTTATTTAGTTGAGATAACTTATTATTTTGAGTTTCTGATGATTAACTTTTTCCATTCCAATCAGCTCAAAATTTTAAGGCAACCAGGTTACTTAATTTTTAAGTTAAACCAACCATTTTTTTTTACAGTGTTGAAGCTTAGCTTTCTAATCATCAGTAAAAGCACAAGAGAGAAGACAATATCTTGCCAATCACTTATGACTGCCAACGTAGTATCCTCTTGATAACCGTATGCATACTATCTTTTAGTATATCTGGGGAGTCCACCTCACAGTGTCATACTCCGTCCTATGGGCCGACGCTTGTCTCAGGTGTCTTCCCTGACCTCCTTCATTGTCCGGCTCTAGAATAGAGTCTTTTGTCCACTGTTTTCTGTAGGTCATTGTGAGAAGCGCTTCTTAGTGTCTGCCATAATTTGGTCAGTTACCCGATCTGGGATGACTCCACCACCACGCCATTCATCTCATCATGGGACAGTGAGCAGGCAGTATCGGCCCTCTTAAATGCACCCAAGGGAGAGCTTGTAAAACTTTGCTGCTTAAATATTTAAATGGAAGTAATAGATGTCTAAAGGGCCGCACCAAGAGTTATAATTCGACCCGAGAAGCAATTGTTGTCAAGAGGAATTTGAAGAGACCATCTACAAATGAACTGAGGAGAGGACAGACGAGACTGGAAGATATGGAGAGAAAGAAAGATAACTGGATAAAAACACAATAGAATTAAATACAGTCTGGGAACAGCTTAAAGACAAAACAGAGTTTATAAAGTCACGAGGAGCTACACTGGAATAGACAGACATTGGGATTTTCTCTCAGACGGAAAAGGAAAAACTAATTCCTTTACCCTCATGTTCTTCCAAAACTGTATGACTTTCTTCTGTTGAACATAAAAAAATATTATTTAGAAAAATGTTGCAACTCTTTTTGCCCATTCAATTAAATGGGTTCAAAAATAACCCGGGTTATTGGGTTCAAAAATAATAATCTGACCCCTTTGACTTTCTCTGTAAAGACAAAAAAAAAAACATGTTTTTACAAAGACAGGAAGCCAAACAGGTACTTTTCCCCTGCTTAACTCCCTGCAACTACCATAGTATCATGCATCACAAAAGAAATCAACTAGCTAGTCACGACTGTTTCCCAAAACCGTCAGGTTGCAAATTTGTCTTTCAACCAAGTTAGTTAAAGGGATACTCCACTTTTTTTGGAAAAACTCCCCCAGAGTTAAACTGTTGAGTTTTACCTTTTTTTGAATCCATTCAGCCGATCCCCGGTTCTGGCGCTACCACTTTTAGCATAGCTTAGCATACAGTACATCATTGAAGTGCACAAGACCATTAGTGTTTCTCAAAAAAAAAAAAAAAAATACCAAAGTGTTTCAATATTTTTCCTATTTAAAACTTGACTCTTCTATAGTTACATCGTGCAGTGCACCAAGACAGACGGAAAATGTAAAGTTGCGATTTTCTAGGCTGATATGCAGGGAACTATACTCTCATTCCTGCGTAATAATCAAGAAACTTTACTGCCTTACCATAAGTCCAGCAGGCGCGATGACTACACAAACTTAGTTCCAGTCACGTTAGAATCTGGACACTATTTTCAGGCACTGCGTCATAACATTACACCTGCTGCACTCATGGTATGACAGTGAAGTTTCCTGATTATTACGCAGGAATGAGAGTATAGTTCCTAGTCATATCAGCCTAGAAAATCACAACTTTACATTTTCTGTATGTCTTAGTCCACTATGTAACTATAGAAGAGTCAAGTTTTAAGTCTTAGTCTATCACTTTTAAGTCAAGTCTTAGTCTATCACTTCTGCCAATATGGATCAGTGAATGATCATCGCTCAGCAGTTGACATCACTCAGCAGTTTAGCTTCTCATTAGATTTTATGTCAATCACATTAAAAATAGACGCAGAATAAAATCTGTCACATGTTCACACATTTACTACATGGTGAATGGTACAGTGCACTATAGGGAACATTCAGACAGCATATGCTTTCCATTGGGGCGAATGAAGTCTGGTCGTCAGTGTCACACAAGCCATCACAGCATGCACACAGTCTGCTCCAAACCGGGGACACAATAGCATATCAGAAAACTTATCGGACCCAGTTGAATTCTGCACAGATTGCTTCATTAAGAGATAGGAGATTATGAGGAGAAACGGTTAGAGATGAGGAAACTGCGGCTTTTCAAGTTCAAAAGCTTTGGTCGAGCTGTGATAAACGCTACTGGCTATTTTAAAAAAAGAGAGGAGCTGTTCGATATCTCCTGTCCTGTCTTGTTTCAGTGGAAATCATGCACTTCAGTGGGCCTTTAAGTCCACATGTCATGCAAACAAGAAACTCCTAACCACAGATTGAGAGATGTCCTACCAACCACACAACTTTGCGAAGCGGTTTGCACATGTTTCTTGGTTGAACAATGATGATAACGACGGAACTTGTGACAATAGCTGGTTTATCAATGCTTTCGGGAAATGCACCCCTGTCTGAATTGGAACAACATGAGGGCGAGTAAACGGTGACCAAATCAAAATTTTTAGTGAACTATGCCTTTAAACTCACACACAGACTCCCATTCTCCGTTTCACGAGCACACTGATCAGCATGTCTCAGTGTCATCACACTTCAGTGAGCACTTTAAAGTGGTTACCCTCACCACACACACAAACACACACGCACGCACACACACACACACACACATGCAAGAGTTCAAACATGTACATTTGATACATAAGAACATGCAGAGGCCATAACCCGTTGCTTTTCAACAATACTGTCTGAGACAGTCAGACTCAGGGTCAGATCTATATAAACATTACCGATACACATGCTCACAAAAGCTCCTTTTATCTCTTTTATCTTGAGCCCTTCTAATTAAGACATACAACACGAAAAGAGAGCAGAAAAAAATGTGTCCTTTTCTCCCCCCCCGTGCTACACGAAGGAGTTCAAGGCAGAACTTTTAATAATTTGCAGATTTTTTACATTTTTTTCTTTCTCGACCTCCCCCCTCTTTCGCTCAATAGTTTGGATAACAGTGATGCACAGAGACAGAAATATCAGAGGATCGGTTTTCCAACACGGCACACCCAAGTGAGTGAGCTGCTGTGGATCAAAGGTTCCCAAACCACCCCCTCATGCCTACCGCAGTGCATCCCTGACAGGCCTGGACAAAGTGCGCCCATTGTGCGGGCAGTACCAGTCAGAGCTAATGGACAGTGACCAGAGACGCCCCCTCGGTGGGGCTGAGGCGGGATCGCTTGCCCGCTAGCGCGGCAGAGATGCACATTCCTCCTCTTCACGAGCCTGTATCGTCGAACTGTGGTCTTGTCATCCAGAAAGGCTTCACAATCAAAGGGTTTTCTGATGAGCGCCATTTGCATTGAAGACCTACGGGAGTCTCTTGTATAATGTGCTATAGATGCCTGAGAATTAAGCAAAATACATGAGCAAATGTGCTCATCGGCCACAGAGCAGGATATTGCTTTTATAACAGGTTTACTACCATATAAAAGTTGTGGGTCAGTGAAAACATTTTTTTTTTATCATTATTTTTAAGAAATTAACACTTTTATTTAGCAAGGATGCATTATTTTGATAAAAAGTGACTGTAAAGTGACATCTTTTTCTTTATCTAAGAATCCTAAAAAGGGTGTTCACAAACATATTAAGCAGCACACCTGTTTTCAACATTAATAATAATAAGAAATGTTTCTTGAGCACCAAATCAGCAGAATGATTTCTTAAGGATCATGTGACATGGAATAATGATTCTGAAAATTCAGGAATAAATTACATTTTAAAATACATTAAAATAGAAAACAAAGTTATTTGAATAATTTTTGTAATAATATTGAATTTTACTGTATTTTTGATCAAATAAATGCAGTCTTGGTGAGCATAAGAGATACGACTGACCCCAAACTTTTTCTTTCTTTCTGGTGTTTCTCCTTTGTAAAACAACGTTCTCTGAAAAGCTGTTTTGGAATGATATTTAATTTGAAAAGTTCAACACAAACAAATTTGAATTGAATTAAAAATGTTTCTCTTTAGGTTCATATATATAATGTATCGAGAGGGGAAACAATACGATGTCAACTTAATAAAAAGTACCTATTTTCCAGATAATATTTTTTCATAATTAAATAGTTCAATTATTATTATTATTCATTTTTTTTACAAGAATACCCGAATTTCCCTGACCAGGGTTTGCGAGTTGACGAAATGTAATGAATTACTTCTAAAAAGGTAAAATGTAAATAATTAATATTCAAATAAACAATCAAAAAAAAAAAAACACTTACTAAAAAAAAAAAAAAAGAAATGAAATACCTGCAAGCCATGTGATCATTAACTGACACCAGACAACCGAGAACATGTGAATAAGTTGTCCAATTATTAAAATTTTAACTTCTTGGAGGAGATATTTTAATTCAAAGGGATTTGGTTTTAAAAAGTTTCGGGAAACAGTAGGCTCTTTATAAATGAAAATATATATTTGTCCCACGTAAAGTTTGGAATCCCCTATTGTATATCAGTTCTTTTGGAACACCGCTCAGCCAATCAGATTTGAGAACCAGAACTAACCGTTCTATAATTTGCTACAAACAACTGCTTGAGAATCTGCTATTTGACTGCGGGTTTTGATTGCTGAACATCTTGCTTAAATTCTCTGTACAGAGAACAGTACACTACATGGCAAATATTTCATCTGTCCCGCTCTCTCCTCTTTTGGTATTCTGCTGAAGCAGCAGCGTACAGGATTTGGCTTTCATCAAACCAGAAAACCTCTTTTTTCTTCTCTCCATCCAGAGAAGCCACATCCGCCCCTGTTCCTCTTTAAATGCTCAGTGCTATTCCAGAGTATTATGCGATTAGAGCTCTGATAACTATTAAAACAAACAGACGTTGAGAACACTTTTGTCACAGTAAACAAATCCTCACTGAAAACGTGGGCTTTGCCTACAAATGCCTGAGAATTACCCAAATCACATGAGTAAATGTGCTGTTGTACTACTGAACATCAGCAGAACTGTGATTCAAACAATCTCAATGTAAAATCGCTTTTAAATATTTAATACACTACTCTTCAAAAGTTTTGGGTCGATTTTAAAACTAAATAAATTAGTATGTTTATTAAGCAGATGCATTCAGTTGATCAAACATGACAGGGTTAGTTTGCTAACTCTTTAGAACAATGCTCTATTAACTAAATAACATAAACTAATAGTGAAAAAAAAATACTTCTTAAGCGTTTATGAATCTTAATTAACGTTTATTTCCTTACATTATTCAATAGACCTGAGCTAACATGAACTAACAATGAACATAACAAAGATTAATAAATACAAATGTATTGCTTATTGTTAGTTACAGTTAGAATTTCTACCAATTTCCAAGATATCTATTTCAAATAAAGCAATAATTTTATAAAATTTTTATATTATATTTATTTTATATTTATATTTAATTTTAGAACAAATACTAATTTTATTCAGCTTTTTATAAATATTTTTTTTTTTTTCCGTGAGCACCAAATCAGCATATTATAATGAATTCTGAAGGATCATGTGACACTGAAGACATCACATGTAACGAAGATGCTAAAAAATTCAGCTTTGCATCACAGGAATAAATTAAATATTAAAATATTATACAAGGGTTTCCCAAACTGGGATTTGCTTGTTAACAAAAATCTAATAATTACCCAAATTACATGATCTGTTGTACTAAATATCAGCAGAACTGTGATTCATCAGTAAACACAAGGCCAGATTGATAAACTCTATACTTCGGAAATTTGTGGTCAATAAGCGTTTTCTTTTTTAAAATAAATTAATACTTCTTATTCAGCAAGGATGCATTACATTTTCAATAGTGACGGTAAAGACATTCTAATGTAAATCCTTTTTTCTTCTCTCCATCCAGAGAAGCCACATCCGCTCCCGTTTCTCTTTAAATGCTCAGTGCTATTCCAGAGTATGAGAGCTCTGATACTATTAAAACAAACAGACACCAGAACACTTTCGTCTCAGTAAACAAATCCTCACTGAAAATGCAGGCGTTTCGAGGGCCTACCAAAATCTACACCGTTCGCTGTCTCTTGTCCCGTCCCGTCTACCCCATCCCCACTCCCTGTAGTGATTCATGCTGTTTTTCTCTCACAGACAGACAGTGCCTCTCCTCTCTCTCGAGTCGCTGATATGAGATGTGTGTCTGGCCCTAGAGTAGAGCCCGCGACCTTGCTCTGAACTCTGCATGCACCGCTCCTCGGTCTGAACTTCCTCACAAAGGCGCACATTATTACTCCTGCGCTTCAAGCTTCATCCATGGAAACTCTGGGAATCAAACCTGGCATGAGGCAAGCCGAGACGCTGATGAGACTACAACGAGGGGGGGGGGGGGCGATGCGCGGTCCAACTTTCCCTGAACCTACTCACTTACACATACGAGACACCAAAAGCACGAGGGGGTCAAGAATGTGCATCAAATAGGCCTCCTGCGGTACCGTGTCCCCACCTAAATCTTGAGGCTCCTCAGACTCCCACAAACCCTGCACCCTGCCAGCCCTCTCTGCCCTGAAGGGTCCTCCAGACCCCTCTCAGGAATTTTGCATGGGGATCGGACCAGGCCCGCAGCTGGGAGGGGGATTTATGCCCTCGGTTCGTTCTCCATTGTCCGGACTGGGATCCTGTGGAGCACTGTTCCTGCACTTTATGATTCTCCAAATCAATGCTTGTTTTCTCAGCCAAGGTCAGAGGTTAAAGCATCGTTAGTGTACTGTAGGGCATATTAGGAATTCCAGGATGGTAGTTTAGACCAGTAACTACAAATCGAGTCAAGTCACCTTTATTGGTAACACTTTAGAATAATGTCCAATTAGTTAACTAACATTGACTGACAATGAGTAATACATGTTGCAGTATTTATTAATGTTTGTTATAGTGTTAGTTAATAAAAATACCTCCAATAGAACAGTAGCGTATAGATTTGATTTTGAAATTGGTGGGGATGGGGACATCAATATATTTTAAATTTTGATTGAAATTATTGCTATGGATATACCATTGTCACTGGATATTGGTACAGTAGGGACACGTTCCAAGCATCCCTACTAAATTCTACGCCCCTACCATAGAGTCTGCATTCTATTGTCTTGCATTCTTCATCTTTGTGCGCTCCCAATCGCATATTCCAAACGGCATTTTTGGGCCCTTTAGGAAGGGGACGACTTCCAGACGAAAGTGAACAACTGGATCCCTTCCACAAAGCCGTTAGCTAAAGTTATATGCGATGGTAACTTTAAGGATGTCATTTGATCATTTATGGTAATGTGAGCCAGTATTATTGTAATATGATCATGTGACCCATTTTAAAGCTGGATGGCAGGAGAGTTTGAGTTAACTTAAAAACAGAGCAATTTATGTCTTTTTTGTTTTATTGTGATATATTTCACACATTTTTGTCATGTTAAATTTAAATAAGTTTCATAATGTGTAGTTAATGCAGGGGCCAAATATAAGACAGCTAGTTTTAAAGTTATACACATACACTCACCGGCCACTTTATTAGGTACACCTGTCCAACTGCTCGTGAACACTTAATTTCTAAGCAGCCAATCACATGGCGGCAACTCAGTGCATTTAGGCATGTAGACATGGTCAAGACAATCTCCTGCAGTTCAAACCGAGCATCAGTATGGGGAAGAAAGGTGATTTGAGTGACTCTGAACGTGGCATGATTGTTGGTGCCAGAAGGGCTGGTCTGAGTATTTCAGAAACTGCTAATCTACTGGGATTTTCACGCACAACCATCTCTAGGGTTTACAGAGAATGGTCCGAAAAAGAAAAAACATCCAGTGAGCGGCAGTTCTGTGGGCGGAAATGCCTTGTTGATGCCAGAGGTCAGAGGAGAATGGCCAGACTGGTTCGAGCTGATAGAAGGGCAACAGTGACTCAAATAACCACCCGTTACAACCAAGGTGGGCAGAAGAGCATCTCTGAACGCACAGTATGTCGAACTTTGAGGCAGATGGGCTACAGCAGCAGAAGACCACACCGGGTGCCACTCCTTTCAGCTAAGAACAGGAAACTGAGGCTACAATTTGCACAAGCTCATCGAAATTGGACAATAGAAGATTGGAAAAACGTTGCCTGGTCTGATGAGTCTCGATTTCTGCTGCGACATTCGGATGGTAGGGTCAGAATTTGGCGTCTACAACATGAAAGCATGGATCCATCCTGCCTTGTATCAACGGTTCAGGCTGGTGGTGGTGGTGTCATGGTGTGGGGAATATTTTCTTGGCACTCTTTGGGCCCCTTGGTACCAATTGAGCATCGTTGCAACGCCACAGCCTACCTGAGTATTGTTGCTGACCATGTCAATCCCTTTATGACCACAATGTACCCAACTTCTGATGGCTACTTTCAGCAGGATAATGCGCCATGTCATAAAGCTGGAATCATCTCAGACTGGTTTCTTGAACATGACAATGAGTTCGCTGTACTCAAATGGCCCCCACAGTCACCAGATCTCAATCCAATAGAGCATCTTTGGGATGTGGTGGAACGGGAGATTCGCATCATGGATGTGCAGCCGACAAATCTGCGGCAACTGTGTGATTCCATCATGTCAATATGGACCAAACTCCCTGAGGAATGCTTCCAGCACCTTGTTGAATCTATGCCACGAAGAATTGAGGCAGTTCTGAAGGCAAAAGGGGGTCCAACCCGTTACTAGCATGGGGTACCTAATAAAGTGGCCGGTGAGTGTATATAAAGCATATTTTAAAAACATTTTTTGTTTAGAATAATATATTTATTTGCAACAGTTATGTTAACAGCAATAATAAGACATTTTTGTCGTGAGAGTAGCTATTGGACACCATGCTGCGTTGTCATGAGAACATCCCAGGTGAAAATAATAAGGAAATTACATTCGCTGTGTCCGAAATCTCCACTCAAAGCACTACTCCCTACCCCCTATGTTGGGGGTAGAGAGCAGAGCACTATATAGTGAGCTCACCAGCATAATAGAAACACCACTTTCGGACACTACTCGATCGTCTCTCGACGCCGTTGATTACACCATCTGTCAGCTGGTGCCGAGCCGGCTCTGGGCTAAATAGATTTTTTAAAATAAATACATTACATTATATTGAGCTTATTTCTCCAAAATTTCAAAACTAAAACTGATTTCTGGCCGTTTTTGTTATAATGCGCTACTCCACACATGATTATAACTAATTTTTACGATCCGCACAATGCATGATGGTATGTAAGGCTTAGGTTAGTGACCATCGGTTGTACACTACTTTTCAAAATGCATTCTGGGATACATTGAGTGGACTATATAGGGTATGATAATCATCACTATACATTCGGACAGCACTACAAAATGGCGAGCTCACTATATAGTCCACTATATAGTGAGTAATGGGTGATTTCGGACACAGCAACTGTCTTTCGTTGCTCCCTTCACCAAGTGCGTTCCAAATGGCTATGATGGCAAACAAGTGCCCTTCTCCCTCCAAAGTCCCCACATCAAGGGCCCTGCCCTTCAAAGGGAGTAGGGCATAGGGATGCTCACTTTCGTTTGGAATTTGCCCTATATATACAGCCACCTGTCACAAGACAACTGTAAATAGTTACCCCTTTGTTTACAGTATGTAGCGCTTTATACAGTATATAGATTGTTTCAAAGCAGCTTCACAGTAATAAACAGGAAAAAACTGCTGTAAAACAGTTTTGAAAAAGACAATAGAGTCATTATTCAGCTCAGTCAGTTCATTGTTGGTTCAGTTCAGTTCAATAACTGTAAAGTTAATTATTAAACAAGCTCAATTTAGCTCTACGTAGCCAAAAGTGTTGTTATTCAGCTTGAGTCAAGGTCGATTCATTTTGGTTAACAGTGTCGAATGTCGATGTTGCAAAATTTGTCAATTATGAAATTATTTTGATTTAGCTATAAGCAGAAAGACAGTAGTGTCATCATCCAGTTCAACTCAGTTGAAGTTTTATTCTGATCTGATTGTCAGTGCAGTCA
The DNA here is from genome assembly GCF_988280905.1 of Pimephales promelas. Taxonomy (NCBI): domain Eukaryota; kingdom Metazoa; phylum Chordata; class Actinopteri; order Cypriniformes; family Leuciscidae; genus Pimephales; species Pimephales promelas. Next base: position 17,748,355 of record NC_142782.1, on the reverse strand, counting down.
AATTGTTATTACTGAATATAAGGGCCAGATTACTAGCAGCTTGTGCCAGCGCAAACCCACTTTTGGAGTAAAAGGGATTAACTAAAGACACACAGTGAAAAATTGGCACTGAAATCGCGTGGACATAGATATTTTTGCAGGTGACCTTATTGTTTAAGTTTCCCTTCCACAAAATGTATGGCAGGAGAGCATTTAAATGAATCATGCAAGGCGATTTACTACGATTTGCACTAGTCAATTCACTGGTATTTGCGCCATTTTTTAACACGCCCCAAACCAGACCCTAATTTAGTAAATCTGGTCCTAAGTGTCTATCAAATCCCAACTAAGTAAGCCAAATGTTACACTGAGATGGGCTAGGAGAAGGAAAGGACGTCGGTGAGAAGAACCATTTTAAAGCAAAACACATTGAGCACTGTTCTCAGGAATGATAGTGGACGTAGTGTAATATCTTGTAGAATATGAAAGCAGTGATTTGAGCCATAACTCAGGTTAGCGAGCGAGTGGATGGGTCTCTAGAGGGGTCATGCCTGATAATGATGAGTTTTATGGCCTTTTGATTGAAGGCAAGCTTCTCTTAATAGCATTAATTTGAACTCACACTCATCCTTCCCTATTGTGCTGCTGTTGGACATTGACGAGCATTTATGATTACACCTAATAAAATTACAAACACAAATTAGATTACTGCATTTTGCAGTCAAACAGTGCGAACAGCCCTCAGTAAAATTCGGAATCATTAACATATCAGTCACTGAATACAATAGTGTGCATCTGCAGAAGAAAATCACTGAAAGCACAATCAATACTCTCACCATAATTATCATTTGGTTGTTTGGAAAAGTCATTAGACATCAATAAACTCGAAATAATGTCCGCAACCCTATTATATGGCAATACATTTGAAATAATGTCAGCCAAGATATTGTGATTTCAAACTAGTTAATGGGATTTATGAAGAGAGAGGAAATAAAAATTCAAATCATATTTATTGTTATTTTTCTAAATAAGGGGCTGATGTGTATTGTTTATGTAAGGTTAAAAAAATGTAAATAAAATAAAATAATTAAATAAAAAAAGATAAAATTAAACAAAAATAAAAACCGTGTCACAAACTTGACGCATCTTCATAAATTTATGTACACAAAGAGGAGAGTCTTGTTAATTGTAGTTCACATGCCGAGATCTAGGGGGCAGTATTGAACTGAGAGAAGTTTGAGAAGAAGCTGCTGTGGATTGGTTTCTTCTCTCTGCAGCTACACCAGAGAAATAACATAGACTTATATAGGTTGAACAGTTTTGCTTTGTTTCGCAAAAACACTGAAATATTACGGCAGGAACCACAACTTAAAATTGAGTAGCCTACATGCTCTGAATCCCATAGTAAAATATGCCATACTGGTGATCATCATGCGAATCATTAGTCATGAGTAGAATACCTCCCTGACATTAAATGTAATAATTAAGATTGAAAGAGTTTACTTTAGAAGTCTTTCTGACGTATGTTGCCGGCTAGGTGTTGATTTATGTCTTCTAATGTGTTAGTCATCTAAACCACATGGACATGTTAGTACTTGCACAACAGGTCAACACAAACTTGGAATTCATATTGGCAGCACTTTATAAAGTCTAATAGTGCAATCACATAGACTTCATAAACAGAATGTGCTTTGGAGCAGTTGTTATATATTCAATGATATTGGTTTCAGATGTGTGTTTATTTGGGTAAAATGCAGTAGACAATCAAAATGATCTCTCCTTGGGCAATCATAGAATCTGATGTAGATTGAGAGACAGCAGGAACACAAGGTGTTTTCAGTCGCTCATATATGCCACATTAGTCTATAGCATGTGGCAGGTTGTTGGTAGTTTGGGACACATGCAGCGCTCCAGGCTAGCTCTGACAGGGGAATGTTTTAATCATATCTGGTCCAATTATTGTAAAGTCCCGACTGGGGTCTGAACTCCCACCACTTCTGCTAACACCATTCACAGAAGTCTGACCACGTAATTCAATACAGTATTTTAATAGGAGAGAAATGTTAAATTAATTTAGCCACGAAGAATAGTAAGGAAACAATGTTTTGGTCTCCTAATGTGTCTGGATTTTTTAAATTAAATGTAAAATTACATTAAATGTAAAATATCTGATTATGCTGCAAATTATTATTATTTTCAAGTAGCAATCTGGTATAAAGCTTATTAAATTGTGTTTAATTGTGTCAATTGTGTGGAAATGTTCTTGTTGTTCCTGTGATATCTGGACCTTTTTGTGTGTCTACTGCATGTATGTGTATATGAAAATACACACACACATACATGTATACATATATATATATATATATATATATATATATATATATATATATATATATATATATATATATATATGAAGAGTTCAGATGCAAAAGCCTCTAAATTCCATTTGAAATTTTCTTCTTTAATGATGATTTTTGTCAAACTTGTATATTTAAGTTCAGTAATTTCACTTAAATAACAATTAATAGGTAATTATCATTGCCATTTAAGTGAAATCACTGAACTTAAACATACAAGCTTGATAAAAATGATCATTCTAGAAGAAAATTTAAAATGGCATTTAGAGGCTTTTGCATCTGAACTCTTCATATACAGTATATATACTGTATATACCTTAACAAACAAAATTAATATTCAAATGTAAAATGAAAATATTTTGTTTACTGTTAAAAAGTAAACAAATTTTAATTATGCTAAATATTTAATTTTAATTATGCTAAATATTTAATTTTAATTATGCTAAATATTACTTAAATTACTTCAAAAAGTTACAAATGGGAAATCAATGTCAATTGTATCAATTTTGTAGGTAACCAATATACCTATAATGAAAATTGGGATGTTTCTGTAAAATAAATAAATAAATAAATAAATATTATATATATATATATATATATATATATATATATATATATATATAATCGTATTGTTTCCCCCTCATTATATTTATTTTATTTTATTTTAGCAAAGACTTTAAATAAACAGTATAGATAAATCTAAATGACTGATGTCCATTTTTTGCAAATGCTCCACTACAGCAACTTAATACTTCATATTCTATCCAGTATCAATCATTCCTCCTATCCGAAATATATTCCCTAGATACTGTAGATAAACAAAAATACTTTATTGATCCCTGAGGGTGAATTCAGGTGCAAAACCCAGCTGCATTTTCGTTGAAAGCACAAGCAAATGCATAACACAAAACTGTACCAAAACACACAAAATCTGCCAAACAACATATAACCATAAATACAGCTCACAACCCTCTCTCCCTCCACTCTCTCTCTCTCTCACACACACACACACGCACAGCTCTATGGGGACTCAGATGCAGGTGGTAGCTGTCTGGTGTCCTTTAGTAAGTGTGTCCCCTCGGCAGAGCCTCGGGCCAGTTTCTTCACCCTGTTTATTGTGCCTCTGCGAGTCTGCAAGATAAATGCCGACCACAGCACACAGTAACAGCTAGCGCCGCTGAAGATGGATGCCCTGATTCAGAGCTCCCCCGCCATATGAGACAATTTGTAAAGGACAATAAGTTTAAAGAGAAGTGAGGATCTCAAACACGGCAATCCACACAGACAGACTCGACTGTGGCTTTGGATTTTCTGAGAAATATCACTTCAGAAACAGTTGTTTCAACATGAAGGTTCAGAAGTGATTTGTATTACAATGCTTTTATAAGCTTTTGTATTAGCATGATTACGTAGCCACAATCATTATTTTGAACAATTTGGGCTTATAGCAGACAACAAAACAAAAGTGATGGTGTGTTGGAGATGCAGATAAACAAACAAATTCCTCCAGCTCAGAGTCAACACACAATCTCACTAAATCTGTCCATACGCAGTCGCCGCTGTGTTGTATTTCTGAGCTGATATTTTTAATATGACTTTTTGTGCATATGTAGTGACCACACAGCGTATTACATTTAAAATTCTCCCTTGTAAAAGGCCAGACTGTATAATTCAGACGCAAAAATGAAAAAATGAGCCCACACTGTTTATTCCGAGCATGTTTTGATGATGTGTTAGGCTTCCCACTTTAGAAACCTCCACCCCAGCACCCTGAGTGTGCGTGCGTGCGTGCGTGCGTGTGTGAACTATGTCTGCACAATCGGCCCACAGAGTCGGTTGGCCGGCTGAACGGCTGGACAGCCACTAATAGGAAGCAGGTCAGAATTGGTGTGGGAGTCAAGGAAAGGTCAGCCTGGGTTAACTATCAAAGATGAGTGCAAACCTATCCCTGTGGAAAAGACTGTTAGGAAAACATCAGCCTTTGCCATGCCAGCCTCCTAAAAGTGGGAGTATCCCTCTGTTAATTAATTCAAGACTGTGGGACCTGCTCCATCAGACTGCGAGTTCAAACACAAGACCAAGTGATTAGACACAGTCAAGTCGAACCTGTAGCCATGCTTCTCACATAATTCATGGAAAGACAAGAAATTGCGAGAATTTAAAAATAATAATCTTTCTAATTTTATGGGATAGATTTTGCCCACATTTCACGCCACTTTTTTATTATAATACCTTTATCATTATAATATAATATAATATAATAATTATAATATAATGGTGAAATATCCCATAAAAAAACAAGTTATACAATCTCGCCAAATAAAAATAAATAAAACAAAATTAATAATAATTATTATTATAAAATAATAAAATATTTTAAAATCATGGTGTACCATCAAGATGACCTATGAATATGATACAATATAATATATTATAGTATAGAATATAGTAGAATAAAATATATTAGAGAAACTAATTATCTAATCTCGCCAAAAATAAATAAATAAATAAATAAATACATATTCATTAATATGTATGAAGTGAAACATTTCTAAAATTGGTCAAAAATGATCTATCTATCTATCTATCTATCTATCTATCTATCTATCTATCTATCTATCTATCTATCTATCTATCTATCTATCTATCTATCTATCTATCTATCTATCTATCTATCTATCTATCTATCTATCTATCTATCTATCTATCTAATGAATGCATGCCAGTTACATGGGCAGTTCTTTTATGGGTTATTGTATTTCTTCAAAACATAGAACACAAACGGTTGTATCAAATCATTTCATTGCTTACATTGCATGGTTTTCAGCAACGTGTCTAGCGTTAGAAATAAATTCTTTTTTTTTTTTTACCCACAGAACTACTGAAACAAGAACATGGAGAATATACATGGTTAGCCATGGGGAAAAATATGGTAATACATTTATTATAGGTCTCTTGTTTGGGGATTTTCAGAAACACCCAGTGAGTAAGAAAAGCCACAGCCTGATAGACAGTAAAAGAGCCATATGAAAATAAAGACAGATGTGGAAGCACAATGTTTCATTCGACAGAAGCCGTACAGCAATGATGTGGATGTCTAGACAGTTGTTATATGAAATATAATGTCATTTCAATGACAATGTCATTTCATCCTATTAAATTTAAGCCATGTTTCAAAATATTATCTAGCTCAAAGGACAATTATGGCAAAACTGAATCCAAACTATGATCCTGGCTTTAGCCGTTCTGCTCAATGGGACCAGGATATCCGACTTTTTTTTTCAAAACAGAAAAGTGATTGACTAAATCATTTGGATTTAGTGGTGATGAGGTATATGAAATAGATTCCAAAGCCTGACCACACAAATGCTGCTGGATTACAATCATAAAGAGATCAAAACACACTTTCCTGAAATATCTCCAACATGAAGTCAATTGAAACATTTCCACCCACCAATGGCATCACAGACATACACCTGCTACTCGGCCCTTTGGCCCTGACAGTGGAGAGCAGCGGGTTCTTGATCACTGCCACCTCTCCGGGCAGACTGAAAGAGGAGCGTGCAGTGCTCCTAACCGAGCCGCTCCTCCCTTTCTCCTCCCAGCTTTTTGTACTAATGATGGAGTGCTTTCTGTCCTCCAGCTGTCACCCATCCACTGTGACACTCTGGACACGTGCATATAGACAGAAATACACATGCATGCATGCACTTTATATACACAATTCATGAATTACTGCATTGAATTTAATGCGGCGATTTACGTAAGAATGGTTTTGTGAACGATTTACACGGCAAATTCTTTCTGCTCATCTCTCATGAATGTGTCTCGTGTGATAAACCATGAAGTTGCCATAAATCAAGATTTTCTCATCTGTATAGACATTTTACACCATGCAGATAATGCATAAGTAGTTACCCATAAACAAAAAAAGGGTATTTATCAACAAAGGAACATTCTGTGCTTGCTAAGTTTGATAAGTTATAACTGGTGGTCATGGCATGAGATGTATGTTATACCAGAATGTTCCTGACTGCAATGGCCAATGAATACATTGAGTTTGTCATTTGAGATGTTCATGTTGTGCGACTTCATCGAAGGCTGGTTACCCACAGCCTTAGCATAAATGGTTTGTGGTTGAAAGACAATAAAACAAACTAAGAAACTAAACTGAAGATAAGCGCCAGGATACACACCATGGGGGAGAAGCTCTACTGGCATAAAAATAGACACAGTTAATACAAACAGAATGATTGATTTAGCGCCATAGACTTTTGACCAAAGCATTCAAGCAATTCAATGATGTAGGCATTTTGAGAGTAAGAAAACCTCTTATCCCAAAATGACAATTCTGTCATGAAGTTCATGTTGTTCTAAACCTGTATGACTTTCTTTCTTCTATCAAACATAAAAGCCAATTTTTAAGAATAATCCTTAAAGAAGTAGTTCACTTAAAAAAAAAAAATAAAAAAAAAACTTTTGCTGATAATTTACTCACCCCCATGTCATCCAAGATATACATGTCATTCTATATTCAGTCAAAAAGAAATTAAGGTTTTTGCTGAAAACATATCAGGATTTTTATCCATATAATGCATAACAAATCTTTTTCCGAGTCAATTCGTTCATTTCGTTCGTTGAATGAACCAAATGACTCGAAATAAGATTCGATCATTTTGATGAACGAGTTCGAACAGGAGAGTCACGAACGCTCATCACAGAACAGAGCAAGGTGAGCATTTGAGCATATTAAACTTAAACTTTGTTATCTATTTTTTAAATGAGCGATCGTTTCGCTTGATGAGACCCTTATTCATCGTCTGGAATCGTTTAAAGCTCTTTGAACAGTTTGCACTGAAACTATCTTTTGGACCTTGAACCGTTTGGTTCCCAGTAAAGTGCATTATATGGAGAAAAATCCTGGAATGTTTTCATCAAAAACCTTAATTTCTTTTCGACTGAAGAAAGAATGACATGAATATCTTAGAAGACATGGGGGTGAGTAAATTATCAGCAAAAGTTTTTTTAAAAGTGAACTACTCCTTTAAACTTATTTTATTGCAATGAATATAAATATGATGTGACTAGAAACATTGACATTATCACTGTAGCTCCCCTTAACATATATGAGTTTATTAAAGTAGCAATGTTCCATTTCTGAACAAATTGTTAAATCCGATATTTTCAGTGAAACAGCTGATCACATTTACTGAACTCTAATGAATGATTCATTCATGGACTGATCCAGTCCTAAAATTCAGGCTGCATCCGAAATAGCATCCTCTCAAGAGTTTTTTTGAATGTGTAATTACACCAAAAAGTATGATCTAGATATTATGAATGCGTGTAGTATGAATGTAGTTCAGATATACTACATTCACCATGCTGTCATTATCATGTGACCTTCCAGCATCAGTTACGTCACTTCAATGCCATTCATAAATCCTCCCCCGTCACTTCATGGGATAGTAAAGTGTCCTTCATATGCACACTTCAGAATCTCGCCGAAAGTAGTAAGTCACCTGGGTACTTGCTGAGCACTGTGAATTCAGACATTCTTCTTTTATCACATACTGTTTGTTGCCTACTATATAGTACGGAAGTATGCGATTTAAGATGCAGCCAAAGACTCAAACCAGTCAGAAAAATTAACAGATGATTGGAATGGAAGGTTATCATTGAATATTGACTTAAATTCCGCCAGTTCATCATATGACCTTGGAAAACTTTTATTATAAAGCCTACCCTATCTCACGACCAATTCGTACGAATTCGTACGAGTGATTAAAAAGTGGCTAATTCGTACGAATTCGTACGACCTCACTCGTACGAATTCATACGATTTGTCTAAACCCACGTGACGGTTATGTTTAGGGGCGGGGTCAGGGGTAGGTCATTCGTACGAATTCATACGAATAGGCCAATTCGTAAAATATGTACGATTTAGCAAAAATCGTACTAATTTTTACGACTGAGGTCGTATGAATTGTTACGAATTAGCCACCTCGTAAAATTCGTACGAATTCCCGTGAGATCGGGTTGTATAAAGCATGAGTTAGGCCTATTTTATTTCTTTCTTTCTTAGAAGATTGAAAGCTTCAGACTTCACTCATGGTAACTGAAAAAATAAGAAAAGAAAAAAATTTACCATAAAATTATTCAGAATATCTCCGTTTCTGTTTCATAGAAGACAGTCAGTCATACAGGTTTGAAACCACAGGGGCGAGTATTGAGTAAATGGTGATTTTTGGTCAAATCCCTCTACTGCTCTGCTTTGGGTTCACAATCAAGCATACCACATGATCATATCCTCAGCATACATGTAATTTTATTTTAGGACAAAATAAAATCTCTACATTCAGCAAAGACTTTTAGTGTGTATGCCCCATCAACTGTTTCATGTCAACCTATCAGCACTCAAAACCACAAAATCGGTGTGTTGCAGCCAATCTCTATTGAGGAATCCCTCATCGCATGAAGCCCATTGGGCATCGCCGCTCCGTAACGTGAGTGGCCAGCGCATTTTCCAAGTTGATTAGTTTATTGTTTTAGAGTGTGATTCCCTGTTGAGATCATTAACAGCTTGAAACTGATGTAAGCTCGTGCTGAAACACACTTACTCTCTGGGCATCACTCATTAACTCAATTAGGACCATATAACATCATCTGGAGGGGTAAGCTGTGTCATAACCACTAAAGATGGCTGTCACCTGTAAGGAGACATAGAGTAGTAGAAAAGCTCTGATTTTTTCAATTAATTGCATTAAGTCGAGCAGTGATCTATTAATAGAGCTCTCTTCCAATTGCTGTTGGCTTGCAATCATACCATGTTTGGTACCAAGAGTTATTTAATCATATTCAGGGTTGCCAAGAATTTGTCAACTTTTAAACTGTTACCACAGGTTATTTTTCCCCTGCTGGTTAAAGGTCTGACATTTTGCATAAATTATATTTGACTGAAATATTTTACCCATTTCAAATTCTGCCAATGCTAAAACAGTGCTAGACGATGAGACGAAAAAGAGATTTTTGGAAGGAAGGGGGTACTGGTAGAAAGCTTTGCTTGTTAATGAAAACAGTAATTTCCAGAGTTATTAACATTGTAAATCTGGCAAACTTTTTTCCATTTTTTAATGTACATTTATAACACTACACTTTGTTTCCTTGACACTGCAAATCTGATCTTTCTCTCCTCTGGCTGACGTAATCAAACCCTCAATATATTTTTTTTCTATGAGTTTTGTAGAGTCATTGAAATGACTTTTTTTCGATTTAAATGGGAGGACAAAAGTTACATTTCTTGTCATTTCCATTCACCGCTATAGAGGTTTATGCCGACTTCCACCTTTGAACCACCTTTGGCCATTGGGTTTTGTTACTTGGATCTGGAATTACGTTTCTCACAAAACTGAGGAAGTCATTTGCCACTTTATATATTGGTTTAGTGTTGATTAACGTGGTGAGAAACAAAATATAAATGTCTGCAGGGCACCATTTCAACCATGAATTCATTTGAGAGCTTCAAATTTTATGCCAGTTTCAACAAAGTGCCAGTTTCTGCAATACTATCACATCCGCTGCCATGCCTGACCAGAAAGAAAAGTCCTCCAAATGCTCTAGAAAACTACATAAGAACTCAGTGTTCCCAGAGGCGTCAGAAGACAAGAACCGACCTGCAGTTCCTTTCAAGCGCCCAGCCACCGGGCAAGCAGTTTGTGGGCAGCTGTCTTTGGCTTCAGGCGAGCTAGGTCTCATTCCAGCATGGTTCTCGACTCCACTCTCTGTCAGGGCTTGCCGATTTTTCAACCTGCTCCTAAAGGCCTTTGTCAAAGTTTTCTTTTCTGCTACGTGAAACCTATCGGGCCAATCCCGGTGTATCAGTTCCGTTTAAGATTGACAGCAGCTGCCAAGTGGATCAGAGTTTGGATTTAGGGCAATAACAATGTGTTGTAATGATTTTTAACACACAGCTCTCCTGTGTCGGTTTCGGTTGCCATTTGTGCTGATGGTTGGAAGTTGTGGAAAAGCCATTCCAAACATGATTGATTTACAACTGCGATGAGGGCTTATGTTACACTAAATCTAAGTTGAGTGAAAATGAACAGGTCATGACTATAAAGCAGGCTAAGGAAGCGACTGTCAATTTCATCCAGTAGCTCTTTGCATTTCACGGCGCTTTCTTACAACTCTGCTCATTAACAAATTCACGCATGAAGTTCAGGAAATCCATAAAGAGCCCATACATTCATAAAATAAAGTTTAGCGAAGCCTGAATCATCAAACTAACATTAACCTAAATGTGAAATACAGACATCAAGGGGCAATTTAACATAAGTGCCATTCATCGTGATGTATGGCAGCTCTGGGTGGCTGGCGCTCAACGTAAGCACGTCAACCCTCCCTTTTCAGCAGAGGAAGTGCACGGTGGCATGTGGGGGGAGGAGGGTACCCTGACTTTGATGACAAATGGGGAGTAGGAGGGGGTAAGGGAAGGGAAATCCACGCACGTCCGTTGTGACCCGGCAACTCCAGCGACCCATCCGCCACATTGAAGCTTTGAAACTAAAAACGACTGCACACGTGCACGTACACAAGTTGACGCATATGCACACACCCGTACGTCAACGCAAACATGGACTGACACGCACTTTTAGCGCCATGGCCGGATGAGGACTCTGCTTATCGTGTCAACACATGAGGCAGCGGGCCTAGAGGGCAAAAGCCTAGCCGTGGGTGATGGAAGCCACCAGCGAACACTGAGCCTCTGTGTTCACATCACTCAAGATGGTTACAGTGTGAATGGGTGGGGTGGGATGTGTGTGTGTGAATGAATGTAAGAAGACTGCTTGTGGTCACCACCTCGGTCAACAGTTCTGCATATTGAGGCACAAAATAAAACATTAAAATGGAAAAATAATGTGAGTCAAGATCAATGAATCAATGAGAATATTCATAGAAATCATATTAATATGTAAACCTATTACTTTTCTTGGTAAAAACACATACTGAAGAAAATTAGATGAACAGTACAGTATGCTAGGTTAAAATTAAAAGTGGGTGGTAGAGATTTTGGACTATTCTCTGTTCAAAACCTCATATGGCATTGCCGTGCTGCGCCGTCACGAAAGCTTATCAATTGCATGCATTTGTAAGCATTGCTGTTTAAAAACAAGTGATTTTAAACCGTTGAAGCGCAATAGAGAATGTGAAGCTGACGTCACGCCGTGTTGAGTTCTGGGTAACTGTCTTGTTCAGACGCCAAATTAGGAAGATTGTGCAGCGTTTTTGCTAATGTTGCTAACCCCAAAAGATTTTCTGTCAAGATTGTGAAAAATGTTGCCATTGTCATTCACGCTGCTTCGAGAAATGCCATAGGAAATTACATTATTGTTCAAGGAGAAAACTGGACAATGTACTACATATTTTCTACATGTAAAAACAGAGGGAAGCAGATGGGGTTAAGACACCAGTTAATTATGTCACTGATTAAACCCACTTAACGCTCAATAAAATAATCAATTAAATAATCACATTGTTGAGTGTTTTTGAACGTTTTGATTCCATTAAGAATGTAAATAATTATTTTAAGAGAAATTTTGTTTTCGTATGAAAGAATAATGGACATACAACGGAACTATCTGCAATATACATAAATATAAATCAAATAAAAACAGCCATTTCAATTTAGTTTTAGAATTAAATTGAGAATTTTTACATTTTCACATTTTGTTAAATTCAAAATTCATAGTTTAAATCGTACAAAAAAATCTTTTTTTTTTAAATTATTGTTTGACCGAACAATAAGCCAGAAAAGACGCTGAGAGCTCTTTTATTAGCTTAGCACAGTTCATTTTAAAATCCATCTTTATTACTGCAGACCAAAGGACAATTGGCTGATTTGCTGTTGGCAACTCCAACAATTAACCTTACCAGTCTGACCCATCGTATAAAAGGTCCCCTCTTACAAATGTCCTGATGGTTAATTATTAACTGTGGTATTTTAGAGCCAGACTGAAAATCTATATTTACAAAGCTTTGGAGAAGGAGTAAAAACTGTGCTTGTTCATTTTTGGTTTATATGAGTAATTTAAAAAATACATCTGCCAATACAAAACTAGAGAATATGGAGGTGGATATGTTAAGTTATGAATATCCATTTATCATAAGATGTCAGGGTCAGAAAGGGTCAGGCACTTCTAATTCAGCTAATGTTCCTGAGATCAGTATGACTACAGAAAGATCTGTAGACTAAAAATCCGTATTATTGTATTGCAGTTTAAGGAACCTTCTGGTGGTGCAATTCCTGAAACAAGCAGTTAACTCTGTAACATGACCACCGTCTGACAATTCTTTCTCATTTTTAATTAAAGAAAATAAAAAATAATACTTTTATTCAGCAATGACACATTAAATTGATTAAATTGACTATTGTTTGTATACTGTAACAAATGAATGCTATTCTTTTGAACTTTCTCTTCCATAAAGAATACAAAAAAAAAAAAAAAAGAAAAAAGATTATGGTTTCCAAAATGTTAAGCAATGTTTTAAACATTGTTAAAAATAAGAAATGTTTCTTGAGCACCAAATCAGCAAATCAGAATGATTTCTGAAGGATCATGTGACATCATTTTTGTTGTTTGAAAGTTTTTTTATTATTATTATTTTAAAATTATAATAATGTTTCACAATATTATTATTTTTACAGTACTTTTGATCAAATAAATGCAGCCTTGGTGAGCACTTTCAAAACCAAAACCAAAATCTTACTAACCTCAAACTTTTGAACAATAGAAAGTTTTCATTAGAAAAAAAAAATACTTAAATGTAAAGAAACATGGTTCTCTAACTTAGCGCTTTCACTCCCATGTATCACAGTCACACCAACATCAAAGCAACATAATTGCACTGATGACCTGACACAGACGCTGACCCTATAATATCTCACTGGAGGTCAGCCAGGGTCAAGCGGTGACATGTTAGGGCCCTCTGTTTTTCACCCAGTGAAAACAAGTTATTATCAGGTCAATCACCCTAGGTCAGCCTGTCACATAGTCCCCAAGCCAGATCGGTTGTCATTTAGTTAGCTCAATTAAAGAAACATTTAATAGCCCGACCGAGGATGTGGAGGCTAAGCATAGCTCCATTGGGAAGGCAAGGAAGCTTAAATAATTGAGAAGTCAGCAGATTGGATTTTGGCAGATTCAATGTTTTGCATTGATTGTGTAGAGTTAATCCTGTTCACTGTCTGGTCTGAACATTACCCAGAGGTCCTCTTGCAGGGAATACAGCTCCCAGAGCCTGGTCATGTGACTATTGATGCAGCAAAAGTAGAAAAGACTTAATTCAGCCTTCGAAAAAGGGGCTGAATTCACTCCAGGTGTACCATCCTTGCCCTCGTAGTCTGTTTTGGCAGCATGGATGCACACCAAAAAATCCATTAGGAACATTTAGGATTGTTAAAAGTGCTGAGATAAATAGATGAATACATAAATAAATATGAAAAAAAAAACACCCTCACTTTCGCACATAACTTCCGAAGAAAAGCACTCTAAAACTGGTGTAGAAAATGGAAATAAGATTCTCTCAATCTAGGTCATTACAACAAGGCTAAATACTTACAAGAGCATATTTTTCAACCTGACTGGGTTGCATCATCAATAAAAGCTCCAACCAGGACGACATTTGGAGAGCCAACTTAAGCCTTAGAAGACAGAGATGGCTTTCTGAGTGTTTACAAAATAGGGCTGTTATTGGTGGAATTAGAACTCAACATAATGAATAGAGGCAACATTACAGAAATTATGCCAAGGGCAGAAACTTCACCAGCTCAACAGCTTATTGGCTGTTGACGTGCATATTTACTGTGGATTGACTTCTTTTTTCTTGTCTGCTTGAGTTTTTCAGGGTGTCTGTAGTTTACTGGGGAGTATCTGAGGTAAAATACTATAGTGCTGATTCTGTATTCTCTGCAGGTTTAATGCATGACAGCTATTGCACCCTCAAGAGTAAACCTCTCTCAATCCTTAACCTTAAGTTGCAAGAGAAGCCCGAACAAGCTCTTTGCTATTGAATTGCACGTAAATGTGATTGTAAAAGAGCACCAAGAAGTCAGACTCCATCCATCAGGGGAGCAAGTATATCTAACCCAGGGGTTCTCAAACATTCACTTCAAAAGTAAAACTATAGTAAGTGGACACTCAAAATCTCAGTCTTTAGCCTTTGATCAATGATTTTGCTAATAATTTGTAATATTTTTTCTACTTTTTGTTACTTATTATATTTATGATATAATTTAACAAAACAATAATATAGTTAAAAATAATAAAGTTTTTTTTTCTTCAAAAATGTGTTTGGGCTTACAGCACGCTGAAGCAGCTTTTGTGGGTGGTACATGTTCCAATTGCGAGAATATTACTGTTGTGGTGTTGAGATCGAGACTCGCCTTCGTCCGTGAAGCGCAAGTCCCCATTACCGTGTCCCACCACTGGGTGCCGTGTCGCATGGGTGAACAGAGGATAGTAATGGAGGTCTCGCCCGGTAACCATTCCCTGTGGGCTCCTCACTCCTCCATCACATTGCAGCCGATAGAATTCCTGTTTAACGTGCTGGTCCCTCTGTAATGGACCGATCAGCCATTTCAATTGGGATTCCCCCAGACGATAAGATGTCGGTAGCAGCATCAGAGGGTGAGCTGGCCTCTGGAGAGGATGACTAGGCTGTGTTTTCTCCCTCTGGGTGTTTAAAATTGCCCGAGCCAGATCCAGAAATTTCAGCTTCGCTGAAACAGGCCGCGGAGGCTGCCAGGCTCAAGTGGAACCCTCCACCGTGTCCAGTTCAGTCTTGGTTGCAGTCTTGGTATTTTGGGGTGGGCCGTGCTGATTCTCAGCTCACCGCCCCAGTGCCATTCTTTTCCCAAGTGCATGGAGAGCTTACCAGGTTGTGGATGGCACCTTTCTCTGCCAGAAACTGCCTGGATAGTTTTCCCCCTCACTACCCTTGATGGAGGAGTGGTGAAGGGTTGCCAGGGCACCCATGGACATGCACAAGAGGTAGCCCAGACCATGTGCCCAGACATCCGGACATCCCTTGCATAGACACTGGCTCTCAACTGACTCTGGGGCCCCACAGAAATGCGGACCCCAGTGAGCCTTCTAAGAAATTAGATTCATTATCGCTTGGCGCTGCTCAAGTTCAATGAAGTTCATCACATTCAGGTGTTAAGCAGAAATGCTCCTGAAGCTCAGTGAATTATCACATCTAGTGTTGAGCAGTGCTCCTCTCAGTGCTCCTCAGTGCGTGCATGTCACTTGCAACTACTGTGTTAAGTCAGAGCAGGACTTGACAGTTGCCTCTTTTTGGCCCAACCAGATCTAGTTCCCTCGACAACCTTCCTGACTTCCCCTGAACACATTTCAGGGACGAGGGATGATGGCACCCCAGTGTTCAAAGTACTGGACAGGGAGGTTCAGGTCGCTATAACAAAGATAGGTGGTAGTGATCATCACTTCTACTACAATACAGAGACCCCCCCCTGAGCCACTGCAAGCACTGATTTAAAAATTCTTTTGTTTTAATAGTTCTCCTTCTCGCATGGTCTCTACTAGAGGGTAGGGACTTGCTTGCTTTCAGTCAACGACTTGTACCTGGAATTCAGGCCAGCGATCTCTCACGAGCTGAGACCCCGGCCTGGATATGTGCCCAAGGTTCCTACCTCTGCCTTAACCTGAGACCAGGTGGTGAGCCTGCAAGCACTGCCTGGAGGAGGCAGACCCAGCCCTGGCTTTCCCTTTCCATCCGCTTCATTGCGGTTTAATGTGCACAGAACGCAGCTCTTATCCGTTAAGGAAATCAACAGAGAGGGAAGGCTGTTTCCAAGTGAGGTTAGCCCACTGAAGTGGCTGCCTTCATCTTGGTGAAATTTCCAGTTTCACTGTAAGCCCAGTTTGTTGTGTCGGCTTGCTGTGCCATCCCCCTCCTATGGACTGGATACGTGTGCAATTCTTGCTCCAGTTGAGTTCTCCTTTTTAGCCGAACCCTGTCGATTTCCTTCATGCCCTTCACGTCCGAAGCCAGGCCTATCACTCTTATGCATTGGTGGAACTTGTGTTATGCTGGGTCCATATGCTGTGATCCCTACGGCGATCCCATATGTGTATTCTTCCACGGTACGGCTCCCTGCGTCGAGCCTGTGTCTTCCCTTGGCAGAGCCTGTTCTGCCGTCACTGTTTGGTTGAGTCTCCCCCGTTTAGGCTGGAGCCACCCCAGTGACATTTCATGCCCGGTCATCCACTCCCTCCCTTTGGGCAGGATGTGGCTTCCACAGCGTCCAATTCTTCCATGTTCAGGGAACGCTTTCCCAGTGGTCCTGTAGGAACAGCAGTGACTGCCCTGACCTAAGCAGGGGGATCTGGAGGCTTTTGTCTAGGCACTAGAAGGTGTTTAATTGGGAACCCAATCACTCGATAAATTGACTACGTTGAACTTAAGCAACTGAAAGGGAACGTCTCGGTTAAGTATGTAACCCTCGTTCCCTGAAGGAGGGAACGGAGACGTAGTCACGTCGCCACTATTGCTGGACCACAGCTGACTCCGAGTTACGCTCGACTCCTCAGCAAAAAACAACTAGTGTGTGCATTCACTTCCGTATTTATACCCGCGCCGCGGTGGAGTACTGTGTAATTACGCCAATTACATTGGCTCGTTTTAATAGCACTCGAAGATGACAGGCACTCCCAATCAGTGTGATCCCAAACAGTCGACACGTCGACTACGACTCCGGTCCCTCCTTCAGGGAACAAGGGTTACATACATAACCGAGAAGTTACACTGTAACATACATGTTATCTATTAAATTCTATTTGTTATATATAAATATTTAAATTAATATTAAAAGTTCCTTTTATTACGAATTCCTGATTGCAAATAAATCATTCCAATATGCTAATCTGGTGCTCAACAAATATTTCTTATTATTGTTACAAACAGGGGTACTGCTTTTTTGGCGTAAATCATGACATTTTCTATTTTCATACTGTATAGTTATATTTCTATTGTGTGTCTGTCACTTTTGATCAACTTAATCCGTCCTTGCTGAATGATTTAGTATATTTTTTTCAATAAAGCTCTTTTGAATGCATTTGTGAAGGTCTCGTGTAAGATGATACCCTGCACATGCTTTCCACAGAGCAATGTTATTGTCATACATTGTTATACGTGAGAGGGGCTCATTGACAAATTCACTCTACTGTACATTTCATGTCAAAGGTTGTGCAATGACATGGACAGACAGCTATCAGATTACACTGTATTTCCCCAGTTCACTGAGATTAATTGCCATGTAAATAATGACTTTTATGTTGTTCCTAGAACACATAATTAAACTTGTATACGTGCAGCTGAAGTTTGTCACACTGAAGAGTGTTTGTCCAGGTGGGATAGCGTTATTCTTCAGTTTCATAATAACAATGCCCATGACTACTTTAATTACAACTCATACCATGTTAAATAATCCAAAACAAAGGGGAACAATAATCATGGTTTTCATTGAATACAGAGCAATTGTCAAGGGTCTGAGGTTTAATAGTATGCTTTAATGACAGGCCTGGGCTAGATTAAATTAGATAAATGTCTCTTGATTTTAATGTGATCTAGTATAGATTAATTTTGTACACTTTTGATTTGCATGCAAAAAATTGAGTCATCAAAAAAGGGAAAATAAGCTAGCAAGTTATTTTTGGATTAGTTTATTGCTTTAGATGAAATGGCTATTTAGATACATTTACCAAATGATGTGATTTACTTCTATCAAAACCCTCTCTGAAGTCAAAATGTTATTATTGTGGTATCACAATAATATTTCAATATTTCTGTTTAAAACAATAGACCTACAAATGGAACAAATGCCAGACATGAACCCCATCACAATCTTATCAGAACAGCACAAATTTATCACAGACATCTAAAACTAACACTTCAATTCTGTGGGAAACGTTGATTGGATCAAAACAAGGCTCTTGAATTAGTGATGGTATCGCAGGTTAGGGTAAGGGTGTTAGTCACTGAGGTCATGGCCAATTCTCTCAATGCCCTCTGGCCTTAGAGTCTTTTTCCCACATCAAAACCAGCCGCCTGAATTCCTCCATCATTCAAATAAGTGCTAATAATGTCCAATAATAATTGGACCAAAATCAATGGCCACATATTAAACCCTGTACAGCCTATTATATGATGTGTGTTATGTTTTGTATCATATAGCATATAATTTTCCCACATTCTCATATTTTATGACCCATACTCTTAAAAGAAGAGCAAATTTGGTTATCAGACGCTTCATGGAAGCTTTTAGAGGTTCCCATCATGATATTATTTTATGGATTCAGTTTTAATTAATTCATTTTTCAGGAATAACCAGATTGTCCATCATTTTACACTTTTTTTCTCCAGGATTTACAGGTGTTCCAGGTGAACCCTTCTCTACAGTATATAGCGCAATATGTCTTACAAAGATTATATTTGTTTTGTCATTAAATATCTTTAGTTTTTAAATGTTTTGTGGCAAAACATTTAATGCAATGCAATACAATGATGCTGGAATCAAATACAAACAAACGTTGCACAATAGCATGTTGTCATATTATCATATTTAATAGATTTTAACATTATTTTTTCAAAATAATAATAATAAAAATATAATTATAAGATTATGTAGCTATAACAGTTTTTTACAGCAAAGGTTTGATCATGTTGATAATATAGAGTCCTTAGAAATGCAGTATCATCTGAAGGCAGTAGGCTTGTTAAATAGATTCAGAAAGAAACCGGTTTAAAAAAAACAATAACAAAACAGCTAAACTGTTTTTCGAAAAAAAAAAAGTGCATACAATAATTCAGGATCAGCAAATGAACAAGCCCTTAAGCTATTATGTGCAGAGATATTTAGATGGCTCAGCATGACCTCTATACATTTCACTGGTCAAAACCTCCAACCTGTATGGTTAACCCTTAACACCTCTGTAAGAGAGTCAACGAGACTCTCTCGTGGAAGTTTTAGATGCTGGATAATCTCAGAAACTGTGAATGCCAGGCAAAAGATCATGCCTGACAATAAATAAATAAATAAATAAATAATACAAAAAAATAAATAACATTAAGTCTGGTTTAGCCAAACTCAGAGGCCAGTCTGGAATCATTTTTTTGAGAGAATAGCTGGTTTAAGGATTGTCCAACAATGATGAAAATATATGAGCTCTGAGTTTGTAATTAAAGGATGCAACACGGTAAATGCAAAAACAAAGTTTCCACATGATAAATGTAGCCTAACTTACCTGATTCACTTGCTATCCTGGATCCAGGAAACACGTCTCCATTTTATTCCGAAATGCGTAGATTTAGGTGATTCGTACAGATTCGGTCTGTTCTTGCTTGAAGGGGCAAGGCTCCACACATTTGACCATAAAATTATCAACACACAAAACTAACGAAAAGCGTGTTTTTTTTAGCTATATAGTCCGATCGTTCGCGTGCTTCATTGTGCAGGAGCGTGAGCATGCGCGTGCTTTTCTGAAGGATCTACAACAACCCCAAAATGACAAAACACTTTGGTTGGCGATAAGTGCATTTTAGCTTTATTGTACGTGTAAATGGTTTAATTAACGTCACTTTAAGATACAGCATAGGCGTTTAACAAAATAATCCATTCATTAAATACCTCGTGATTCCATTCATAATTCAGTAGTAGGCTAGCCAGCCTAATGGTCCTATAATTCGATTTTTAGGTTTTAGGGTTTTCCGCTGTGTTAGAGCGTTTAAACGACGACAGTCATGTGATTTAGGCTACTAAAATAATTAATACCATACTATAAAATAGTTTTTTTTTTTTTTGTAAGATTTGTTAAACGGAACGCATCGCAGTTTTTACCATAATGATCTATTTGTGATCTGGCCAATAAACTGCTATAAACATGTCTCCAGGTTGATTCAGTTATTAAATCATATTTTTGACTTGAATAAATGAAATTAATTTAGGCCTATATGTTACCACATAAAGGCCATTTTAGGCTACCTGTCAAATCACAGTGTTACCTCTCAAATTACTAGTGAACAGATTCATATGTCTGCTATCCAGCTGTGCACCTAAGAGGCTACTGCAGAGAGTTTATTCACTCGTTTATTTAATAAACTGAATCAACAAACTAAGGGATTTCTCATGGTCAGGATTTTTGAAGAGAATGGCACAAACATGGCAATGGGGGATGTAGAGGTGATAGGCGCATGACTGTCTCACACGTTGAAAATGAGGCAATGAGTTAATCTAAAAAATATTATTGTTGCAGGGCTAATTTCCTATGGAGCCAGGGCAGCTGAAGAGAGAATGTGTGAAAAGTCGACTGGTTAAACTACGGCTGTCTGTGTCAATGTGTGTGTCTTTGCTCATATTACAGGGGTGATGTTTGTCTATATTTGCGCCTGCCCATTTGTCCTCAAGTATTATGAAGAGTAGTATCGCTCACTCTCTGGTCAGTCAGTCAGACCCGTATTCACCTCAGTTCACTTTCTGTTTGGACACAATTAGCTACACTCTAAATTCTGATATATGAGCTGAGTGGTACAGAGGTTTTGTGTTTCTGATTAGAGGGTGGCCCGTGATCCCCTGCGTTGACAATGCAGGTCTTTGTGTGGAAATGTTAGATGTTCAAACAACATGCATGTTGATGTGATATACAAAGATATAATATGAGGTCAGATGAGTCATATTTTGCAGTAGCGTTTATGTAATCATTTAAAAAAGGTTAGTTTACCAAAATATTGTTTCATATTCATTCCAAAACCATAAGACTTGCATTCATCTTGTGAACTTAAATTAAGATATCTTTTTTTCTTTAAGAAATCCGGGAGGTTTCTGTTTTTTCTTTGAAAGTCTATTCACCTAAAACTCTGATGCTTCAAGTCCAAGTCTTCTGAAGTGCTCATGATTGCTTTATATGATAAACAGATTTAATTTAGTATTTTATACACATAAAAACATTGATCAGCAAATTAGCACTCAAATTTGACTATATATATTTTAGGTTAGCATGATAGTCGACAAACAAAAATATGCATGCAAAATAGAAAAAAGCGAAAGAGAAAGTAACACACTGCTTGTGTATAACTTCATTGTAGTCAACTGGATTTGGAAAGTCCTGTTATAATAATGCAGTCCAAACCTCTTTTGATTAATTATTGATAAATAACCCCTCCTACCACATGTATACTGTAAACACAGTCCCATCTGAACTGATGTGTCACTCGTTCAGACCACTCACACATCCAGTTCACCTTCACTCAGATGCCACTCAGATACGTTTTTTTACGGTAGACATGGAATGAATCACAAATGAATCATTAATCTTTGAATGTTCTAATCTACACAGGGAGATGAATCACTCTTGAAATATGAATTGTAAAAATCGAGGAAAGCGGAATGAATGTCCCACCTTTCAGTTGCCTTATAGTTGGCATGAAACAAAAATTTGCGTTATTATTTTCTAAATGCATGTATTGATTGCATTGTGAAAAATTATTTAATGATAATGTTGAATTTCTTTTTCTTTCTTCTTGATGTTTAATGCTTCAGAGTTCAACATCACATCACAGGTCTCAGAGTTTTCCAGGAGATTTGTCCCGACCTGGTGATTTGTGAGGGTACCAGATAATTTGGTGATTTGAAGTAGGGACAGCACTCACCTTGAAATGACCCTGGTTTGACAATGCTAATAGAGGAAGTTCGCCTGCGGGGCATCCCTCCTTGATATCTGTCACTCTATACAGTAAGTGTAAGGATCCCTGGCTCCCCTTTTAAAAGTAGGGTTCGAAACTACCCATATTTTATCGGTCTTAAGTAAAGCTATGCTCTCCTGTGATTCCCTTGGAGTTAAGACTCCCCTGCACGAGAGGCTGCATCCCTGCTTTGAAACCCTGCTTTGCTTCTTCACTATTGTGACAAAAAAAAATAAATAAATAAAAAAAATAAAATAAAAAAATAAGGAGGGACTTGATTTAGTCCATCGGGAATTGATTGGATTGTTGAATCATTTGCCATTTGCCACTAAAGATTCAAAGAGCACATCATTTTATGGTGACTTTAACTCCGCACTGTGGTGACAAACTTGTACAGTCGGTTGAAACGATGCCATATTAGAATGTTACGACTAGATACTTAGCAACAGACAGCCATTCATGTGCCTCATATTTACAAGCTTTAGAGAGTCACACAAACACTGTATATTGTATAAATAGTAGTTTCAGCTTTTGAAGGGAAAATGTAAAATGATGACAAAAATGCATCAATTGAGGTGAAGAGATGCTTCATTCTTACCTTAATAGTAAAAAAAAAGTCTGTGAAAAGTGTTAGTTCAGTTGGAAATATATAATATCATGGTAGGTTGTAAACTACCAGTGCCTTTATTTTTAAAAGCTCATTGTCCAGTCAGTCACACTGAACTTATGCAAATAAGCATGTTAACCCACGCAGAGTTTAGGAATATACAGTGTGAAAGTCTCCTTAAAGCTGCAGTCCATAGTTTGGGTTAAACATTATCCAAAATAGATATTTGAGAAAATACATAATCAGCCAGTATACAAAACTATCTGCTTGCCTTAGCCTTGGATTACATATAGTCGCGCATTGCTTGCTTGTTAGCATTAACAATTTGAGAACAAAGTATAATTTGCACGGTTTTGCGTGATATGATAACACTTCTTGTTAACATGTAAGTGACAGTCCTCATTAAAATGCAAAGGTTTGAGTAAAAAGTGGGTGGTCAGAAAGAATTGGAGGGACTGGCAGAAATGCATTTCAAAAGGAAGCCATGAAAAGGTCAGTGGGTCGAACAGAGACCCACCTGCTTTCCAATTATTTGCATGTGAGGAGCTGCCGTGTCACACTCTAGATACACGATTGGAGGAGTTCCTGCGGTGAATCTGCTGATACGACCTGCTCTGACAGAGACTTGATGAACAACCACACCTACTAACACCTGTGATGGCAGGATGGCAGATGAGAGCGAGATAAGATGAGATCATGAGAGATATACCACCAATTGATCATCAGAGAGTGCTTGGAGTGCCGGTACCAGATCTGGCCTTCAGGCCTCTGTCTGCTGAGGAATCTAAAACTGCGCTGGATTAATTTACGGTCTGTACAGCTTGGATCTCCCATTGCTGTACCAACACGCATGCATGAGCTCAGTGTGTGGCATGTGATGCGTGATCGTGTGACACCAGAGAACACGTATGACTCATGCTCGCAAAGCTTTGTTCCCATAGCCAGTAATTCAAAACCTATTGTGGTAAGATGACAGATTATATCCTCCGGTAAACATATTGGCTTAATAGAAAATGTCCACTCCGGCTTCATAATTATGCATGTGTGCAGATGGAATATGCAATGAAATATGCTTTTTTGTTTAGTGTGTTATTAATATTTTAGTTGTATAGTGGATTATTATTATTATCATTATTTTTATATTTGAAGGGATGTTTTAAACTTAACTCGTTAGCTTATGCATCAATTATATTTCCATTAATTAAACAGTTATTTATAATTATAATATTAATTAATACATTAATTCTTATTCGTATAGTACTACATTTATCACCTAATATGTACTAATTAAGTAATACATATTTTTAAATAATTATTACAACTATAAGAATAACATTTCTGAAAATCAAAATAGCAAATCGCTTTCACTAAATTTGTTGTTGACACGGTTACTCTGAAAAAATCAAAAGCTGCCCAAAGAAGCTCATGTGGCACTGAAAAAAAAAAAAAAAGAAGAAAGATTAATAATGTACACAAATATCATTGTGGACACTAGAAAATCAAGGAGAAAAGGACTTTATTCATTCTACCAACAGACTTTGGCAAATTAGCGATCTTCGCATTTGGAAATGCATTTTTCGGCAATGTCAGGGCTGAAACAAATAAATAGCACATTTTTTGTACATTTCTGGAATAAAGATACATTGTTTTTTTCTAATTAAAACACATACAAGAATGACGTGAAATTAATGCATCAGCTACTTAAAGATGATTTTCTCCTTTTTAAATAAAGCTTTTCAGTTTCTTAAGTACCTTCAAAAGCATGTTTTAGTTAAATAAATAGAATGATCTCCATTTTTAACATGCACAACTGATTTGTTTGGGAAAAGTATATATACACATGGTTCTAGCTTTCAATGGCAGTACCTTATCATCTCAAACGCACACACACTGGAACACACATACACACACTCACACACACAAACATACTTAAAAATGCAGATACACTATACATATCACCCCTCTAAGCTTTTCTAAATTGTCTTTCAGAGGGCTAACCTATTAAAGTGATAAAAATGCAATGCTGAACATAATGAAAAAGAGGAAATTATGAGTCCGAACATCACATTTTAACATCTGAACAACACAAGATTTTTTTTTCTCCATTTTTTTTTTAAACGTAACAATCACAAGGATATGGATTCATGCATTATGAGCTTTGTGTCTTGATCTTCTGCCTCTCCTGGCAGGAAATGAGTCGAGGCTTGATGCTTCAGTGACGTCAAACTGTCCCATCAATACTCTTTTTCAATGAGGATAAGGTGAAATGCTACTTCTGAGAAAGTCATGTACAAACAATCTACAAGAAACTAGAAAAAAAAAAAAATCTCAGCCACAGGCGCCTGGGCGTCCAAAGCTGGCACTTCACTACAGAGAAATATGGACCGTAAGTCTTCAAGTTCACTTGTCTTTTCTGTTTTTGCCTGTTTGTCTATCTTAGAGGTCTCGTCTTTAAGCTTAGTTGACGATTCCGTTGTATTTCCTTGATAGGTGGCGTCTGACTAGTGAGCTGCAGCGAGTGACCCGCTCTTGCATTTCCTTGTCTGTTTAGGTTTTCATGAAGCAAAGTAGGAGCTCTGCATGGAATAGAGTCGGTCGATGGGGTTCCCCACTCTCGCTTGCATTGAGCCCGCCTCGGACGAGGCCAAGAAGCAGTCACTAAGGCTGGTCAACGAAGTGTCACTGTCAATGTCGTGGAATATCGAGTCATTTCCTGTGGTGAGAGGAAAGAGAAAACGGGTTAATGTTTATCCGTGTTAAAAAAATACATAATAAAATCAGACATACAATGGCCTGAATAGCTCTTCTATGATGAGAATGTTAAATTAAAGTGTCTTTATGTGGTGCAACCAACTGTGCAGTACCTCACGAGCAAGTTATTGTAAGAAGAAAAGGTTAGTTTAGGCTGAAAATGTCATATGGTGTGACTTTCCAAAAAACATTTGTATTTCTGAGTAAATATATATTATTGTTTGCATATTTGAAAGAAGTAAATTCGAACTTTGGAAAGTTAAGGATCATAGACTTATATTAAAAGTCACTTTTCAAATAAGCAACATTAAATTTATGACTGCTCAATTATGTATTTGTTATGGGATCCCACATTCCAGACAATCGGATATTGCTAAACTGAATGGTTTCTCACTAACAACCGAGCTAATAGCAAATGTTTACTTCTGAGCTAATCTTGCCGCTCTATCATTTTCCTTGTGGGCACAGTTAGCTGTAATACGCTTTGCAGTACTTAATGACACCATTCCGCAAGACAGTGACAGGTTGATGGCCTATGGTTTTTTAATGAGCTGGCAATGTTGTCTGTCCCTGCTGTTCTCCCATAAAACCCAAGCTGGAGTGTGATGAGACCGGGGATTTGGGCCTTGCCATTGAGGAGAATGAATGACAAGACACTAGGGACCGGTTTTTAGGCTGGCTGTGACCGATGTCTCCAGATTTATGTGGCTAATGTTTGAAGTTAATGTCAATAATACAGAGAACAATTGTAGTTGTCCAGAAACCGCCTCAATCTGAGGAATTAATGTTCGCTTCCTGCCCAAACGTTATACCAAATTTTGACGAATGCGATTGTCACTGGTTTTGCTCATTGTGTTGTTGTGCTAGCAGACCCATGGATGCTTTCCCATTGGACAGTGAGATAACTGCCCTGATGTTGACATAATGAAATAAAAAAGCTTCACTAAAATGAATGAAAATTACTTATACAGTTTAAAAATAAAACAATGTATATGGTGCAACTAACATGCAAAAAAAGTAAAAAAGGAAGTCATACCTTAGAGAGGACTCTTGCAGTCCCCCAAAAGCCTTTACTAAGGAGCCTTTTTTCACAAAAATGTCAGATTATTTTTTATAAAAGATTTTATAAAACTTTTTAAAATGTCACGGGTTTCAATTCTCAGAAAAACAAAATTAATAATTGATGCTATTTGTTTTTTGACAAATGCGCATATGGCTAGCTATATCTCTCAATGGTTTTGCTCATTTTGTTGTTTTGCTAGTAGACCCATGCTTTCCCATGGTACTTTAAGCGTCAGTCATCATGGTTAACCATTGTTGTTTTTACATGCCGCACCACAGATCATCGTACGGCTCTTTACCAAACATCCAATAGACAGTGTCACACAGCATAACAGACTACACCATTAATCCCTACTAGACCCAGCGTGAATAAACCAAACGGGTAGCTCTGGGAACAGAGGATGGGGCGAGTATGGTTTTGAAACATGCTGAATTCATTTGGAAGGAATACTTCAAAAATAAAGGGGTGTGCTTGCGTAGTCTCATGAGGAAAGAAGGGTGGTGTGGTCACATTCTGTGAACCTTGTGGTCCAAACACATGCCCCAGCTTCAGGGAGCAAACATGACAGAGCTCATGGGTTGATGCTCACCATATGGGTTCATGTGGTCACCGGGCATTTGAGGAGGGGTGAGGCCCTGCTGGAAGGGATCGGTGCTGTAACCGTTCTCCATGGCAACCATCTGTTGCTGGGCTGGGGCCAATGGTGTATAGGAGTTCATCATTCCTTCCATCCGATTGGACATCACCTCTGGAGGGGGAGAGAAGACATTGATCAGCTCTTGCGACATTCTCACTGTAAAAATGACTGACATCATCTCTGCAAACTGGAGACCGAAGTTAGTTTAACAACTGGACATAATGCAAAACATGAATGCTTTGTTTTGTAAGCATTGTACTTTCTGTGGATTGGGTTTCTCCAAAAATCAAGGCTGGATCTGGTATCTGGCCTCAAAATCAAGTTGAATTTCATGAAAACCAACAAACAAGAACCACTCTTGTTCTGTAGTGGGAGAAGACGCTGTGACACCAGCCCTATAGGGCAGTTCTCTATGAGTCACACACAATGCCGAGAGTTAGGAATGAACCTTGTGGCTTCCAGTCTGGAGCCCACCATCTCAGCCCTTTGCTTTTGAGTGGTGAGCTCTCTCAAGAAAGATGTCTGCAATTCATTTCTACAGGCAAGTTTCCATTACATCTTCTACTCTGATGCAAAGACATCTGATGCTGAGTTTCACCACACTGACACTTTGCTAACCCATAATCCAAGATTTTCATGAGCTTTTTTTTTTTTGGCCCAATCTAAAGAAAATATGAAAACTGCTTCACAGCTTATAAATATAAAAATTGTCCACCAAATCAAAAGTGGTCCAATCAACATGCAGGGGGAAAAAAAAACAGACATAAAAAAGGAAATGATATCATAGAGAGAACCCCTGCAGACTCTCATGACTTTGTCAATGAGGTCAATAAGTCTTTTAAAGTCCCCCTGTTGTGAACATCACATTTTTAATGTTGTTTATATATCTATGTTGTGATTTTAATAAGCTTTAAGCAAACCATGAACAAATTCCTCAGTCAACACCGCTGCTGAGTATTTTCTTCTTAAAATGGCAGTGATCTAAAGACAGGTTTTGAAATTGCTGGTGTTTGTTACGTCACAAAACTTATAACCAATCATGTCAAAGTTTGGGCGTGCTTCAGCATTTCATTACCAGCTGCAAATCAGGGGAGTTTCAAGAGAAGCTAGGTTATCCGAGCCCGTTCTCATCCCAAGGCGTCATATACGACGCTTTTGCCAAAGCGCAGACATCCAACGCACATGGCATCCTTTAGCGTCAATATGAGACGCAGATATATATGGGGCAGAAGGCGCCTCCAAGTGGTCTAACCCTAACCCTACCCCAGACCTAAACCTATACTCTGTGCATGTTATATTGACGCTAAAGGGTGCCGTGTACGTTGGATGTCTACCCTTTGGCAAAAGCGTCGTAAATGACGCCTTGGGATGAGAAAGCGTTGGTTATCCCGCTATGTTTCAGTTGATTTGAAAATTGGGTACATATAGCAATATAGCATGTGACTTATGTATATGATGTATATTACTATGTTATGATGAACTATATGCATTTCTCCACTGACATCAGTTCAATGTGTTTCTAAGAACACAATGTGTTTCTAAGTGTTTCTTTTAGAAAGTGGATCTCTGACTCTGAGAATGGGAACATGATTTGTTTGTGTAACATTAGCGAAACATTATTAGCTGTTTGATAATGCAGTCAAGCGAAAGGCTAATCATAATAATACCATTATGTGTCCGACGTTGCAGATAGTGATATATAAAACGCATTACCATTCCGATACATCTACTTCATAATATTTATATTTAATATTTAAATATTGAAATACTAAAATATTAAATATTTAAACTTTTAAAAATGGTTTTACAGCTTTTATGACCATCCACAAAGTAAGATTTTCAAAGAAAAGCTTTCATTTTTAATGTAAGATTTTTTGTCTATCTAATTTTCTCCCCCCTTTTCCTTCTGTCTGTGACCTACATAAAGTTGTAAGATGTCAGGAAACCTTATAAATGCCCTTGAACCACAAAATGACACAGCAAAGTCTTTTCTAGAATGTTTTCACACCAATCACTGGCCCCACAGCTCAAGCTATTGGAAAGCTGACACTTATAACCAAGACAGATAGGATTTACGATAACAAATATAACGATGTATTAACCATGGGGCTCCATCGGATGACATATTCCAGCCCAATTCCATGATTCATGACATCATGGCCTCGCTTTGGTATTTCCCAAAGGGGAGTCTGACTTCACAAAACATCTCAGTATCTCAGACCACCAGAATAGTTCATCCACACCTAGCTGTCTCTCTCGAGCGTCCCCATCACCCTAAATTTTCTTTCGTTTCTCTGAGAAAAGATTTCTATTGGTTCATGAGGGTAGGGTTCATGACCAAAGATGGATCACTATCTGACTTGAATTATCCCATTAAATGTGACACAGCCAAAGACCACAAAAGTGCTGAAGCAAACACAGGGAAACTAGTGTCAATGTGATGACTTTACACTTCTGATGCTCGGCAGTGATCTTTTTGCTCTACACAGCAGAGTCAAAGCTCCATAAATGAATGCATCGTGAGAATAGTCCAACATCGGTCTATAAAATAAAAGTATTATTGCTTGTGGTTTATCACTGAAGATGATTCAATGATCGTCTGGATTATGGCTTTGCAGGGGAGCAGGCACAAGGGAGTCTGTTCAGCAATAAAATGTCAATATAAACCCTCAGTTTTCCAGAAAATGAAGACAGGAAGACAAGCTCTTATCTCAAAGAACAAAACTCATGTTTATACGTCTCTTTAAGGATCTAAAATGTAACAGGTCTTAAGCAATATTATTCGGCACATACATTCAGTAGAATTAACATGTTTGATTATTAAAGGCACACTATGCACTCTCTGGTTTTTTTGTAAAACAGTGACCTCTAGAGCCGCTGTGGTGTACTTGCACTGTCGTAAATAACCGTTATTCCCCTGTTACTGCATATCTACTGAACTACTGTCAAGTGCTAGACTGCTTTTTAATAATAAAGTTGCCTATCGCGTTTGCTGGCTTATAGCGTTTTTACATGATTTCTGCAAAATCAGAAGTAAATAGCCTATAGTGTATAGGCTACTGTATAATTTCATTCATGTTTTTTGATTGTAATGTTAAAATTACAAAATGTCAGATGACATCAATCAAGTTAAATGTACGTCGCATTATTTCATAACATTGGACGTTATGATTTAGACATGATTACAATTTATCATAATAGCAAATTGTGTTCAATTATTTACAACCTCTAGGCTTATATATGTCCTAATAATTATGTGAGATATTGACTATGTCCTCATAGTAATCGCAAGAATCAACATCAACAGCGTCAAGATTTGATTGATTCATAATCAACACAATTTGAAGTTACAGTCGGGAAGTGTACTGTTAGTCAGATAAACTTGATATAACAGTAACTTACACACGTCATAAGAAATCCGAACCAGACACAGGACTAAAGATACGTGATAAATACACATCACAACACCTGAGTTCAGCTGGCAAACTAGCTCTTGTGGCAAGCTCGGCAGTAAAACATAACGGAAAAAACAACAAGACTAAGAGAAACGACTGTTTTTAGGAAGTCTGCTTAAAGCTCTGGTAATCGAAAGCTATAGACATGTGAGAATTATTGAACTGGTCTTATTATCAACAACGGATGAATGAACAGCACCGTAAAAAATTACATACCACAAGCCGGTGCAGCAAAATATAGAAACAACTAGTATACAAATACAAACAAGTTTATAAATAAGAGATTTACTTACAAGTCCATCAACAAGATCGCCAGGTCAGCATCGCAGTTACAATCCAGTGCAGCTTTCAAGCTCGCGCCAACGAGTGAAAGCCCGACCGAGTGGACTCTTGTCCGGTTTCTAGCACGGTCCGATTCCCTTTCCCTGTTTCGAAAGTAGCTTCATACTCTATGATGTTGTTGATGCGTGTGACGTCGTTGCCGTAAACCATTTCGTGATTCTCACGCGCTGTGTCAGGGGCGCCACTCTCAAACTTGCATGGCTGGTTTTTCCGGCGGCGTCCCCCCCAAGCTTTCCTACCAGGATGATTGGCCCTACTATGACTTTGTTAACCACCAAAACGACTTTGAAGCTGTTATATTAAGGTACAGATCTTGCATAGAGTGCCTTTAAAATGTCGTCTTCCTAAGTACACCAACAAAAGTGTATAGCTATAACAATGTTATTAGCCATAAACCCACAGTCAAGTTGGCTTTACATGTTTTGATTTTGAAAAATGAAGCCTTACGTACAATAAGGTGTATATTTTATCCAACACAGCCATAAGAGTATCTGTATTCAAACTTAATCTCTATAATAAAACTGGATTGTGATGATTTCCACCATCTCCAAAGAGAAACGCAGAAAGAGCGAAGAAATAAATATGACTGATGGAGGAATGGACTCCACTGCCTTACAACAAATATTTGTATAGGAATTAAGACTCTTGAGCTGTAGAGGAAACATTTGTCCTCCTCCATAGAGCTTGGAATAATATTCTTCACGTTTCCATTTTCCAGACAGTCTCATCCAAACTCATCTGTTACAGAAGCCCAGTTGGACAGCAACAAATTAACTGTCGAAAAGACACTACTTTACGGATTAGATCTTTAACACTCGAAAAAGAAAAATTTGCCTTGTTGCGTTTCTGAAAAATGGTATTCATACATGGAATGCTGCCAAGAATGATCAGCAACATAAAACACGAAGGCCGTGAACTCCATGAGTGTGAAGATCACAGACCCGCAGTGGCTTTGCGCCCGGCTGCATGGCAACTTGAGACTATGAAACGAGGATGCTGGGTCACTTCCAGCAAGGGAGGGAACGGGAAAGTGGAGGCAACTTCAATGCGCTTGTATGCTGTAAATTAATTCATCCACCTCCACACTTCTTCCCACACACAAGGGTTACACTCGTTTTTCGACCTAATCTACAGCGACCTGTGGTCAGCGTCTGTGTCGCTTGCCCTGTTTTTGGGAGGGTGGACACAACTCACTCTGCCTTGCATGTGATGATGTGGAAGGAGGTCAGATGGGATACTTCACACTCTACCCTTGACCAGTTAGTAAAACTGCCCACACGGAATCTGCGCTCACTGAAAATCCTACAAATGTGTTCTTTTACTAAATGCTTTGGCTAATCTGATTTCCAAATGCATTTAAAACATTTCTCCACGCGATTACAAAAACGCAACAAAACGTCTGGCGATTGGAGATAAATGCTATTCATGTTTGTAGATTTTCAACAAATCATCTTTAAGTTGTAGTTCGGACCAATGTGGTTGCCTTCGGGTTCATATTAGGACATTTTACCTTGGCCCAGCCTTTGGGAGTTCTGCTGCTCCTGTTGCTGCTGCTGTCTCCGCGCCAACTTCTTCATCTGAAAAAATAACGATAAAAGCACAATCAGAAAACTTTGCGACTCCCCAGACCAACTCTCGGCTATCTAAAGAGAGATGCTCCTTGTTGTTCACCTCTGCTTGAACTACGCCAAGCTTGATCTGGCTGCATTATATTATCCGGAGCCTTTTGAAGATAAAATCAGTGCTCTGAGGTGGGTTTCAGACGCTAACGTAAGAGCAGGATGGATGTGAATACATCTCTCTCGAACTCTTGGGGAGTTTTTTGTGGAATGCGTCGAGAGGTTAAGCTTCAGGCAGATAGCGAATGAGATTTGCTGTCTCGAGCCTCACTCGCTCTTTCCCTTTTGGCAGTGGTTGCGAGGACTTTAGTGTGTTGTTGGAGGATTACTTGCAAATTGTTGTGTTATCTGGTCCTTGGATGTACATTATCAGGTTTGTGTGGGTAATACTGGATGATTAATAAGGTACTCACCTTAGCTCTTTGGTTCTGGAACCACACTTGAACCACGCGCACGCTCAGGCCTGTCTCCGCAGCCAGCGTCTCTCTTACCTAGATTACACACACACAAAAAAATCATTTATGTCTTTAGTGATAGGTCTGTGTATTATATATATATATGGAAACTCATTTCAAAGTGTTTAAAAACATAACTTAAATTTGTTTTCTCACTATTGTTTTATCAATATCTTGTAATTGCAACTTTTTTGGTTAGTGCAACTTGACGCAATTGCAACTTCCTATCTAACAATAGCTTCTTGATATTTCACGATGGGCTCTATGCACGGCGGTATTTCCGGTGAAGGTTTAAGGACGCTCGATAACTTCCGCCGATCGTAGAGTCCAATGCAATACCAAGAATTTATATTGAATTTTATACTCAATGGTTATACTAAAGAAACGATAGTCACAAAAACAGACAAAACAGACACCCCTCGTTGTGTTTATGCCTCTTTTTAAAATTATATTAAATAAACATAACTATATATATAATAATATCTAATATATATATAATAATATATATATAAAATTACATCTAAACGTATGAACGTTTCGTTTCAAAGACGGGAGGACAGTAAATTTTGAAGACTCTGCCATAATCCCGTTTTCCTCGATTTTCCTCCGCTTTAATCTCCCCAACCGGAAACTGTTGAGCATCCTTGCGTCAAATGCAGAACTTATGCGTGCATATAGCCCATTGCTCCATTTTCTTGTTAATTTGACTATTTATTGTGATTTGTCTTGACATCTCACAATTGTAACTTCATTTATCGCAATTGTGACTATTTTAAGGTTGCCATAAATTACAATTGTGACTCTCGATTGCAACTTTGTGTCTAACAATCTTGTTGCAATCTTGTAATTTACAATCACAATTGAATTTCACACAATTGTGACTTCACATCCCACTACTGTGATTTCATTTCTTGAAACTTTGACTATTTTGTTTTTAACTTTATATGACTACGTTACAGTGTGACCAACCATATATCATATCTACGACTAAAACATTATAACTTCATATGTTATTTGAACTTTATTTCACGTAATTCTGACTAACACAACTGCAACTTTATATCTCACAATGAGACTATTTCCTATTTTAAACTTTATCTCATAATTTTCTCTTTCATTTTATCAGAGTCAGAAATGACTTTCACAGAAAGAGAAAGGAAAGCGAGATCTAGAGGAACTCACCTTCCGGCAGGGTTTGGAAGACACCTCAAACGATGCCTTGAATGCGCGTCTCTGCTGCGTGGTGAGGATGGTACGTGGTCGCTTGGGTCTTCTTGGGTCTTTCCCATCATCTCCCTTCCCAGTGCCTCCTGAGCCCTTTTCCGGCTTGATATCCAGTTCCTCATCTTCGCTTTTCTCTGGAAGGAAATCCATCATTCAGAAGAATCAGTATTTACTTTTAAAAACTCTGCAACTTTTTGACAACCTATACTGATAAATAGATGTTTTTGTTCTTTTTAATTTTCGGAGATTCAGTCACAGTGCATCCATAATGAAAGGAGACACATGTGGTTTTAATACTTTTGTTATCAATTTATTAGTGCACGAGTGGGCCACATCCACTGCAAGACTACAACTCTGACTGTGAAGTATGTGAATTTGTCATTGGACTGGACGTCGTGTCATTTAAAATTAATAGCGCACAGCTTTGGCTGTATTACACTATATAAATCTTTGATAAGAATCCAACACACATCGGATACAACGTTTTGGGGGAAGGTATGAAAGTGGAGTACTTATGGGAAATGAGGTCTAATATCCAGGGGAAGTGAAACAGATAGCAAAACCACCAATTCAAACAGTGTACATGTTCACAGAACATAGGGCAAAAAAGTCAAATCAAACTATACAAGCACAATGTAAGCTCACAGATCCAATAAGTTCAATTTGATACCTCGCCTCAAATCACAAAACGTACACTGCCTGTTCGTGTGAACTAATCAAAGTGTCTCAATTAGTCTTAGGTGATCCTCGGGCGGGTTAATCAAGCCTGCCCTGTGTCGTGGTAATCTCTCTCAGTAGGTCCAGCTAATGTGCCATATTCACAAAATGGCTCCTGGCTTTCATACTGTAATTATTATAGTCAAACGGGGGATTGGCTTTATTGTTCAGTGGGTGGAGGTTTCATCCAATAAGCCACATCAGCTTGTGTTTTATTGAATAATAATAGTAATTAAAAAAAAAAAAAAAGGTGGCGAACTCCATAACGTGGCCCAGTTCAAAAGTTAAAAACCCAAATGGGTATGTTCCCAGCGTGACTGTTTTTCGAGATTAAGGGCTTCTGCAATTTGGCACCAGTGGCTTTTGTGGCATCAGCAGTGAACATCTCTGGCGATTAGGCCTGCAAATGGTTTGGCCCTTTTAAGTAATCAGCGGGAGATACAAACATGATGGGCCGATTTGGTCCTCTCTCGCATCTGTTTCTGATCTCTGTTTCTGTCAGTAATGTGGTGTGTGCTGCAAACCAAATTAATTCCTTGGCATTGCACTTCACTTCTTGTGTTCAGGTCAACTTAAAACCCACATAAAAAAACACACATAAAAAAAATTTACATTATAAATGAAGAATAGAAAAGATACAAACATCTTGGCAAATTTAAATGAAATCCACATGGGGATGTTAAAAGTGAGGCTTGGTGAAATGCATCATGACGGTGAAGTGAGGGAAAGGGCATCCGATAAGGAGTGAGGGGATGTTGGTGAGTAGGGCCTGAAATCAATCTTGTCACTCAGCGATTCAAACTCATCTTTTTCCAACAACTTAAGTAGCCAACATCAGACAGAACAGTGTGGCTTCTCTGTCAGAACTGCTCTTCCTCCACATATAATTGTTTAAAGGGGCCATACACATTTCCCCCTTTCTTTTTCTTCTGAAGACACCAAAGGGTCTCTCACACCAAAGACATGTGTCTTATCCATTGCGCCATCACCACCCCGATTTTTATTGCCAATACAATGAAAGTCAATTGAAATAAAAGTCAGTTGTCTCTAACCCTATTGGATTTAATTGTAAAAAGAGTTTCAACTCTCTTTGGAATTTCATCTTCTGTATTTGTTGAAAGAAAGTCTTCGGTTGAGAATGATATCTCC
This sequence comes from Pimephales promelas, assembly GCF_988280905.1. NCBI lineage: Eukaryota > Metazoa > Chordata > Actinopteri > Cypriniformes > Leuciscidae > Pimephales > Pimephales promelas. Next base: position 17,712,242 of record NC_142782.1, on the reverse strand, counting down.
TCTAATAATAATGTTTATGAATTGACATGGTCTATGGTGTATAGAATACCTGAATCTGAGTCATCAGGACTGACGGAGCCGAGCAGGTCTTTCTCCCTCTCATAGTCGCTCTTGCACAGCAGCTGTCCGTCCTTCAGGACAAACTCATCCCCTTTCCGTAGCTGTCGGTCACACACACAGCAGCAGAAGCAGTTGAGGTGGTACACGCACTCCAGCGCCCGCATCACAAACTCTGTGGGGGCGATCTTCTCCAGACACCCGTTGCATTTGGTCGCAAATAACCTGAGAAGGTGACAAAGAGAAAGAGAAAAAATTACAAACGGTCAAAAAATAAATAAATACAAGGTCAATCTTTGTTCTGAATGTGTCGATCAAACCTTTGGGGTCGGAAAGATTTCCAAAATGCTTTTGGAAGAAGTATCTTATCCTAATCAAAGCTGCATTTGATTAAAAAATACAGTAAAAACAGAAATATTGTGAAATATTTTGTACTGCTTCAAATAACTGTTTGCTATTTAAAAATTATTAAATGTAACCAATTCTTGTGGTGACAAAGCTGAATTTTGAGTTATTACTCCAGTATTTAGTGTCACACTGTCAGATATCATGCTCATATGCTGATTCTGTGAAAAAATATGTCCTATTATTATGATCAATTTTGATAACAAATATTTTTGTAGAAAGTAGGATACATTTATCCCCCCCACCACCCCCCTAAATTCTTTGATAACAGCATTTATTTGAATTTAAATTATTGATAAATTACAATAATGTTTCATCTGTTAACACTAATCTTCAGCATTTACTAATACATCTATCTGTTAACATTAGTTAATGCACTGTGATCTAACATGAACATAAACATTTTATAAACTAACATTAACAAAGATTAATATATGGTGTAGGAATAATATTGTTCATAATTAGGTAATGTATTAACTATAATGTTAATAAAATTACCTTATTGTAAAGTGAGAAAATAGAGCAAACATAGAGCTTCATAAATGTCTCAAGTGTCAATTTTGATCTATTTAGTTATACTTTGTGTCATTGTTACAATGTAATTATATATCGTAATGAGTAATATTAATTAACAACATGTACTTACAGTACAATAGGGTTAGGGTAGGATTAGGATTTGGTTGTGGGCTAGTTGTATGTAATAATGCATAATCTACAGTTATTGCAATGGTACACTCTAAAACATGTTGGGTTGTTTTAACCCAACTTTTGGGTAAAATATGGACGAACCCAGCCATTGGGTTACATTTTGTAATTATATTTTTAACCAAATGTTTGAGTTTGTCCATATTTGACCCAAAGTTGCATTTTTAGACATGTAACAACAAGGACACTGTCAACTAAAGTGTTACCAAATGTTTTTTTTCTTTCTTTCTTTTAAATCTAACTGACAACAATTGGGAGTAAAACCTGTACATGTACACTAAAAAATGGGTCAAATATGGACAAACCCAAATGTTGGGTTAAAAAATGTCATTACAATTTTAACCCAACTTCAACTGTAATTTTTTTTATAACATTTTTAACCCAACATTTGGGTTTGTCCATATTTTACCCAAATTTGGTTTGAAACAAGTGTAGCAAACAAACAAATATATATATATATATATATATATATATAGATTTTTATAAAAAAAATTTATAAAAAAAAAAAAATAACCACATACAGGTTAGAAACATGACATGATGCGAGTAAATAATGACTTTTAACATACGAGTAAAGAGTCAGAAGGCATCACAGCACAGTGAATGTCTTTACATATGCTTGTCCATCAAAGTTTGGTGATTAAGGGGGCAGGGGGCATGAGGCTGAGCCCCTGAGCGATCTGCTTTGACACTGGCTCATCTGTTAATGCATCCAGCATAACCCCTCAACGCTTCAGCAGAACCCAATGGGAGGAAATACGGGATCACCTCTCGACCCAACGCACCAGCAAACCTCAATCAGCGGCGTGGGCCCTCAGCTCCACTGGCTTTACCCCACTCACTGCAGTGATTAGACAGGCTCCACCGCCACTCACACAATGATACTGAAACGGGAAGTTATTTCTTAGAGAAGATGGCTTAAAAAGTGTTTGCGTTTTATTCCTCGAGATATCGTCTAGTAATCAAACAACAACCCTATATATCTGAGTTAAAAATAAAAATACAATGATAAAATTGTATAGCAAACTTACACTATACCGTTGTGAACCTGCATCTTCATCTCCTGTCAGATATACTCTAAAATCATACGCCGTGCCACAATACATGTCTGTTTACATAACAGACCGCGGCCACCCCCGCAGCCTTCATTTCCTCCAAAGGGTGTCGATAAAATCATTTTGCTTTCATTACAGGCAGAGATATTGCCATCTCGCTCTCATCTTCTGAGGTTCAGCGGGAGCCCACCTCTACAGGAAGCGGGTGTGTGTGTGACAGTGTCCAGCCCATAAAAGCTGATTTATTAGCCTCGGTTCTTTTGTTTGATCTGGTTGGTAGGACAGCTGCCCCGGCGCTTGTGCGTATCTCTGCGTTTCATCTGTGGCATTGTTCATCAGGGAGGGAGAGACAGGGAGAATGCTGCCCATCATCATATTCTGTTGATGGTGGACAGGGTTGGTTGACAGTGATGAATATGTGTTAATATGAGTTCAGATGAATATGTGTAAATATGGTGGGTTTTGTGATGGTAATTTCATTGTGAGATGGTGATGGGGGACTGATAATGACAGCCCGCTGGACACACGACCAGCTGCATCGCTGTTTGTTGGAGTTTGTATAGATGGGTACTTTTTTTGTCACGACTGTTGTTGTGCACGTCAGAGATTCTATGGGCGTCCTTTGAGCTGTCACGAGAATAAACCGACGTGGCATAGAGTGGAAATGCCTTGTCATTTATGGAGCTGCATCATTATTAATGCTGGAAAAATAACTGGCAAATGCTCATTGGAGGTTTTCTGTAGGTACTTTTGATTATTTCAGTTTCTGTTGAACTTGTATTTTGGAGATATGTGGATTTTCAAATTGGTGTCCACTAGATTTGAATGAAAACATAAAACAAAAAAAATTCATCCCACTTACTGTAAATCCCACATATATTTACAGTACATGGCAGATTAGTAACTATTTTCCAGATTTTGGAAATTACATTACAATATAAATGTGTATAATTCTCCCCCACCATAATGCCAACATCCGACTTTTTAGGGTACCCTTAAACGTCGGTTAGATGACGTTATCGGATCCTAACCCTATACCCCAGACCAGACCTAAACCTAACCCTAAACCTACCCCGTCACCTAACCGACGTTAAAGGTAAAGCGTCAGTTGTATGACGGCCCGGGATCGTCATGTAACCGACGTTTAAGGGTACCCTAAAAAGGCGGATGTTGACGTATGGTCAAAAGACGTCCAGGACGTCAGTTATATGACTTCTTGGGATGAGACTGTGTTAGGGGTTTTTGGCATCAAGTTTAACAACCTCTGTTTTTTTTGGAGTATAACAATACGGAGCAGGCTGTACATAAGCTTATAATCTTTTATTTATTGTTGGACAATAAGAAGATTATACGATTTTGATTTGCCAGTGGAAAACTATTAATCCTAACTAAACTGTTGGCACGTCGACAATTCTCTTTTGCTCATGGGATATTCGTCTACCTGGCTCCGTTTCTCCAAATTGAGTGAAGGAAGCAAATGAATATTTCTAAGGAATACACCTTCATCATTGTGTGTTTAAACACAGCCTGATCTGTTGTGGTTACTCCCTGTTGTTCAAGCAATTACGTCTATACAGATTTAATTAATCACATGAAAATATATATATTTTGTTCCCCACAACAAATCAAGTATTGAGCAAGTATCAAAGATGGAGTTAGCATGGTTGTCATTTTTGGCATGAAGATCACAGCACTGTGATTTGATCTTCTGAAACATCTGTAAAGACCATTTAAAAACGACGAGTGGGTAACAATAACAAGATGATTTTGCATATTCCATCATATTTATGGAATCTCTGCTATCTAAACACATCCAAACACACACAACTTTCATATTAACCGATGGCTGACACAGTATTTTGACTGGATTAACCAGTTACATGCCAGATCTGTCAAAAAAGTCAAACAAAATAATGGATCTGTCATGACTCAGTCCCAATCAAATGTTTATTCAACGATGTGAATCCGCGTCAAAGATTCCAGGGCGATAAAGGCCGGAAAGCACAGGAAATGAACCCTATTGAGCAGTGGTGACACTTTCTAGTTTCGCCCGCTCACCTCGACGCCGCCCCACTCTCAGAATCCTTCTCATCCAAATGAAAACATTCCCTTTCATCCGCCTCTTTTCTTCTCACCTCCTTTTCCCCAACCCGTCCTAATCTTGTAAGCCATTATTTTTCTATTTCCCCTCTCTGTCACTTTGCATTATTTTTGCTGCTGTAATTCCCATTTGTTCCTTCTGGAATCTTCCTGTCCTGGCTTTGTCCCGGCATCTAATCCGGACTTTTTGGCTGTCGTCAGCCCCCCTGACCCGTTCCCCATTCTCAGCGGGACCTCTGATGGAATAGCCACGCATGACGCCCCTGCTATAGCAACCACACCTCCGCAGGAAGGCGACGGCTAACTTTTCGGATGGGCAGAGAAAGCCTTTCACAAGCTGGCAGCAGAAGTAAATCCTTCTTGGAGGAACAAGGGGAATTAGCAGGGAGCAGTGGAGTAGGGATTTAACCCTACCCCTTTTTTTTCCTTTTGAAAGGCACAGTCACTTCAACTCCCACTGATCGCCACAATCAAACAGGGCAGAGGAGGGGGTAAAAGAAAAAGAGAGAGAGGGGGTGAAAGAGAGCAGCCCAGTGAATGACACAAGCACTGGATTGTGGAGGAGCCCCTAATCCCACTTTAATACCTTTCCAAGTTCAGCGCCGAAAGAATGCGCTTTAAAACAACACCGCAGTGTGAGCAGGCGAAGGCCAACCAGGTTGGGGGGGTTGCTTTCAATCCCCCGTAACATTACCTGATTAGCCTGGGCGAGCAACGGAGTATGGCTGCGGAGGGCAACACCAGACAGGAAAGATAGGACGGACATACTAGGATGCTACGCGTCCTCTGGAGGGGATTTCTATCCTGTGGTCTGAGATGAAAGCACAAGAGAGCCTAGAATACAACAGTTGACAAACATCTGGGGCTTTTTAAACGATCTGCCTCTACAAACTCAATAAGGAAAAGTACTACCATCGGACACAAAACACAAGATTGTGTTTGTCTGTAGGGGTACAGATCTCACCTTTCCTACTCTTGGTCTTGGTCTTGTAAGAGTCAATTACATGATGTATTAGCGGCACTATTGCTCAGTTCCAAAATTGACTCAGCTGCTTATTAATACTGTTAAGATGCCTTCTAAAACACCTCAATTATAATAATTTTGTATAGCACCTTCTAACAAATCAATTTGAAATCAATCGGGAGTCGAGTCACCAATACAGAGCGCAAGTTGCCAATCAGTTTTCATTCTATAGGAAGGCATGCTAGCCAATTGACAGCAAGACGGCTGACTAGGTTGATAAACAGAGCGTGTGAAAGAGTGTATGACGAATCATAAAGGTGAAATTACAGTGCCAAGACTACGTCTATTAAGTTATTCATTCAAATTACAACGAAAAAAGACTTTAAAGAGGATTGGGGAGGGGGAGACTTTAAAGTCCTTTAGACACCCAATTTGTTTGTCTTGAGGATGTCCGCTCCCCACCAAACACCTGAGCGCACAGATTAGCAGATAAGACCCTCACATTTGGATCAACAGGCACAATTCATGCAGCGCGGTGCCAATATTGATACAGACCCTCCCAGACCAAGACCCCACAAGTCAAATCAGAGATAATCCACACAGATGACTTTGGGAAAGATCATTATGTGCTTCCAGACTCTCATAGTTCAGTGTAGTCGCCGGTTGATCATGGATTAAGACTGCGTGTTCAGCCAGAAGAAATGTCCACCATTAGAGTCTCAGGGCAACAGGTGCTCCATCACCAGAAATCACAATGAAGTAAACAGAATTTATATAAAAAAAATCAAACCAAAATGTATCCATACACCTTCAACATTCCTCACATTATCACAGTTTATTCGCTATAGTTTAGAAAATGGTAATAAAATATGACAAGAACTCAAGAGTTCCCAAATCAGTTGAAATTTCACTGATTTTGGCCATCTTTCTGTTAGACTGTCACATGAATGAATTGGTTGAATAGCTGTCAGTTGTCAGCTGTTTCATTTAAGTACACAATTAAATAATACCAATTTAGGCCAACCAATTACCAAGCAATGCTTAATTTTGTTCAGACTGTGGTGTAAAAAGGTCACATTAGCAATTAAAGAGAAAACACTTAAAACATGGTCAGGTCAAAGTGTCTGTATAAAAATAAAAAATAAAGTCTTGCGTTACAGTAAGTGCCGACCTCGTTCCCTCGTTAAAGGCAAAGGACCTCCAAAATACTGCATACTGATCACATTCCCTGTTTTCTGGCATGATATTTTCCCTGTAGGCTTTCTCGTCTCGCACGGACAGAGCGTTTGACAGCTCATCAGAGGAAGACATTTCTGTCAGATAAAAACAAAAACGAAACAGGCCCAGAGTCTAGGCCCTCATCTTCCAATTCCTCACAGAGCGGTTGCCGTCGGAGTACGCATATTCTCTTTGAACAGCTTATGAGCAACTTAAAGTGTGACAACATCTTAAAGCTTTCACCACATGTTGCCAATGATTTCCCAACCACTAAAGACCTTTCCCTCAATGCCTCTAACTCGCTGATAAGGATCACATACCCAGAGGAGATTAAAGATGAGTCTAGAGAAGGGAGAGAGGTGTGGGGGAGTGTGCGGCTCGATAATCGTCGTACATTTAGCAACACATGCTCTCATCCCCACCTATCCTCTTGTCTGTTCTAAACACGCAGGGAATGAGAAAAAGAAGCCTGTAACGATTTCGGAAAGGATTCTTATGTCACCACATTTCCATCAAAGGCTCCGTCTAACAGCTGTAAACAATCACTTTGAAGACAGTGAGTCCCCCCAGGCTTCTTCAACCGAGCCCCCCAAGCCTGCGATGTGTTCTGGTCGTGTCAATCATGAAGACACAATCGCTGAGGTGTTGGAGAAGGGGGCCGGTTGAAGGAGGCTTGTCAGACTCTGCGTCAGGGAGCTACCTGGTTACAGGCTATATGGCTTTCATGAGCTTTTTTATTTTTATTTTTATGTGACTGGCTATTTTGTCTCCTGGATACCAAAATAGAAAGAGAGAGACAAAGAAAAAGAGTAAAATAGAGCAATGGGCTTTATGCACAGCTGCACTACTTCCTGAACTTAAACCAGCTCCTTGTTTCCTGTCTGCCATTATTGGCCAAATTGATTAATTCAGGTGTGCCTGACCTCAGTAGTCACGGCAACAATAATCAGACACACCTGAATTAATCAATAAATTAAACCAATAAATGGCAGACATGAAACAAGGAGCTGGCTTAAGTTCAGGCCCATTTAGGGCAGCTTAACAGTTACAGATTCAATCTGAAAGAGGTGTGAAGTGGTAAAATCATTTTTGAAAGCTAACAAATCATTTGGGAAAGATTATTCTCATACTGTTTATATCTCATACTGATTATTCTCATCGAAAATTCAAGAATTATAAATAGATGAAGCAATGTTGTGTAACATTTTATATATATATATATATATATATATATATATATAAAAATCAACAGATGCATTCTAGGAAATGTAGTGTTTCATCCAAAATTGAAATATGATCAAATGTATACACTACAAAGATCTATAGATGGCCTTTCAGACATCCGTCCATCCATTTACCTAGACAATCCATCCATCCATCCATCCATCCATCCATCCATCCATCCATCCATCCATCCATCCATCCATCCATCCATCCATCCATCCATCCATCCATCCATCCATCCATCCATCCATCCATCCATCTATCTATCTATCTATCTATCTATCATCTGGATATATTGCACATAAAACACATTTATATTACTTAAAGCAGCTGTCTGCAGTTTTTCCTCTTTCGTCGCCATCTCTGTTCGAAATCGGCAATTGCAGTCATTCGCGGAATTATCAATTATCTTGAGTTGTGCATCGACACGGCACAGCATGGATGAACACAATGTTTGAGGAACATGTGCGGCTGTCAGTCGGTGTGGATACTGGCATTCAGAATCACAGATTATTCTTTTTGGAAGTATGCCAAACATAATCATTTTCACCGGGAAATGTCATCTGAACTATTAAGAAACATCCACTTTTGTTCTGGTTCTGACATTGCAGTAAATCGCACTGATTAAATCTAACAATCGCTTATCATATCACGCAAAACCGTGCAAATTATACTTTGTTCTCAAATTGTTAATGTTAACAACATGTGTGACTATATGTAATGTCCTTCCGATATGTACTGTATCCTTGTTTTCGCATGAGCCGGTTGCAGCCTCTTTTTTTCTGTAGCCACTCCGAAGTCCAAACGAAGTCTTTTGCATTTTACAACAGGTGAATCTGTTGTCACTGGTGATGGTCGTTTGAACCTTTCTGGATCCGCCATCAAATAGATAACTTTAATTATATTTAGTGTTGTGAGAAAAGGCTATAAATCACCAGCATCCTCACACTCAATATGGACTAGCCGAGACTCCTTCTTAATGTGTACAGATGTGACGTAATGACGCAAAGACATGCTCGAATCTCCCACGGAAATCCACCAGTACTACTGGAATTAAAAACATTATTACAAGCTTACCGTTTTGAATCGAGCTAAGGCAAGCAGATAGTTTTGAACACTGGTTGTGTATTTTCTCAAATATATATTTTGGATCATTTTTAACCCCCAAATAAGCTATGAACTGCAGCTTAAGTAGATAGGAGCACAAAAAATGCAGCATGTGAAACTGAGTACAACTCCTAGCCAAAACCATGACTTGGTTGTGAACGACCAACATAGATAAAGTTTCTACTGGTTTAGAGTGCCATAAAATCATTGCTCTTTAATATTCTTTAAGAATAACTGCAACACTTTTACCAATTCGGGGGGAGAGATTAAATGCAATTGATCATAATTCAAGTCCTTAAACTTTAAACACAGACTAAAAAATGCTGTTTCATTAGACAAATACCATAATCATTAAAGTAAAACTTCTCTTTAATAATCCATGAGGAAATGGGCTTCTATTACTGCTTAGTATCAGCGTTTCTTTTCGGCATGGAGAGATTACAGTGTGAACTAATGAAGGCAAATAAAGAGTGTCTTCTCGATATTCCCCTGGGCAAGCTCAAGTCAACGCTAAGAGCTGCTTAATCACCTCCCTCTCTATACTAAATTAGCATAGTAATGGGCTTTAAATTGAGGCTCTTTGTTTTTTAATTAAACTCCCAGCAGGTAAAAGTAAAACACATTAGACAAGAATGTGCACCTTCATTACTGGCCCAGAGGTGTTTTCTTCCATCAAACAATCTTTGGACTCTCTCTCTCTCTCTCTCTCAAAGAACACTGTGGGAAGATCTCAGAAGACACGTTTCATCTCTCATTTTGTCCCCTGAATGTTTAAAATATCTATCAAATTAGAAGAAAACCGTTTTTTGAAGCTTGTGGGGTGTTGATGATATGCCTTGTGGCTAACAAATGGCTCGTAAGCCGCTGTATGAGTCACCGTATCGGCAAAGAACGTTCTGTGATCATCTACCTCGTCGTGATGGATAAGCGGATTTGTCTAGACAGGTTCTTCTTTGGTCTATGACACCATTGTCTTATGCATCTAAGAATTCTGGGAGGTTTTTAGCGCAGGTAGGTGGCTGGCTGGCTGGCTGCAGGGATTGTTATTCATATTTGTTTTGCAACAGCTGATTTATTACTCCTCTGAATTCAACACCTGAACTGCTATATGTGGTGCAAAGGAGCTCATGAATTCCCACAGTCACCGCAATCAATGTGAAACTGATACATTTCGATGACGCTTTGTGCATGCCAAAATCAGCTATCAGCATTATCATCAAACTTTACACTGCACTGTAAAAAAAAAAAAAAAAAAAAAACATTTTCAAGATTTGTTATCACAACTTTTTTTTTTATTTTGTCAAATCAACTTAAATAATTTATTTAGTTCAGATAACTTATTATTTTGAGTTTCTGATGATTAAATCAATCTCTTTCATTGTATTAGCTCACTTTTTCCAGTTCAATCAATTAAGATCTTAAAATTTTTAGGCAACCAGGTTACTTACTTTTTTAAGTTAAACCAACAATATTTTTTTAGAGTGTGGAGACTCTCATTATATAACGTATTTCATGACCAATCTGTGTTTTTGAGTGTGCTTTAGATCTAAAAACCCATGTGATGTTTGAGGACTTCAATGAAATTAGTGCCTCTGAATTCTGTCCAATTATTTTGGAAAGTGGGTATGTGACATGTTAAATTTTCTCTTTCGGTTCACAGAAACACATGTTTCGTGCGGCTCGTGTTATACATCTGACAGGATAATATTCCACGCTTGGCTGAAACTCCTTTATTGATCTGACAAACTGAGCGGTATCACACAACACGAGGGGATTTATTCAAATACACGCCGCATTTTCTACCTGGTTGAGCGGTTAAATTATTCTCAGGCGCGATCATCAAAAATGTCCATGAGTAATGTTATGCTTTCTGCTCCGATGAACTGAAAGACGAAGAAACTTGAGGGGTCACCCGCAAAGGTGGGAGGCACAGCTGAGGGAGAGTATTGGTCTAAACATGTCTACACGTTTACCTCAATGCCTCTCAGCCAAACACGGGGCCAAGTGCAACATTCACCGACTGAGTTAACACAACTCAAGCTGTCTTAACATTTTTGTCAGAAAATTGGTGCAGAAAAGTCCATCTATAAATCCCTGTAGACACAGTAGCTCTGTTTCTAGACCCAGAGAGCTACCTTGTTGCCTATATAGGCAGCTGCCTTCTAAGGTGGCATCGAACACATAACGGACCATCACAAATAACTGATTTATTAAAGTTTTTCCTCAAAGCTGGTCACAAATATCTTATCTGTACAAAGAATCTGACCACCAAGCGCAACTTGCTTTTTGTTTTAGCTCAACTTTCACAAAATGGAACACAGAGGATTGTTGCAATGATGTATGCTCTATCAGGAATTCAGATCAAGGTATATCAATGTCAGAAGACAGGAAGTGAAGCTAACATTGGATTTGGAGATGCCTTAATGCATTACTACCTTGCTTTCGTCCTCCGAAGGCAGCATTTTTCAGCTTTTGGATGCAGCCAATGGTGCCTAGGCAGCATAAAGGTTTCAAGAGGCACACTATTCAAAGCCATTAGAAATCTGACCACATAGTTTTGTATTTGCATAATAATATATATCGTTCAAAAAAATGTTTGTCTCTATGCTCACCAAATCTGAAATTATTTGATAAAAAAAACAGTAAAACTGTAATATTGTGAAATGTTATTACAATTGAAAAGAACTGCTTTCAATTATAATATGCTTTTAAATGTAATTTATTCCTGTGATGACAAAGCTGAGTTTTCAGCATCATTACTCCAGTCTTCAGTGTCACATGATCCTTCAGAGATCATTATATGTAATATGCTGATTTGGTGCTTAGAAAATATTTATTATTATTATCAATATTATCAACTAAAAACTGTTTAACTGCTTAACATTCATTGAAAGTTCAAAAGAACAGTATTTTGAAATGAATGTCTTTACTGTCACTTTTAATATGGAAGATTGTTTCCACCATGGAATTTACAATTCTGACTTTTTTGATATTGCAAGCTTATATATCAAAATTTGGGCTTTTAAATTGCAGTTCCAATTTTATTTCTCAACTCTGAGAAAAAGGTCAGAATTATAATAATAATTTATAAATGTTTTTAAATGATAATTATAAACAAGTTGTAAACTTTAAAATAACTGAATTGTGAGATATAATATCCGAATTGTGAGATATAAACTTGCAATTGAGGGGGAAAAGTAGGAATTGTGAGACAAACAGTCGCAATTACCCTTTTAACCTATTTATTTCATGGCAGAAACAAGCTTCTAAAACAGTTCATGTGTTCTTGCTAAATAAAGTATTCACTGAAAAAAAATCAGAGAGAAGGATGAGTGTGGAAAGATGGCCACACTGATATGAAAAGGATATGTGAGCGTTGGAGGTTGAGTACACAGCTAAGTCTGGTCATCAGGCAGACAGGTACACAGTGTGTGTTTGGACAGCTGTAGATCTCAAGTGAGCATGCTCAATGCAGAACCACATCTCATGTGTACAAACAGACAGTGCTTCTTCTCACAAAACATGAAAGAAAAGAAGGATTGAGTGGGCGCGAGCACGAGGAAACTTATGCAAGTACTGACCAATCTGAGGCAGATTTACAATAAGTCAAAGAGTCAAAAGAGTTTTGAGACTTTATATTAGATGATCAAACAGCATTCAGCTTTCTAAAAAGTAAAGAAAGATTAAATAAGCCTAAGGTTGTTAACCGGCCTATTTTGATGGTTTTAAAGGGACACACCTAGTTAATGGTCTTAAAGGGATAGTTCACCCAAAAACGAAAATTAGCCCAAGATTTATTCACCCTCAAGTCATAGGTATTTTGTCATCTACATCTTTTAGATGAATACAATCGGAGTTCCTGGCTCAGAAAAAAAGTCCTGGCTCTTCTAGGTTTTATAATGGCAGTGAATGTCCGTGTCTGTTTTGAAGTCCATAAAAGTGCATCTATCCATGATAAAAGTGCTCCACATGGCTCCGGGGAATTAATAAAGGCCTTCTGGAAAGAAGGGATAAGTTTGTGTAAGAAAATATCCATATTTAAACTGTATAAAGTAAATTAACTAGCTTCCGGCCAAACGAACATCTAAAGTCTAACAAAAGTCTACAGCGCAACTAATGCAAGTAATGCAACGTACTGATGATATTTACGCGACACCTTGACATACTACGCTACTTCAGACGTCACAAGTTGCGTAAGTTGAGCTTTAGGCGTAAGTAGACTGCATATGGCCATTTGGCCAGAAGCTAGAATTTTACTTTGTAACGTGATAAATATGACAACACTATCTCACGGCCAATTCGTACGAATTCGACGCATGATTAAAAAGTGTCTAATTCGTACGACCTCACTCGTACTAATTCGTACAATTCGTCTAAACCCACGTGATGGTTAGGTTTAGGGGCGGGGTAAGGGGTAGGTCATTCGTACGAATTCATACGAATTGGCCAATCGTAAAATATGTACGATTTAGCAAAATCGTATTAATTCGCACGAGTGAGGTCGTATGAATTGTTACGAATTAGCCACTTTTTAATCATTCGTCGAATTCGTACGACTTGGTCGTGAGATCGGGTTGAATATGAATATTGTTCTTACACAAACTCATTGTTTTGTTTAAGAAAGCCTTTATTAATGCCCCCCTGGAGCAGTGGGGATCACTTTTATGATGGATAGATGCCCTTTTATGAATTTCAAAACAGAAACAGCCATTCACATGCCGTTATAAAGCTTGGAAGAGCCAGGACATATCTCTAATTGTATTTGTCTGCAGAAGAATGCCATACCTAGGATGACTTGAGGGTGGGTAAATCATGGGCTAATTTTCATTTTTGGGTGATCTATCCCTTTAAATAGTATAAGCTGGTCTCCTATTGTTTAGCTAATTTAAATGTTTGGATTCTCAGCCTGCACATCTAAAAATGTGCTCCTGTAAAAACCATCAATACAGACCAGCCTAATGAGCTTGACTAGGCTTGGAGACCATCCTAAAGAACTTATGACCAGCTTTTAAGAGGTTTCTTTCAGCATGGAAAAGAAGAGATTCATAGATATAAAGATCAGTGAATTTCCCCCCTTTTAGCATCTCCCAAACCCTTTGTCATTGTGCTACAGCGTGTTCCCTTGTAAAGGAGGCAGAAGGGCGTGAGTTACGGGCAGAGCTCTGCAGACTGCTCTGCTTCTCATCACAGTGTTCTGCTCTGTAACTCTAGCCTGCAGTAATGCTCATCTCCTCTCTGGCCCCGTTGGAGACCTGACATCTTTACAGCACATGCACTGCAAATGAGAGAGCATCTGAAAGAGAGAGAAAGGGGGGAAGCGAGGACTCTTGATTCAACTCTATATTTGAAAAAGTATACGGGTAAAAAAAAAAAAGCACTCAATGAGGGGAAAAATGGAAGGAACAAAAGAAAAATGACAGAGGAAAGAGATTTTGTGAAGCAAACAGACAAAGGACTCCCTGTAAAGTTTTCTGTACCTATTTAATAGTACTAATAACTCAGTGGTTCACCCTTCCAAGCCACTTTAAATGAGGTCTAACAGGCCTTCTTGCTGTGCAGGCCACTGCAGACAATCTGCTTATAGTGGGACTAATAACTCTCAGATGGCATAACGTATGCTATGAGCCATAACTTCCTATAGATAGCCTATAATGAAAGGAATATCGGTCAGACCAAATCCTCGGCATTAGCGCCAGTCCCTGGTGGATGTCTTTAGAAGAGGAGCAAGGACAATGATTGAGCAGCATATAATTATGACACAGACTGGACATATGATGAAATATAATTAAAATAGTTTATTTAATATTATATAATCAAAAGTCAAATGAATATATATATATATATATATATATATATATATATATATTCTTAAATATAGACATGCACGTGTGTGAATTCTTATATACAAAATAGTTATATACAGTACACACATATATTATGTAAACACAAACGTTTATTTTGGATGTGATCATAATATAATATATAGGGCTGGGTAACGAGTTGGGTAACGAGTTAACATTATTATTTTTAAAAACTTTAAAAATAATAATGTTTACAAATTTTATAAATGTTAAAAAGGATATATATCCTTTTTAACATTTATAAAATTTGTAAACATTTTTATTTTTAAAGTTTTTGAAAGAAGTCTTATGCTCACCAAGCCTGTATTTATTTGATCCAAAATACAGAAAAATCAGTAATACTGTGAAATAGTATTACAATTTTAAATAATGGTTTTCAATTGTAACATTAAAATATAATTTATTTCTGTAACAAAAATCAGTATTTTCATCAGCCATTACTCCTGTCTGCTACATGATCCTTCAAAAATCCTATTAATACTTTTATTCAGCAAGGATGCGTTAAATTGATAAAAAGTGATCATTGTGACTATATACTGTATACATATGTTTTTTCTCAATTTGATTTTATATA
This sequence comes from Pimephales promelas, assembly GCF_988280905.1. Classification (NCBI taxonomy): domain Eukaryota; kingdom Metazoa; phylum Chordata; class Actinopteri; order Cypriniformes; family Leuciscidae; genus Pimephales; species Pimephales promelas. The sequence continues at coordinate 17,696,972 of NC_142782.1, read as the reverse complement.
TGCACTTTAAAAAATATTGTTGGTTTAACTTAAAAAAGTAAGTAACCTGGTTGCCTTAAAATTTAAGTTCATTGAACTGGAAAAAGTGAGTTAATACAATGGAGGAGATTAATTTAATCATCAGAAACTCAAAATAAGAGGTTATCTCAACTAAATAAATTATTTAAGTTGATTTGACAAAAAAATGTTGTGATAACAAATCTTGAAAATATATTTTTACAGTGTGTCCATCTAATATTATTTACTACTAACTACATTAAATTTAATTAAATATATCAATAATATATAAATAAATATATTATACATTTAAATACATCCAACATCTAACAAAAATGCATTCTGGCATTCATATGCTTTAAAAAAAGTATCATGAGGTATATCCACTTAATATCATCGATGGTATGGTGCACAGATCTGAAATCCTGATCTAGCATACTGTTCCCATCCGTTCCAGAGACGCACTTGAGAAGGAAAACAAAGAGCGGAATTCTTCAGCGCTGAAGTGGTTAAAAAGCAACATTTGGAGTAGAGGGCTTCATAATTACTATTGACCCTGGAGGGCCTTCTTCTGAGAAATAAAACAAACAGTAATATAAGGTGTTCTGAAGCGAGGGCTCTGCAAATATGCAAAGGCAGGATTCGGTGGAGAACGTCACGCGTTGGCTCCTTTTCAGGGCAGCCTAATCTGTGGGCCTACACAATATTAAGATGGCTTTGGAGCCACTTGTGACCCAGCTGTTCACTAATGAAAAATTCCTTAGCTCCATACAGAGGCTGGAGAAGCTTGTCTGCTAACTCACCCCAACCCCCTACTCTTCCATGGACAACCATGCCCTGTCCATCTTGAGGAGTTTACCCGGAATGAATAAATAGTGGATTACCAAAAGCAGAGTCTGGAAAGATGCTTGTGCGCGTATGTGTGTCCTCCCCTCCCTTCTCTCAGACCCCCTAACTCCCAGAAAAGTGAAAAAGAAGGAGTGTTTACCTTGGTTTTAATTAGCAGGAATGACCCTGTCGTTATTTGGATGCGAGCACGCTGAGGTGGGGGGTCTGTTTACGTGACAGAGACTTAGTTTAAGCTGGAAATCAAGAGAATGCGTGGTGACAAGGGCTTAGTCGACGTGGAGATGAACCCGGACCTCGTTTGTTTGCACTGTCACTTATTTCTTTATTCCTTTAGATTACTTCTCCTGTTTCAAATGGGGGAACTTCTCCACACCCACTAAGTCAACTGTGACTGTGAAAAAGAATATCACTGTTTATTTCTTTATTATGCCCACTTTTTAATTAAAAACACTTTCAGTTTTGGTCATGCTGATGGAATACAGTATTATCCACTGTTTTAATAAAGACATAGTTCACCGAAAAACAAAACAGAAAACGTTCTCTTCGTGTTCCCACCTTCATTTGAAACCTGTATGACAGTCATTAATAAAAAAAGATATTTCAAGAAAGTCAAAGGTTGTTGTTTTTCGACCATCATTGTATGGACAAAAACTATTTATTTCTTAAAATGTACAGAACGAAGAAAGCCAAACAGTGACGGTAAGTACATTATTTTTGGGTGAAACGCAGAAATCAAGCTTCACACGGTTTCTTCTGTGATTTAGGATTGCGCTTATCCAATGTGACAAGAACAAATCATTGATAGGCTTATCTTCAGTTTTGTCTTTTACAACTGACATTCAATAAGAATAATTCAATCTTAATGTAACTGTAATAATACATGTGCTTTTACAATAGGACTGTAAGGAATAAGAATAAAAAGAGAAAGAATATGTGACCGTAAAAGTCAATTCAGTCCCTCTTCCCCATTCTTCAACTCTATAATGACACTTAGCGAGGTGTATTTCAGCGGACTTGACAAGAGCATTCCAAACTTGTGTACCCCCTTCCCTGGCTGTCTTGTCACTGTCTGGCTGAGATGTGGCGAATGCACATTTAATAGACCTGTTTAAAGTCGGTAGCTAGCTGTGAAACGGCAGGCTCTGCAGAGTTATAAAGTCAACAGCTGCTCTCTTGACCCCATGAAAAGCTTCTGAAGAGGCCCATGTCAGTTCACGGGGCAGTGGAAGAGATAGGAGCTGTGGAGGAACGCACGATTTACTGACAAATCGCCACTGGACCATTTTGTAATGATAATCTCTACTGTGTTCTAAGGGTTTTAATCATTTTGTCATAACTGATAACAAAACTGCTTGAACTAGCCTCACCTGGTTTGAGATGGTAAGGTTAAAAAGGTTTAAAAATTTAAAACACTGTAAATTGGTAAACTGGTCATGCAGATGGAATATTATCCACTGTTTTAAAGACATAGTTCACAGAAAAAATTAAAAAAATTTAATTCATATTTTTATTGAGCAAGGACGGATTAAATTGACCAAAAGTGATGGTAAACACATTCAAATTTACAAAAGATTTAAGTTCCAAATAAATTATGTTCTCATGAACTTTTTGTAAATCAAAGAATCTTGTTTCTTGAGCACCAAATTAGTAAAATGTATTCCGAAGGATTGTTTGACACTGAAGACTGGATAAGTTATGATGTAAATATTTTTTTCCATGATATATATATATATATATATATATATATATATATATATATATATATATATATATATATTGTTGATTTAAATAAAAATAGTTTGTTACCTGGTTGCCTTAAAAGTTTGAGTTCATTGAAATTAAACATTTGAGTTCATACAATGAAGAAGATTGTTTAATAAATAGAAGCAAGAAATATGATGTTATATAAACCACATTAATAATCTAAGTTTATTTGAAATAAGAAAACAAAAGGTGCAATTAAAAAAAAAAACATGAAAAAAACAAATATTTACAGCATGTATCCAGTCTTCAGTGTCAAACGATCCTTCTAAAATCATTTTACTAATTTGGTGCTCAAGAAACATTTCAAGATTCTTTGATTAATAGAAAGTTAATGACAACATAATTTATTTCGAATGCCAATCTTTTGTAAATTTGAATGTCTTTACCATCACTTTTGATCAATTTAATGTGTCCTTGCTGAATAAAAGTATTAATTAAATTTGCAGTGATTAATTACATTTTACATTTTTACATTAATTACATTTTTACAGTGATTATATATATATATATATATATATATAGTGATTAATTACATTTTAAAATATATTAAATTAAATATATTAAATAGTAAACGGTTAATTTAATTTGTAATAATATTTAAACCATCCAACACATTTAAAACCATTAAACCTAAAACCAAGTTATTTCAGAGTGGTTGTTGAACTGTGGCCATTTAGGTTCAGGTTGGTTATAGTTCATCACTGTCACATTAATATTGTACATTTAAAATGTACTCTGCCATTCATATTGTACTTAACAGTTGCCCTGGCTTCTATAGCTCAACAAAAGAGACCAAAATGCCTCGAGAACTTAACCTGAGAGCAACACTCTAAGGTTAGAGATTGTTTTGTACAGAGCCTTGTTGCCATGGCATCACTGGCAGGCTTGCTAGCATTAAAGCCACCAGTGATGAATGAGGAAAAGAAGCTCAGTGTGCGAGAACGAGCCGGGAGGGTATAGTCAGCGCAAGGAGAGCACACATCCTCCATGATGGATATGTTAGTAGTTGCGGGCACATATTAACCAAGGCACTGTCTGGGCGGCTGATGGCTAAAAGTACACGCTAAGACCAGCTGCGACAGGGGAGTAGAGGGCAAAGTTCATGAAGGGATCCTAGTCTTGGTGCATTGCTGCGTTTCACTATGGGAACACAGGTCTGATGGAAGAAAAATCGGTTTCTGCTGGTAAAGAATGCTACATTCGAGGGGGAAGTGCTTGAGAAAATGAAAAACAAACAAGGTTTTTTTTGTTTTGTTTTGTTTTTTGACAGGATGTTTCGGGACCCAGAGGCTGGAGGATTACCAGCCAGATTAGCATAGAGAAACTATATTTGAATTTGTGCTCAGCAGGCCCCTTCAAAAAGCTCAATTCCAGATTAGGAGGTGTTATGCTGAAAAGCGCCTTTCATTGTGGGGCCGAGTTACACTAGCCAAACAAATATGTCTGCAGTGTGTGGGGCTGGCATGAAATGTGTAGATGTCGCCATGGCAACGATGGCAAAAGTGGGAGCGCATGCAGCGGAGTGAAGAGCGATGGTGGAATGCGGGAAAAAGACACACAAACACACACAAGAGACCATCCGAGACCACCAGTGAACAAAGGATGTTTTCCTCTCTTGCTTTTGTTGCATTTTGATGATTTTCTTTTCAGTTCTGACTTATGTGATAAACATATACTTGTATATATTGTAGAGGAAGACCATGGCTATAGTTGCCACATGGAGATAATGTCATGATGGCAATAGGTAAAGATTTTGAGTCAAAAATGTAAAAACATTATAAAACCAAATATGTGGAATATTTATAGGACAGCGTTTTAATGACAATATTTTTGCCTGCTATCTTTTGTCTTTTTTTTCCTGCTTGGTGAATTATTTTACTGTTCAAATTTGACTGGAAAACTTATAATATGCAGGTTGCAGTGTGACAACTTACCCCCCACAAACACGGCCAAAACTAGCCCAAGTCTCAATAAAAATCACGTTCTTTGGATGGAAAAATTGCGGCAACAGTGTAAAAGTAAAACTGATGACAACATTCCTTGCGATTGTTTTCCATTTAGTTTGTGATAATGGTGGAAATGCATGGATAATGGCTACTTTGTAGCCATGACTTTAAGGCATGAGTCTATACTATATTATAATAATATTAACTTTAAAAACCTCCCCTGGGGTGCGTTTCCCGTACAACGACGTAGTTCACTGTTTCACTACCATAGTACGATGCATCGTTGGAGAAATCAACCAGCTAGTCATGACTGTTTCCCGAAACCCATTGTCACAAAGTATCGTTCAACCACGCTGGTTTCGCACGTAAACTACTTTTAATGAAACTGTGTGAGATCCAATTAACGATATATTTCTTAATATAATTTACAAACATGTCATCTGAGGACTATTTCGAAATGTTCTCAGTTATTTTGCTTTATTATCAGACTCCACATTTGGCTCGTTCTTACATAGTAGAGCACGTTCGCACATGCGCACTCTTCAAACACGTTACTTCAAATCTTTTGACAAACTAAAAGACGTAAATTACAAGGCACGAGTGTCAGCTTGCTTATTTTGCTCAAGATAAGGATTTATTACCACTAAATGTCATGCAATATAGAAACGATGCCTCTAACCACAGGTCGAGAGCTGTCGTTCAAACCACACAACTTTGCGATGCTGTTTAGAACGATTGTTTCGGGAAACACCGACTCGTTGAACTATGCTGATAACGTCAGAACTTGCGACCATAGTTGGCTTCGGGAAACGCACCCCTGAGCTAGAGTATTCAGACTGTGAGACCCCCAAAAATTGTAATGAAATATGAAAAGAATCAATCATTTATGGCTATTCAGTCTTATTATTTTTCACGATAATACATTTGAGATTTAGTGTTTAAAAATAATGTGCTGCATGTTTTTAAAAGTCAGAAATGCTTACAGGGTCTGCTCTGTATACTTTTGTGAAGGACTGTATCTGTAAAACAGCAGGTGTGTGTGTGATAGAAGGCATCCAACAATTGTTTCGACTGGCCAGAATAATGTCCAGAAAGGAGGAGTCAGTCTCTCCTCTGCTCTCTCTGCCCTGAGTCTGGGCCAGTTGGTGAGGCTCCAGGCGTGACGGGGAGCTGGCAGGGTTTGAAAGCCCATCCTCGAGCTGCAGAGGACAGGGTCAGATGTGGAGATGCCCCTGAACTCCTCTGGTATGTGAGGGGGAAAGCAGGAAGAGCACAGTGGTAAAGGATCCAACTGGACGCAGAGCAAGGCAAGAGGGAACGGCAGGTCTTCACGCCGAAAGATGCTCATGCATTAACACTGCCATAACATTCTGATCATGATATAGATACCGTAGCATCTATAGTAAACGTTTATGGAAAGTCTCTTTTCTTTCAAACTGAAAAAAAAAAAGTAATGTCACCATATTCAATTCATCTGAAATCAAGCAGAACAATACTTCTGAAGGCCGTCATGCATGGCCTTTTTTTTTTTTTTTTTTTTTTAAAGAGTCAGGCCTTCAGATCTTTGTTAAAGAAATTCCACATGGCTGGCACAGGCAGGATGAAATGAAATCCCCTGCTGGCACAGACTGGCGCTGGTGCGTGGGCACCGGGCTATCACATGTCCCATGGGACAAGGCACGTGCCAAACCGACAGACTTCCCCTCCAATCAGCCACTTACTAAAGGATCTCCATTTCAGCCCACAAAGCCACTCTGAACACACACATACTCTCGCACACAAATTCGCATACACAGATGGAGTTGGCCGCAGCTGACTGAATTACAGTTACAAATGCAATTGGAGAAGACTTTCCAGTTTGATTCAGAAAGAATTTCCCTGGTAGTAAACTCACTCCTCATGGTCTCCTCACAGTATAGAATATGTGTTCTCTAATGCAGTGGTATGTGATATATTTTTAACGACATATAAACTAACAGTAATAATATCATTTTGATAATAAAAGCATTTTTATGTGAATTTATACCTTAAACAGCAAACAAATTGCTTAGAATGTATATGATGAAATGCTGCACTGATATTACAATTCTGGCCAATACCAATAAAGCCGAAGTTTATTTTTAACCAATAAATTGCTGATTCAAAAATGATATATTATTTTGTCTAATATATATATATATATATATATATATATATATAAACAAAAATCACTACTTCTGCATGTTAAAAGTGAATTTAGAAAAAAATGATATTTCTTATGAGTTTTGAAGATTACAGTGTTATTAAAATTATTAGTAGCTTTGCTTTAGGTCAGCGTTAGATGGTGAAAAAGTACTGTAAACACAGAGAAAATGGAAAAGAAGTTAAATATCCAAAATCTACGAATACCTCTAAAAAACAACAACTTTAATATCAGGCAATAACAATACAGAACCAATAGGTGGTTTGCAGTCACGTGATTGTGTTGACGTGCAGAATGCAGATGGAGGGCAAGGAGTAAATTGCGCAATGGACGAGATGGAGGAAAATCCGTACTGTACTACTTTAGACGCTATTACAAGAGAAATATATAAACAGAAAATCGAAACATATGTTAGACGTGATCCTTACGTTATGAAGAGGACCGATTTTCAACTGAATTGAGAGATTTGCCTGCCATCAGCAACTAACTAGTCTTACATACATACTTTGACTTTACAAAGTTCGGAAACTGGTACGTTACACAAACAGCCACATAAGTGTATTTAAACACCTGAATAATGTAATTATAAGCCACATAAATAATGTATTAACTCACATTTGACGAAGTGATCACTGCGCACACACACACACACACAGACACACACATAGGCATTTCCCATTCGGCTCCTCCCGACTGCAGACGTAGGTTTGCAGGGCATTTTCCCCGGTGTTTTTCTGTCAATTTCTTGTATTTTCCCCCCTTATGAACAACACCTTTTGGCACACGATAAAAACTCGTGGTTTGATTGATTTGAGCAACCATAAACAACGCAAAACAAAGGCATTTTGATTGTGTTATAGTGCTTCCTAAATATAGAAAATCACTCCCTGCCCTCCATCTGCGTTTCGCGCCATGGCAACACAGTGGCGTGACGTCACGTGAAAACAAGCTATATATTGTGCAACCCTAATGAAATATTGCGATTTGAACAAAATAAATTACAACAAAAGCAACATTGGGATTGTCTTTTGTTCACCACCAATAAACTGTTGACCAACATTTTATTTAACATCATTTAATGCAAATAAATATTTATAAAACACTAACATTCTCATCTGATTGCCACTGATTCTAACATTTGATTCAACAGTCAAATTCTTCGAAACCCTGATCCTACGTGAGATCATTGCGTCATTGCGCCAACAAAACAACATATCGGTTCAGATGAGTTCACACCAAACAATCCTTTTTATCTTAGGGGTGGTAGAGCACCGAACCCATCGCAACGTCTAGACATTACACCATAAATACTGAAGCAGAAAAACAACAGGCCAAAAAGAACAATAAATTGTATAAAATTTTGCTTGCTTAAACACGTCCTGTGTATCTGATCTGAAGGGATGCTTTATCTCTATCATCGCAATGGGGATTTCACCCGTACCATCTAACGTTACAATTCTAGTTTTCTCATCCCTGTGTGTTCAACTATGTATTTTGCCTCAAGTGATCTGGCAGTGAGAGTGACAGGAAACCCTCCATCTCCAAAGTGCACTGTTAAACTGAATGTGGGAATTTCTATCTCAGACCATATAACAGTGCTGAGAATCATTACAAATATACCGTTGAACTGAAATAACAATTACAAGTCCGAAAGACCCGACAATGTATGACGGACACATGTTGATCTGTGCACAGCTGAGTTCTGTCCCGCCAGCTGTCTGAAGCGCAGCTCATGTAAGCCCGCAGGAGGGGCGACTCCGTCAACTCCCTACACGGTGCGAATCCTCGTGTTGATCAGATATGCCGTCTCTTTATATTGTTGCACACAGACAACACACTCCCTTTAACAAATGCCTGGTGGCGGGCGGAGGGAGTGTATGCGTATTCATGAGCCAATTGGACACCCTTTGACTTTGGGAGTGTGCGTGGTGTATTCATGGGCTGATTTTACACAGTCTTGGCCTGTTTTGTTCATTTCGCCGTGGGCCATTGTTTACTCACATAGCCTGTCGAAAAGCAGCTGCTTCTATAATGCAAAGGCAGCACTTTATGCCACATAGTGACTAATGACTGGCAGTGGAAATGATTGGCACGCACAAACACACAGCAAGGGTTCAGATATAAGAAGAGTCAATGACATAATAGTGTGCATGATGAATAAAAGGAAACACTTTTTTAAATCATAGAAATATACAGTATATATTTTTGTGTATGTTTATGTAGATAAATGTTTCAACAGTTGAAATGGCACGTTATTATCAATCAAGTGAAAATTAACACATTTTCCTTACACACTGAATTATGTTCGAAAAAGGCTTTTGAATAAAAATGTCAAGTATATTTGACAAATATCATGAAATATTAATTCAAAAATATAAGAAAATTACATTGACATTGACACAGACATAAATATGGAGGCTTGTTCCCGCCATGGGAAAAAAATTAAATAAATAAATAAAGGTAATCGCAACTCGTAACAATTTTGAAGTTTTTCTCGCAAATCATGCGTTTATATCTCCTCATTCTTTATATCTCACAATTGTGCAATTATATATCACAATTCTGAGAAAATATGCCAAAATCGATGGTATTTAAACTCTGCGAGTATGTAAAAATTGCGAGAAGAAAAGTTTTTTTTTTTTTCTGGCATAAACAAATAGGGTCTGCATGGATCCACTCTATGACATAATTGTGTATATTTTTTATTCCATTAGTTGGATTTTAAGGAAATATGTTAATCATAGAAAACCTATATTTGAATATGTTTTGTATAAATTAACATTTATAATAAAACAAATGATCATCATTGACTCACAAACAATAACAGAAAGTGGCAAATCAAACAAAGAAATACAGCAGCATGCATAGTGTTTGAATGGAACTAGCAAACACCAGAAAGTCGAGAAGTCAGACGTGTGATTGATTCTACTAACATGTCCCACCAACCCTGGGCTGGTCTCTGGTGTCCCTCGACCCCACTGTGGCTCTGCGGTACCCAATGACCCGAGGGCTGTCATCAACCTCCAACCCTTGTCGAATGACAGCGCCTCCGGGCCCCGTCCAAACCCCCGACCCCTCTCCCCTTCCTCCAGGTGTCTGTCAGTGGGGTCCCCTGCTCCATGACAGTGCCGTCACCCGTCCTCTGAAAGCCCTCCCCCTGTGCAGTGTCTCCCCGGCCCTCAGGCCAGCCTTTGATATGACCTGCCTCGGTGTCATTGTGTGAGGGCCGCTTGAATAAGCCTATTATTTCAACTCAATTTAGTGTGAGTAAACTCTGAATGATGAGGCTATCCCTCACACGCTCATTCTTACTCTCTACCCCTCCTCTCTCGCTCTATCAGGCTGACCGTAGCGCTATAATACACACAGACGACAAATCGTCTCTCTTTTACCCTCGCTCTATCATTCTCTCCATGCACAGTCTCACTCTCGGATTCAAGCCCAAAGTGGAGGACAAGTGCCAAGAGGACGAGTGAGGAGGCAAGTCTAACATAACAATACAAAAACAAGGGTACACTTAAAAATTTTTTGGGCAAGAACAATTTTAAATTCAAAAAATTCACAAGGAATTTCAAGGAAAAGGCAAGTAATACATTTGAATTAAACATAAAATACATAAGTAGAAAAAATAAATTAGCGTTTTACGGTTCCATATTGTAGCTCCAATTTTCGCCCAAAAATAAAAATTATGTCATTATTAATCACCCTCATGGTGTTTCAAAACATGTAGGACATTCTTTCATCTGTGGAACACAAAAGATTTTGCGAAGAATGTTTAAGAGTATTTCTATTCATACAATGAAAGTCAGTGGGGTCCAAAACAACATTGAACCCCTTTGACTTTAACTGGACAAAAACAACATTTTTTTTCAAAATACCTTTTTGTTGTGTTTGAAAGACATTCATGCAGGTTTTAAAAACCACATGATGTTGAGTAAATGATGACATAATTTAAATTTTTGGTTCACGGGATAGATATGGAAGGGAAAGTCCAAAATCTTGATAGCAAACAACTAATGTTTCAACCTGTTCAGTTTGCCACTTAACCTGGCAAATTTACCTCATAAAAACACAAACCCCTGAACTGTGATAAACATGAGGCACACATCCTAAAAGCATAAAAGTGCTGTCTGATTCATTTTATAAGAAAAAAATTCCCATTTAAAGAGTGTTAAAGAGCCTTTATTTGCAAAAGGCTGCAGTAGTATGTCTTAATTACAGTGAATTAGAGGCTCGCTTTAAGTGGCGGCCGTTTGTACTGTAAGTCTATGGAGTGTGTGTGTGTGTGTGTGTGTAGTAACGTGATTACCGGCTATGTGCTTTATCTTGGGCCGAAAGAGGCTGACACAGTGCTAGAAACTAATGTGATAAACGCCAACGCTATCAGGGCTCCACTCACGGATCTTAAAGCTAACTGTTTATGACAAGCTAATAACGTGGCATGCAAAAGTCAGGCCCGTAAATTGGTTAGTTAGGAGCATGATGGATGAGGGCTAGCCTAACCTTATTTCCAATAGTGCCGCTTGATTTCCAGACCTGCGGATAATGAATTTGATTTAATTAGCCTGTCCCTCATCTAATTAAGAAGGTAAAAAATCTGACCCCGATTGTAGTCGCAGCACACTCTGCAAAAACCAACACAACACGTACTCTCTCTGGCGATAGAAAGTTGTGAATGACTGTACTGGCCAGACAGATTTCTTTCTGATGATTGGCAGTATCTGAACCCTTGGGCAAAAATTCTCTCTTTTGCTTGACTGCACTGTTTATTTCATTAGGCACACATAATGGCAGGGACTTTTCTTTGGTGGTTCTCATGCTATGTAGTAAAAGTGAGTTATTTTTTAAGACATTTCTTGAGAAAATCTGACACAATATCAAGTACAGGCATTTTTTTTTTCTTTCAAGCTTCCAAGCCACCCCGATGCTGTGTTTTGCAGATGAAAAGAGTTTTAAATCAAGGTTATGTCATAATAGTATAATAGTAGCCTGTACAAAGTATCTATACAGTAGTGCCAAATACAAACGAGCAATTTACAGAAGTTCATTTTTCCTCAAAGTTCAGGATCCAGACCTCAGAAAAAGTTACAATAACTTTTTTTTTTTAATCATTATTTAGTTTTTCACATTTTGATATTTTAAATCACTTACTGTATGAACTGGTTCTTTTCAATTAATAATAATATATATATATATATATATATATATATATATATATATATATATATATATATTTATATATAATTTCAATATTGATTATTTGGACAATATTGTCCAAAATAATCAATAACATTGAATAATCAAATAGATTAGTTGATTATTTGTGCTGTGACATGGAGCAAATCAGTAGCGCCACTTACAGCAGTGAAAAGCGCATTTGTATTGCAACTGCGAAATTCATTTCGTTCCAAAGATTTATTTTAGGAGCAGTAGATCATCTTACCGGGTCATCTTTTATTAGTCTAAAGCCCTGAAATAAGTGCTTGATTTCAACATACACCAACTAGCAGACAAACGAACAATCAATCTTCAATACGACAAACGGTCCCCCTTTATATTAAGTGGCTTTAAGTACTATGTACTTACATTGAACAACAAGTACAATGTATTATTGTGTTCCTGTTGTATTGTAAAACACTTTTGCTGCTATTGAGGTGTGATACGGGTAAGGTTAGGGACAGGTGGGTCGGTTTAAGGGTAGGTTAAGGTGTGAGGGGAGGGTCAACTTTGTAATTACAAATGTAATTACATAAGTTAATTATAGCTGTAATTGCATGCTGGAATTTTAAAATGTAAGTACAATGTAAAAACATATATGTACACAATAAGTCCATTCTATCAAATTATTAATTTCAATGTAATTACATAGTACTTAAAGCCACTTAATATAAAGTGGGACCTGACAAACACTTAAGCTGACAATGATTGATGGGTTCCACGACCATAGGAACTGTGAAGACATGTTTTTTTTTTCCCGCTCTTTTGAAATTACTTATTTTCAGAGTTTATTCACTTTGAGTCAAACTGTTTTTGCTCTCTCCACTACTGTACAATAATTCTTAGTGGAAGTCCAACTAACCATGATCAAATGTCATGACATCCTGACAGTGGAGGTCCACAGTAAAAAAAAAACAAACAAAAAAAAACACAGTCCTTTGGTCTTTACCTGAAGTTAGCTCTGCAGCTTTGAAAATCTAATTACCTCCAATGCACACTTCAGTTTATCTCTTTGCAGGTCATTATCTAAATTGACGACATATCATTAGAGTACTCGGTTGTGAAGTGCCCCTTTGTGTGAACGTTGCATGCGTGTCGATGTGCACTTGTGAGTGTGTTTACGTTTTCTCTATCTCCTAATAGGGCCCAAAGGGAGGGTGCAGTTTGGTAATTAATCCTCTGTAGGCCATATAGGAATGGCTTCGTAACTGTTTTAAAGACTGCGAGCATTGAGCTGAACACGGCCTTTATGCAGTGAACGCAAACAGCGCTATCATGAGACACTGAATCGTCTCTTGTTGCCTGGGTTGTGAGACGCATTCATTAAGTGGTATTCTGAGTGAAAGCAGCTCAGACTTTAGTCGGTACATTCATTACATTAGAAAATGTGAAGAGAAAGACATGAATGATGCTCAGGGGTTTGGAAATAGCAATAGTGGATGATAAAGCAGCTGAATGACTGAGCGATATTCTCTTTTAGCTATTTCAATCAAATTACCATAAAATATCTAAGTCTTTGCTAATTAAAAAAAGTTTTATACATAAAGAAAAAAAAATCAGAGGCTGCATCCTTCAAAAGCTGGGCAAATCCTGATAGGATTTGATCACAACTTCAAATCAGGTAAATACTCAATATTGGGTTTCAACATATAGTGGAATATCTAACGATACAAATGCTACAAAAACACTTTAAATCAGAGGTTTAAATGTTGACATATCTTACTAATGCTGGGTACACACCAAAAGATAATCAGGCTGATTTAGGGCCGATTTCCCCCCTTCCGACAATCTTAACTATGTCCTGATTATCTTGATGGTTCTACAGATTACTTTATCAGATTCTCCCTTGGTGTGAAGTGTGTTAAGAGTGTCCGAACCTGCTCGGAAGAACGTCCTGATTGCGAATTGCAAATATTCAACATGTTTAATATTTACGATCAGAAATCCTGATGTGTGGGGGGAACCCCGAGGACAATATCCAATCAGAAAGCGAAATTTTGGAAGACAGAAGCATAACAAATGTAGTCATGGCACAGTACAGACTGAAGTTGATGTGGATAGCTGAGATGGAGGATCAACTTGTAGAGTTGTGGCATCAGCACGAATGTTCGTTCAATGTGTCGTGTAAAAAATACCACAATAGACTGGACAAAGAGAAGAGTTGGTCAAAAATAGCTTGTGCAATGTCTTTACAAGGTAGCTGACCAAATACATTGTGTGTGTGTGAGTATTTTTTTTTTCCATTAATTTTCTGTGAAGATCATTCCAAACACAAACATCACAATTTCTTCCTGCATATCGTCCGCCATGCTTATTCTGAAGTATCGTGAGATTTTGCGAGATTTCCTGTGTTCGCAGTGTTTTTGTTTGTGGTGTGCTGTCTTTGTCACATCATGGCACACCACTCTATAGGAGCAAAACGGTTAAATCTAGGATCCTCTTGTGTGGTCTATCACATTTTGACACATTTCATCTTATAAGATGTAAAAAAAATCCTTTGGTATGTACCCAGCATAAGCAATTTTCGAAATAGTTTATACTTTTTATTATGTACATTAATGGAACAAGCTGAACATATTAAGACAGGTTGAACCCCGTTTTGTTTTCAAACAGTTAAATATAACTTTTTTAAAAAAAGTAAAAATGGTACTGCCGCTCGAACAATGTCAGCTGACATAGTTGCAAGATGAGAGCAAACCTCTGTAGACAAGAGCGTCACGTTAAACAATGCCCAGTCCTTTGAAGGATGCAGCCTCTGAACTGGGACACAGCTATGGAGTGGGTCGCCTCGTCATGTGTGCTGCCATATTGGCATTAAATTTAGCATAAACCATAAAAACAAAGCATACTGTAAGATTTGGAATAAATGCATGACATCAAGCGCTGAGTATTAACACCAAATAGTCACAGCAGTTGCACCACAAAACAAGTGAACAGCATCCAATAAACTTCATACCTCCAAACCAACGGGTGTCAGTATGGAGCATAAAATCAGTCCTACTTTTGGGACGATACAAGCCAGCTCGACACAAGCAAAAACTTACTGAGTGCATCATAATATAATAAGCGAACTGTAAACTGTGCATAAAGTTCCTTACAGTTCCTTGATTAGTTGAATGATTAAACCGGAGTGATCTAGGGTTATTGCAATTAACTAAAACCATGTTGAAAATGTTGTACACTGTACAAAATATAGATTGATTTATGTACAGTTTACAGTTGTAAATTTCAACATACTGTATTTACAATCATAAATCCTCAATTTAAGTATCTCAATGATACTTAAATAACTGCATACGTTTAATATTTTGCTAATTAAACCAGTGTGATAAAATCTGTAAATAGTGGGGAAATTATAGATTTGAAATGAAAAGCTTAGCCTCATTTCTAAAAAAAAAAGAAAGAACTACATTTACCCTGAAACCCAAAACAGCTCAGTTTAATTGTGATAAATGGAAATACATGGTGTATGTAAACACACAAATCTGAAATGGACAAAATACCAGAAATCCATACATATAATAATTCAGAGAGAATAAATAAAACCCTGAAACATCTGATCACTACCCAGGCTCGTTTTTCTTTTTCTTTTTTTAACAAACCCTAGATATGGGAGTGAAATTATTGCCGTCCTCTGAGCCAACTGGCCCAAATGACTCAGTATATCATGTAGAGAGATAAAGGCTTCATGTCAGTCCCACTCTTAAAAACAAACCACTATGGTGTTGGCGCTCCGCAGCATTCCCACTTTGAGGTTGTTTTCACTCTTTGCCTAATGTAGCCCCATGCCAAGCAACCCAACGGGAACTACGGTTTGAACTACAGCTACTGCTGTTACAATAAGATCAGGCCTGGCTGGGATACGTACACGTCATTCAGGAATTTCGGAGTGATCCTTGTCCTGAGACATTAGATGCAATTTCACTGAAGGAACGCTTGCGAAAGGGCCTCGTGTACTGATTTTTGTGAGGGACATGCACGGACGGATTGTCGCCACCGGTGTGTTTATTGGTAACATAATCACCAGGGCGAAGCGTGTCCACAGAGAGGTCCGTGGGCAATAACACTCGTCTGAAAGATAGACAGCTAGATTAGAAGGAGTGACAGGCAAACAGACAGAGATCAAGCCGTATTCCCCCTTCCCGTCATCCGGCTATGCTTTTCTCAGGTCAGTAAAGCTAATTTAATTCCATCGGTCCTCCTCCAAAAGGCAAGTGCCACTCAGGAGAAACAACGAAGGTGAGAGTGGGAAGGATGAAGAGAGAGAGAGAGAGAGGAGGCACTGAATAATTATGAATCAAGGGAGCTTAACCTTCTGGGGAGTTAATTTGAAGAGTGGCAGTGATGGGTAGTTTGACTGTGTGTGTGAAAGAGAGAGAGAGAGAGAGAGAGAGAGAGAGAGAGAGACAACTTATTTCCCATGGGTGTCCCTATAGCCTTTTGTGTGAGTATGAAGAGATCAGAGCGCAGAGCAATATTATGTCTGTTAGCAACCATATGACGAGCTGACCCCGGAAACCTGCCCTGGCGACCGCACCTGCCATCATCATGGCTAATTTGTTAAACAAATCAATAGCGCTCTATTGGCCCGTTCACACCCGCCCCCGTCTCTTCCCCGCCTGATTTCATCCCTCTGTTCAGGCCAGTATCGAGTGCCAGTCGGCCTGTCAAGAGCAATCCACAGGTTCAGTTTCATGCAAATACATTTGGCTCGCAGTAACTTATTTAAAGCAAATCGTTCTATAGAATTTTCAAATATCATATTTACACACAACAAAACTTGAAGGCAAAATATGCCTCCAGAAAATTCTTACAAAGCAAATCAGATTAAAAAAAAAAAAAAAAACCTAAATATTTAATTACAGATGACGGAAATGGTGCTGATTGCTGAAAACATAATGGTAGATTTACAGGATATTTCTGGCTACTAATTGCAGCTTTCATTACAATTTACATTTTTTTCATAATTAAATGAAATGGAAATGTGGAAACTGTGACTATTTGACATAGTGATGACTTACCAAACTATTTAAACAGCACTTTATTTTTACTAAATTTTCACAGAAAATGACCAGGCTGATATTAATTTCACAGAACACAATTCATTTACTTATTTATCTTTACATTAGCAATTACCATTAAGGTTTTCAAACACCAATGCACACTGCCAAGCACTTCTGGCAATGAAGACCTATGTTTGCAAGAAAACAGATTAAAATATTGCCTATATCCATCACTGGGTCTGCGTTTATTTTGTGATAAATGTTCTAAATGTTAAGAAGGATAATCATTTTGCAATCTGGCTTTTCATAACATAATAATGAAGTCAAAATTCATTTACTTTCATCATCGTTGTGGCCCTAAAACATTTGCTGCTATCCAAAAAAAAAAAAAAAAAAAGAAAAATCATGACTACAACCCCTTCAGCCCGGGTCTAGCGACACATCTGGTGCTACACCTCAGTCAGAGCGGATAAATCAGAATGTATTTCTTTTCTCTTTTTTTTCCACCACACTCTCTCCCGCAAATTCAATCACATTCCTCTGATCTGCCACAAAGATCAAATTAGGGCAGAAAGTCGCTTTGGGGAGAGAAGGAGGGATAGAGCTGAACAGAAAGGCGGAGATGAGGAGAAAAGAGGGGGAGAAGGATGAGACGAGACAGATGGGATAGCAGAGAGAGAGAAAGAAAGTAGAACTGAAAGGAAGATACAGAGGAACAAAGTGATAAAACAAGGCAACTTCAGCACTGGTTAGCCCACCTCATGACTCGACCACAGCTCTGAGCTTTGACGTTACTGAAACGAGTCAGAGAGTTTTTCTGGTTTATTGTGGCGACTTGGCTCGGCAGCACTGCTGGGCTCCAGCACGTCTCACGGTGGTGTGTGTGGAGCTGTGCGGGCTGAGACAGGGGCAGGAGGGAGCGGAGGCCCTGCTGAGAGACACTCTAGCAGTCTGGTCAGGGCCCTGTGGCAGCCCACATCTGCTTCCAGTTTGGCACAAACCGGCTAAAAAGAGGGCCCGCTCTGCCAAGGGGAATCACAGGCCTTTGATTGTGCAGCTCTTTTGACTTTGTCTAATTGTCATTTCTCATTATACAGTCAAAAGGTGCAAAGACAGAGCAGCATGATGAGGAGGCAGCAATGTTTGGATGGATGGATGGATGGATGGATGGATGGATGGATGGATGGATGGATGGATGGATGGATGGATGGATGGATGGATGGATGGATGGATGGATGGATGGATGGATGGATGGATGGATGGATGGATGGATGGATAGATAGATAGATAGATAGATAGATAGATAGATGCTGGGTTGTTTTAACCCAACTTTAGGTAAAATATGGACAAACCCAAATGTTGGGTTAAAAATGTAATTAAAAAATTTAACCCAATGGCTGGGTTTGTCCATATTTGACCCAAAGTTAGGTTAAAACAACCCAGCAATGTTTAGTGTAGATAGATAGAGAGACAAGATCCTCTTACCCTACAAAGTTACACCAAATACGGCATGAGACAAGACAAAAAAAAACTCTTCACTGTGTTATTTGTTCTAGAACATACAGTTATCAAAAGAAAATTTGATTAACAATAAACAAGGGCGTGAGAATTAGTGGAAGAGCCACATAAACTGTGAAAGACATCAATAAATGAATTATATTGGGCGTGGTGAAGTTTCATACCAGTAGCAATTGCTGGAACGACTGACAATCAAAACAATATGTTTACAGTATTTAAATGACACTCTGGCCTGCTGTCATAAAGACTTATTTTGACAGGACGTGTATTCTCATGCATAAATGATGCATCACGTGCGTTTATATTGGTTTTTAACACCCAAGTATGCAAGAACCATTTCCCGACAGCCAAGAGAAAAATCAGCTGACGACGCAGCCACTCACCACTTAAGGTCTGAACAGACTTTGTCTATTAGTCCCAATCTTTTTATGTTGTTTCACAAAACCATGTTGTATTGTACTGTATTCCTTCACAGTCAATTTCAACCACGTTCCCAAGAGCATCATACTACAATGAATCAATGTCACCAACATCAGATATCCTTTTTGAATTATTTGCCATTGGAAGAGACAATGGTATGAAGATATAAGAGTCGAAAATGGATAAGAAAAGGAAGAGTCTCTGGCTCCACATGAGACCTCCTTTGTTTTGGCCCCCATGGCTCTGCGGTTTCTCCTTACTCTTCTTAAACTCTTAATTTATTATGCTGTAATTGCGATACAAAGAAGCCACATTAAGTGGAGCACTTCTGAAAAGCCTTCTCAGGTGTTCGCAAAGACTACGTGCTCGGTGCTTAATGAGTCCAAAGGTTGGCCCTTACCTCAAGGTGTTAAAATAACCATCAACACAGAAGCCTTCAATTACAGCAGGGTAATCCCTCCAGCGATGGCAGGTATGTATCAGGTGAGAACAGGTTAAGTTGCACACACAGAGACACACACACACATGGCTGACAGGCTAGGGTGTTGCCCTTCTTTGAAGTGTAGCCAGTTTGTTTGAGAAACACACTTGAGCTGCTGTGACGTGCCCGAGAGATCACCCCACAGATGATATGTCCCCTGTCTGCACCACCTTGACATCCTGGGAATCTTACACACACAAACACATGCACACACACGTGTTGAGTTTTCATGTTTAATGGGAACGTACAATGATTTTTATACTGTATAAACTGCATTCAATCATCTAACCCTACCCCTAAAATTACCCATCACAGAAAACTTTCTTTTTTTTTTTTTACATTTTCAAAAAAACATCACTTAGGATGATTTATAAGCTTTTTTCCCCTCAACAAAGACAAAAACAAAAACAAAGATTTACTATGTTGCCATCTTTGTGGGTACATCGCACACACACACAAATACAATGTTGTTTGACTGCCAGCATTGACCTGTATTACCAGACTGTTTACAAAAAGCTAAATGTACTGTTTCTGTGCCTGCAACAGAAGTAGAGAGACCATTTCTTCAACTACAGGCACTTTTGGACCTGTGGACTTTCAGAAAATAAACTCATTCAAAACACATCTTTGGACTCAACGGAACAAAATGGCCAATTTCACTCTAAGGAGCTCTATGGAACAAAATTGCTATAGGCTAATTAAGGCTAATTTTGATAGCTAGCATTTCATGTATCCTAAAAGCATAATACAATTAAATAACAATTATTTAGCACTTTTGCATAATCATTGCAGGTCATTTCCAATCAAGCTGCAATTTTCTTTCCACATCACACCTCGATTCACTGACACTCTTGTTGCTAAATCTTCATTAGACAAAATTACTGGTTGTGGTGAAAATGACATGATCACTGAAAGAAAAGCTATATGTTTTAAGTGTATATACACTAAATATATTCATCATTATATAATCTGTTAGTTTCCATAAAAAAATCAATCCCACGAACATCAACCTCCAGTGCCCACAGCTGAAGAAACACCCAATTATGCTTATCCATCCCTGGCATTCTCAGTCATAGTTGACAGGAACCATCGCTCTAATCTCTTTTCAGGTTGGATGCAAAGAGCACATTTCTTTTTTTTCCCCTCTCTCTGCCTCTCTGTTTGTCAAGCGTGCCATCAGATTAGCCTGCGCTCTGGTTTCAGTGCTAATTGTGCTCGTCCACTTAAAAAGCTGACATACTCTCGAGTGTGGAAAATCGCAGGCCTTGGGTGGCTTACCGCTCATCCATCATCAGCAAATAGATCCCTCACAAGAGCTGCACACCATCACCATTAGCACGCGGCACACCATCACTATTAACCTGCAGTGTGCTCCCCATCAGCTAGCGCTCAATCACGTACAGCGTAGATGTGAAGATTCATGTACGTTTAAGAATAAAAACTGGTAAAAATGGTAACGTTGAGAATGTTTAGAGATCTGAAGCTGAAGTAACCTTGTTTTGATGCAAAT
Source organism: Pimephales promelas (assembly GCF_988280905.1). Lineage (NCBI taxonomy): Eukaryota > Metazoa > Chordata > Actinopteri > Cypriniformes > Leuciscidae > Pimephales > Pimephales promelas. The sequence goes on along the minus strand of NC_142782.1, from coordinate 17,676,085 downwards.
CCTAACTGTAGACGTTCAGTGGCATGGATAATTCAATTCCCTCCTTTATTTGAACTGTATCTTTAGAAAGATAAACAAATTAGCATTTTTTTTTCTTCATGGTATTCCAATCAATAACTTCTTTATTTCTGTATTTTCCTCATGTGATGTTTTTCCCATTTTGTCTGTCTGGGAGACGTTTTGCTAATAGACCCTATAGCGGAGGCTTACCGTAGCTTCCTGTTTCTTACTCTGAAATACAATACAACTGTAATTTCATATTTCACAATGACAGAAAACCACAGCAAGGATTTTTAATTAAAAACCGAATGAGTGAAATGAAAGTGGGAGGAGAGACAATAAAAGCAGGAATGTGCGCATCTGCGGACATATTCCTAACGTTTAGGTTTTTTTTATTTATTTTTTATTTAAGACCCGCGCCTGTGCGCTAACAGCATTAATGACATTATAAAGAATTATGAGCAGAAATCGAATTTGCTTCGCCACTTGAGCGCCACTAAAATGCCAAACAATAAACTACCAGATTGCAAATTAGATCAGTAAAAATATCAAACACATTGCGGTGGTGGGGGAGAGAGCAAAAAGGGAGAGGGAGGGGAAGAAAAAAAAATCCATAATTGTGTTTAGCGTCTGGACCCCAGGGAGCACAGACACTAAAGATCATCAGGGCCCGGCGTGCGAGCCTGCTATTGACAGTGTGCTAAAAATCGACAGGCTAACTAAATAAACACTGCAGGCTCCATTAAATATTCAACAGCTGAGATTTGACTAAATCGGTTGTTTCGCTTCTG